>NC_070629.1:11742934-12054184 GCF_947347685.1 Pleuronectes platessa
GGATGACATCAAGTCTTATCACAGGATGAAGTAAGACCCAACAAAAAGTATAAATGAGGTGGAAAAAACTGTTTGATTGTACGTCTTTGTCAAATTATCAAATAATAACTAACATAGCAATAATAACAAATACCCACACAACTACAGTATACTTAGGAAACAATACTTAAATACTAATAAAAAGTTGTAATCTTACAACCAACAAGGTATAATATAAATTTCTGCTATAACATTAGTCAAACAAAATCAAAAGTGGGTGACAGTTACAACATGAGACCTGGCGGTGTCCACTATAATGTGGAGGCAATGAGATGTGTACTTCATAAATATGATGTGCTTCATACTAAGTCCGCAGAAACTGCACAGATCAAACATATTCACACCGTAAACACCTGGATAACTGTTTTTGTGCCTAATCTACATGCAGGCTATTAACTCTTCTGAGTGCAACAGGATAAAAACAAGCCAAAAACAATATAGGGAAACTTTTATAGTGTATATGTGTGTGGCTATGAGTGTTAGGGTTTTCGTGGCAATAGAGAGAAAAAGAAAGAGCGAGAGAGAGGAGATATTCCTCACATATACACACATATTTCTGTATCAGTGCTCAATTTGCTAACACCTTGTATTTACAGTATGTGCATACTGTGTACTGACATCATTACCATTACTATTCAGTGATATATTATATTATATCATCCAAGAGATGAGGGGTACCCAACCAGTCCAGTGTTCTTGGCTCAGATGCAGCCATGATCATGCACATAAACTGTTTCCCTGTTCTCCTGTCTATTGGGTAAATCGTGGTAGGAGTGAACCTTTTGTTGCTCTCCACAAACTCACACAGCTGATTATAGATCTTGGGATACTCGTGACGAAGGAAGACTCCCCTGGTCCTGAGCTCACGCTGGATGTTGACAAAGCAAACCTCTCTGGCTTTTCTCCCTGCCTCCCCCTCCTTGTCAATATCTGGTGTGCCTGGAGGTGGAGTGAGGATGAGTGTTTCCATTTCACTGTCCTTCTTAATTATCTTTTTGTCAGGACTTGAGGAGGCCAAGGACACCTTTGCATATTTTCGAACTGTTGGTGCTTGGACTCTTGGTGAAGGTCTATTAGGCACTAGTTCACCAACAGCTATGGATACATTCAGAAGGAAACATTCATTGGGGTCATAGTCATTCCCTGCCTGCTGCAGTTCCTTGCAGTATTCACCAAGGTTGTCCTTGAATCCATCCAGCTCTCTGAGAGACAAGTATGTGGGAGACATGAGGAGGCTTTCAAGCCCCACTTGCAGGAAGTTATCAGCTGTGTCTGGATTAGCAAAACCCAGAAAGAGGACGCCTCTCCCTCTGGAGAGGTAGCCAGCTTTAGCCACACGAGAGAAGGCTTTGTGGATATCTGAGCTCTCTCTGCAGAACTTAAGAATGTGTCGGCACACACTGCTGACACGGCCATATAGGCAAGTTTCCTTATGGGTCTCCCAGTTGTCCCTGCGGCAGTTTCGTGAGCAATAGAAGGTGTAGCAACTGTGACATGACTTGTAGTACAAGCAAGCATTGAACATAGTCTCGATCCGGTTGCATTTCTTGTTAGCACACACCATAGTGTCATCGTCATCTGTGCTGTGGTCTGGAGAACATTCTTCTGCACTCCTTTGTAAAGCATCGCACCCACTATCGGGGTCTTTGATTGTGTCAGGGCTTGATTTAGAGGACTGCTGTGTGTTCAGACAGCCTAAGCTTTCAAGTCCAGAAGATTCTATGTCTTTGTCATCATCTACCGTAATGAGTTGTTTTAGCTGGTCCAAAAGGTCTACACTGGATTTTCTGCAAGTTGGTGGTTTGTAATCAACAACCAAATCTGCTAGTAGTTCGTCCAGCTGTTCTAGACTCTGCTGCAGGGAGAAGTTGTTGTGTTTCCTGTCTTTGGTTATGTCTGGTGTGGTGGACGGCTGCTTCTGCTGCAGTATTCTCGAAGATGAGGTCTTTTCAGCATCCGACATATCCCAACGAACAGAGTGCACATCACGTCGCTTGCTGTTGGCTGCAGAGATGTCATTGTCTGTTATGGTAATCTCAGGCGTTACAAACCAGTTCCCACTCTTGATATTCCTCCACGGACTGCTTGAGCCCCTCTCTAACGAGTTTTCGGATAGTGAGAGTGCAGCGTAACGTCTTGGCGAACTGGAGAGGTTAAGTATAACAGGTTGAGATGTAACATCAGTGGATGCTCCATGCTTTGCTTGGTAAAACAGATTCTCATAGCTTCGTCCACGAGGTACAGACTGCTCTCTGTCTTGCCGTGGATATAGAATATTGTCCCAAGACTTGGAATGGTTTTTGACCTCCGCTCCTAGTCTACTTGTATCTACATAGCTGCTAGTAAACCAGGGGGGTACACTGGGGTCTTGTCTTACACTTGGTGGTGTGTGCAGAGAAGACCGGTTAGAATAACCAGATATACTTGAGCGATACCAGTCATCTGAAAAAGCCTGGGACATTCGTGGGCGTTGACGACCCTCCGTATGATATGGCCTTGAGGGAAAGTACTGCTCCTCAGGAGAGCTGAACTGTTTGGGATAGTACAACCTCGAGCTACTCAGATGGTATGGATTGAACTGGCTGTCCTCTCCATAGTAAGATCTTGACAATGGAGTTTGAGAAAAGTAGGACCCTGCCTCACTCGTGGAGTAAGGCCTACTATATGCAGAGTGTGCTGGCTCTCTGTTGGACAGGCGCTCTGTGTAATATGGCCTGACTGGAAGGGTATGCACCAATCTAGTCCTTGGATCATACTGACATGTCATTGTACTACCATGGCTGGTTAAACTAGAGCGATCATCCTGAAACTGTGCTCTAGAATAGGGATGGCCTGGATACCGAACAGGGTCCTCTGTGTAGAAAAACTTGGTGGGTATGTTCGGATTTGAGTAAGCTCTTTGCTCTTGACTCAGATATGGTGGTGTTGGTGACGGCATTCTGTGCGTGTCTAGATGCTGGTAGGAGATGGGAGACATGCTGGTGGTGTAGTGGTAACCTTGTCTAAAATCTCCACTATAGCATTCGCTTGGTGTGGGTGTTGGCGAGGAGACAATGTGCCGTGGTACATACAAACCTCGACTGCTACTAGCCTGGGAGTATCTCTGCCAAAGGTGCTCAGTCCGTACATTAGGCACCTGCCTAGATGTGTGCTGCAGTACAGAAGCATCTGGTTTAATGTCCACACGGCACCTGACGTGAGGAGTTACAGCTGGTTTTTCGGGTTTCTCCTCCTCAAAACAGTCTGACACATAGAGGGGAGAGTGAGGCTGAAGTTTGATAGGATGCACCTCATTCAAAAAAGCCCTGTTTGATGTGTAGGATTCTCTTGGTGTTTCAGAAGTCCTCAAGGTATCTGATGCAGCCTGAGGTGCTTCCCTGCCCTTCCTGGCTCCTGGAGGAGACACTGAGATGGGCACAGGAGTTAGGGTTGTCTTCACCCTTGGAGCACTTTTAGATCTTGTTCTCTTTTTAGAGTCCGACCATGTAAGATGGCTGTTTTTCTCATGGCTGTTCTGCTGCTGGAACTGCCTGGTATTGAACAGATCGGGAGACGAAAAGCGAAGATGTCCCTGTTGATCAAGTCCATTCCACATGACATCTTTGTTTAATGTCTGATGCTCAGCCCTCTTGTACGGGTACTCCATTGAGGATGAAAAAGACTGTGGATCATCCAGTGACTCAATGAAATCAAAGCTACGGCAGTGTCTTTTGTTAATGATTTCTGGTTTGTCTATCATTTTCAAGTCACATTGCTGGGAGGAGTGGAGAGAAAAAGAGTGGTCGTTGATAGGATTTGAATTAATGTCCAGATACAAAGTCGATGCCAGTATATCAGGGGGATGTGTCCGTGTCATCTTAAAGTAACTTCAGTGGTCTCCATTAGGCGTCATTCAAGATCAACCAAGTCTGTGGGAAGAGATAAAACAAAAACAACTGAATGCAATGTATGGGCATCAAGCAAAGTTTCATGAAAAAAGACAATAAGTTGTACAAAGGACATATCTACTTAGTCTGTGATTCAAATCATGTGCTGAAATCATTTCAGTACAGTCACATTACAAGCAAATATAGACAACTATATCTGTTTAAGTCTGATTCCTGTAAATATGACCCTGTAAAAAATTCATGGATTTAAATACTTATTTTCAAACCAAGATGGATTCCTTGCCAATAGCCCCAACACAATATCTTACCAACTTGACAACCAGTAATTCTCTTAAAACCTTGAGTTAATACAACATATTTGAGGTGGCAGCATGTAAAACCTCGAACAAAGCTGGCTGATTGATAGTCTTTATTTATAATTAATATATTCTATACTAAAATCAGATACAAATCTTTTAATTAAAAAAATATCAAATTTAACATACACTATAACACACCAAACTGCTGTTTACTAAGGAATCTAACTTTTTAACTTAACTTGATTCATAGATTAATTACTAAACATGGTTGTAGACATGATTATTTTAGATTTTTCTTTATTACTGCAGCAAATATTGGGATACCATTAGATAAGTTATCTATAATTATATATTAGTGAGCTTTGATGTAGACAAAGTTGATGTGAAAGAATTGTTTGATTTTCATTGGAGGATTATTACAGAGTCGAACGTTTAAAAAATATGCAGCACAACAAAACATTTTGTCCTCTAAAGTTTAAATTTTTCACATCTTCTCAACAAGTTCTCTCTGAGATAAAAAAAAAATGCAGACGATGTTATTAGTTATATAAAGAATATCATGTATTTTATTTCAACAATGGATTTTTATGTGTCATACACATGGGCTTTCTTGTTGGCACTTGCCTACAAGCCACCCCTGAGCTACCATCTGTTCGTCGTGATGAGAGAGGACTGACCAGCCATCTCTCTGTCATGTCTCCACAACACACCAGGTTCACGTCTGTTCACACACGACCAACATGACGAACAAACCTTTTCTGTTATTCACTGCTTTGCTTGGTTTGTTAGAATTTCCTGTTCCTGGACATAATGTAGAGTACGTGCGGGTACATAATTTGGCTGCACTTAATAAACAAAAACAAACAGTTATAGCTGCATTAAAATGATTCTATTTATTTTATCATGTATCTAAAAAAATACTTTTTTGATAAATCTATGATAATGATTATATACTCAGTATTTAATGCATATTTCATGAAAACCTTGCTATTATACTTCTACATAGTAAAAACTATTATACTCATCTTAGTGTGCGAGGGTTTCAGCCTAACATTTAATACAAATAATTTGGTATGTAAAACTCAACAACTTTGAATTATTAAAGTAAATCCAATGAAGTTTAAGCATTTTAAAGCTCTTTAAGCCAAAGCTTCTGAAAGCCTGTGAAAACCGCTGCTTTCTTACAAGTCTGCCATTCTGGTTGAATATATTTCATTATCAGTTGTTCTGTCAATGTTGGGACGATGGTCCCTCATGTGTTATTGATACAAAAATAATCTGGAAATAGTTCTGTGTCATTTATTCCCATACAGCATAAAGCGTTGCATTATTAATATACAATTAGTGATGACGGTGGAAATGATATTTAAACCACATAGGAAAAGTCAGTTACTTCAATCCATCAGTTCCATCTTTCAATCTTTCGAGGTTTAAATGAATGAGAGGAGGTGTCAGCGGGATGACAGGACTTCTTCTTTCAGTATGAAAAATAGAGCCGATGAGGTGAAGGATGTGAGGAGTTCACTACCACAATCCATCTGCCTCAAACAAGAGAACCACTCTGACTACATTAATGGGTATGAATAATAGCCATCAGCTCTCCAAGTGTAGCGAGACAATATTGTAAAAGTAGATATTAATGGATTTGCGATGATAGAGTACAAATAGCTCTACATAAGGACTCTACAAGGAATTATACGGCAAATACTACACGAGATTGATAAAATGTAAGAAAATTAAATAGGTCTATCTACTCTTAGGTCATCATTACAGAGGATGACCACAGACACACTTCTAACTCCCTGAAGAAATATTAAGACATTTCCTCTTAATGTTTAATCACTCGGATCACTGACCTGAAACTAAAGGAACACAACAGATTGTTTTTTTCTTGTTTGTTTTTAATTGAAGGTCAAGACAAGATGGTACAAGACTATAACTCAACACATTCCTCCCTCTGTTCGTCTTCATGGTCTGAGGCTGTTTCCATGGTGGGGGGGGGGGGGGGGGGGGGGGGCACTACACTTTCTAGCACAGCATGCCACATACTGTCTCCATGGCTACAGCACACAGCAAAGAAACCATGAAACACTCCTCTTAGTTGCATACTGAGGGAAAAATCTCAGGCTGGGAAAAAAAAATCTGTTAAATAACCAGATTGAATGGCTGCAGCATCTTCGTGGTGCCATACGGTGGTTATGGTTACGAGCAGGTTAATGAATATTGGGCTCATGGTCACTTGGGTGAAAAACTGCAAGTAGAACAACTTGGGGGGGGCTCTATCTTGCAGGGATTTCCAGAGAATAGCAAATGTGATGCAGTTCTTTGCACCCTTCTGTTATTTTGGTGCCGCGGCGCAGGACGGCCCTCCATCCTCTCTGAGGCTGACCCGATGCCTTTCAGTGGCATCGTTTTCCGCGGAAAGGACAGACGGAGGCGGCGGGTTGAGCAGGGGAACAGGGGCCGCCGATCGTGACCAGGGAGCCCGGTGGGAATGACTTGGGCTAAGTTTGTGCATGTTGGATCTAAGAAGTGAATGCGGGGCCTTACCGTGTCGTCGGATGCGGGGGACATGGGGGTGGTGAAGAAGCAGCGGCAGCAGCAGCCTGCTCTCCCCGCGGGCTGCAGCCTCAGTCCTGGCGCACCTGCTGTGAGCCTCCCGGAGCCGAGCGCACGTCCTTCACGCTGCTTTTACATGTTGTCTGTGTCACCCAGCGATGCTCTCGCGCGCGCTTGTGTCTTTGAGAGAGTGTGCGTGTGTTTGTGAGTGTGTGTGATGGGGAGCAAGGAGGAGGTGTGTCCGAGCCTGCGTCTGTGCGCGTGCCTCTGGAGGCGTGGTTGTTCGTGTTTATGTGAGGAGGGGGCGCTGGAGGAGGAGGAGGAGGAGGAGGAGGCCGGGGCTGGGGTTGGGTGGGTGTTCACAGCCGGAGCAGCACTGCGGTGTCTCCGTTCATCTCTGAATATATGGAGCTCTAAATGTGAGTGCGTGAGTGTTTCCGGTGGAGCTGCTGGCTGTGTGGTCATCCTGCAGTGATAGAGAGGGGCTCTGTAATCAGAGCAGATCTGATGATGACATTTATGAAAGTCTGCAGACAGGTTGAAAAGACTGCATCACACAACCGAGCCTCTCCTAAACCTGTAGCCCCTGGTGCTCCTCCTACACCAGTGGACATGGGGATGGGAAAGTCTTGCGCCAATATTTGTGGCATTTAGCTGTGATGGAAGTAGATGAACTATTTACGTCTTAATTCCATCACTGACTAATGTGCCACTACTTTCCCCATCTATGACATATCAGAAAATGTGCAGGTTGTAAATCTCCATACTCTCAGGTGCCACCTTTAAACGTTCCTCCACCCAAAAAGCAAAAGTAATTTACTTTCTTTCATCCGCATAAGGAAAAGCTTCACATGATTGCATCGAGATTTAAGCTTGAGCATTTGTACATGTGCGGGTGTGTGTGTTCATGTGTATTTGTGTGTTTCTGTGCCTGTGTGTGTGTGTGTATGTGTGTGCACTTGGGACATTCTTTAAAGGTTGCTTTAAACTATTTAGATTTTTTTTTTCTAAAACAACCTAAAAAATGGTTTAAAACAGTCAAATTGACTTATCACAGCTTTATAGTATGATAGACTGTTCAAAACCTGACCTGCATGCAGTTCAATTCATTTAATTTGTAAAGCATCACATCACAACATACATTATCTCAAGCCAAGTGATTACAGTGATTAAAATCTGCTTGGAGAGCCTGTTCACACATTGGCACAGATTGGCCCCTAAAGAAACTGCTCAAATAACCCACAAGGTGTCTTAATATAACACCCTCTCTCCCTTGCAGATCATGTGTTTGTACTTTTGCAAGAAGCCCTGTGTAACACACATCTGCCCCAGAGTCCCACCGCGCCACATCCTTCTGCATTGTCTGAATTGATGATGGGGACATCTGGCTGTGAGCCCCGGACCGGAGCATGTGACTGCCGCAGGAAAACTGCTTACCGTGGCACTCTGACAGCTAAGAGAGAAATCACTACAGACGAAGTGTGCTGATCACGCTGAAGATCACAATGATACTCTGCTTTGACAGAGCTCATGTCGCTGCAGGAAACTCAGCTTCACACGCTGCTCGAGCAGAGACCAGCTCTGCTATTCCTGCCTGCATCCTGGTGACAGAACACCACGGCCAAGACTCCATCTGTGGCACACCACGTGTATTAGATATGATTCAGAACAACAGTACAGTGGATCTCGCATTGTGTGGCTTCAAGCATCCCCGAGCTGAGAGTGGGATCTATCTGGGCATGTGTGACTCACCCTCACCGGCACAGTGCTTTGGCATCAGTTTGTGTCAGCTGTGGGTTAGCAGGCATAAGTGTCCGTCAGCTGGCTGCTAGCAGGTGTCGCAGGCACCGCACGGGCTCCGTGGAGAGGAAATCAATGGCTCTGTTGATTAGAAGCCCCGCTGACAGGGATCGATCGGGCTAATACCCCCACAAAGTAACAACACTAAAGCCCAACACTACGTCATTCTGCCTCCAACACAAGCTCACCCTGCTCAGACATTACAGACGTAATGAGCCATAAGGAAGAATCTGGCCATTCTGCTTTCTTCCTGCTTCCCACTCACGCTGGCACAGTAAACAAACCTTCCGTTATCCAGATGTCTCCAATTAAATCTATGCAAGATTAAGTCACTCTCTGCAAAGTTTCTATCCGATTTCTCTGCCTGGGCCCAAAAATAGCCAGTTTGGCAGGCCCGATACAAAGCAAGTTATTTTTGACTGTCGTCATGTGTCAGAGGAACAAAGAAAACACATTAGATGGAGATGTTAAGCCAAAAAGATTTCAGTTTGACTGTATCCTAGGAGCCCCTCCGGGAAGTGAGGGATGTTGTGCGTGGTCCCTGCACTGGTTAATATTTCACACAGCTGGAGTTAGACCTCTTAGACAGACATATGTCTGAACGTGGGTGGTTCCCTGACATCCTACAGAACCTTTTTATGCCCTTCATGAAATATGCAGTCCCTTGGATTCACTTGGAGTTGAAGTGCAGCGGGGGTGAGTCTGTAAAATGCAGCAGGAGATGCACCCGGGCTTTCCTTAATTCCAACTCAAACCTGATTAATTCCTCAGCTAAATTAAACCACTCAATCCTCTCCGTTCAAACGTTCGTGGCCCAGACGTAATTTACAGTGGTGGCGGGACATATAGGGCGCACAAGACTCAGACCTCTTTTTGTGAGGATTTAGAGGCAGTCAAGTGAAGCGGATGTCTTTTTGGCTCGACAGGGAACCGGAGAATTTGCGTTGGCATAGTTTAGATCCCTGGTGGATCAGACTAGATTTTATTCAGCAGATTGTTAGTTCTCTTTCAAGTGACCCAGAGTTAGAAATGTTCATGTTACTGCCCGTAGGGAGCTGATACTGTCTGTGCAAGTGGGGAAAGAAGCAGAAGCAGAAGCATCTTTATTGGCCAAGTATGTGTTCTCAGTGTACTAGCATAGAAACAGCTATAGGGACGAGTACAACAGAAAAACTGAACAATCAACGAATAGTAGGAGAATGTGCAGTAGCTTATACTGAAAACCCTAATGACCAACACCATAAGAGTATACAACATGAGGTTATGTGCATGTTGTGCAAAGAAGCAATAAGCAATGAAACGAACAATAAATACAGTACAAATATGCCGACAGTGCATGTAGTATATGTACTAAACATCTCAATATAGTGTGCAGGATTTATATAAACAATTATGTACAGCAAGCAGAAGATCATTACTGTCATATCGATGTCCTACATGTTAGAAACTGTGCATAAGCATCATAGATCAGAGGCATTGCTCTGCCTCGTCAGGTAGATTAGAATTGGAAAAAAAAAACGTTTGCTCGATTATGAAATTATTTATTTCCATTGGCTGCACAGAAAAAGAACATTCCAGTCCACTGTGAGTAACACTGGTGAATAAATCCATGTGCATGCCAAACTATTTGGGTGCGGTAGCCATGGCGACGCACGGCGAGTAGGAGCGAGAGCGAGCGAATTGATTTGAAAAGGAAATGAAGTAAAGTGCTGATGGGAGTCTTCCATGGAGACCCTAAAAACCTACGTCACCGGGCTGAAACCACGGCAGGTGAAAATTGCTCGTGAGGCTCCAACAATTTGAAAATGCATCGTGGGAGCAGATCAGCAGTTCAGCCTCGTTCCCACTGTAACATCCAGTGAAGACACACACAGCACAGATGTCTCTCTCTCTTACGCCCCAGATTATCTCCATCAGAGATTGACAATTTAAAGATAACATAAGGTTCACCATAAGGAGACCCCCAGCTTGCCTCCCCTGTGGCAGCCTCACGGTGAAAACAAGACCTACACTTATGTGGGCCGGGCCACCTCCCACTACATGTAGGTCAAAGTAAGAATAGTGTAGATGTTACTCACAGCTGCACTGAACTAACACAAACTCCAGTGTCCTGGTCCCTGGAGTGGCAGTAAGCCATCCCATGGTGCAGCTTAATTAAATCTTTACTACATACTCCGCACTCATCCTTCATCATCTGCCATCTTGGCTTGAGATTCACTCAGTCATGTGTGCAGGTTTATTAAAGGGGAAACACATTTGGAACCAAAAGGTGCAGGCCTCTCAGAGCAGTGCAGCCTCGTCCCCTGGGCCTCCCATCAGTGTGAGTTATTCGCGGTTATGCATTGTCACCATTATATTGTTATGTAACAAACAGAGTGCGGTAATATTACATTCAGAGCAAACCGCTCCCGCTCAGAGCCTCGTCAGATTTTTTCAGGCGCTGATTGAAGTCAGCAGGAGGTTTTAGAATGCAGGGCTGTCATCAAGGTCTCGCTATTCAAAGTCTGGAGAGACAACAAATCGTTTGTGCCTCGCTTGGAAGGGGTCCTTCTAAATATGGATATCCTTCAGCCACCATCCCACTGCAGCACAATGCAAAGCAGTACTGAGTTGCACTAATTGTGCCGGGCTGTAAGGCAGCGTGTATACGAGCTGGGACAGCCAGTGTTTGCCTTTCAGAAACAAAAAGCTGTTTACTGAATGAGACAACAGGACCATGGACTGACATTCGCTTCTACTTTTCCCTCATAAAACGATGAGAATGACAGGAACACTTGCTTATATGTTTCCTTCAAGTATATATAATGAACGACACAAATGTGGATTGACCCCGCCCCACCATGCCTGGCATTTATCCCATGCAAACCCTGTGTTAACGGCGTCTTAATGTTTGAAATAACGCGTCTCTGGTGCAGCCATCCAGACGCACCTGTGCTCACAGATTCTCGGGGGCCATGTAAATGGGTCAGATCCAGAAATATCCAGTCTCGGAGAGGGACGCCGAGAGGGCCCCTCCCATTTTTAAACAGAATGAGACTGGTGCTGGTAGTACCCTTGAATCCTTCACTTGTGACCTGCAAAGTTATCAAAGTTGTATCAGGATGATTACACAGCATCTCTATAGTGTAGGAGGAAGAAGATCACAATATCAGGTGTGTTCTGTAAATAGACGGTTTAGTTTGCGAGACAGTAATAAACTCTGTCTGATAAGAGCCTGCTGTCTTCTATTTAGATATGAGCCTTTCCTTTTACTAATGCAGCCAGAAAATGTTGTGTGTTAATGTGTGAGGTGTGTGTATGGAATCTTTCCTGATCAGAGAGGATCCTAACGACTAACCAAACCCAGATTTATTAGAAGAGAACAGCATGGCCCACTGGGCAGGGAGATAGGAAGTGCAAGCAAGCGGACAGACCAACCATATACTGACCTTTCATGAGTCGCTATATAACATCCTACCTGCAAATTGGGTTTTTCTCTCCAGTCACGTTTGGCTGCAGTGAAATCTTTCAAGTGAAAAATAAGTTGATCCACTGTTATTAAAATTCAATCTTCTCCGAATCAGCATTAAACCCACCAGCCAAAATATTTGGACAGGGTTATTCATTTGATAGTTGGATGAGAGTAGATTTGAATATTATTCTCTCAACTCTGGATGCAGACAGTCATTGTACAAAACAAGGCAATGAAACACAATCATTCTTCGTCTGGGGGTGCATATCACGACCGGTCTCTGTCAGCTGCAGCTGCTTCATTCAGATCACCAAAAGATACTAGAACATAATACATGTGTTTTCCCTTCCTTTTACCACCATGAATTAGACCCTTATTCTAAGATAGGCTATGATGAGTGGTGTTCAGGGAGCCATTTGTTCACATGTCACAGAATGCTTTAGTCAATAGGATTCTGCACACATTGGTATTTGTATTTTCTGTGTAAACTCTTCTCTTTGCTTTTCATAACACAGTAGAAGAAAAAAAACGAAAACAAACAGGCAGCATTATCAACATAACTGTTTTAATGAATACATTAAAAATCAAAAGCACTCAACATACTTTTTTTGGCAGTTTTCCATGATAAATAGGCCCAAGTTTATTTCACCGCACATACTGTAATTTTCTTGGCATAAATGCATTTCGCTCACAGTGTGGAGTATTAGAAGAGTTCTGTTCAAACACGGTGACACAGAATGCTGAGCTCATTTCACTGTGTGAAAGGAATTATATAACCCTGGTTAAATGAAGAGCAGACTCGTCAGACTGCAGGCCCACACCACCTTGTGGTCACATTCATGCTCGGTTTGCAGCAAGCATTCAGTTCATTTTATAATGTTTTCTGTTGCATTAAGAATCTTCTTCTTTTAGCTCTTTCCTTGCCTCATATTTGAGATATTTCACATCATTAGATACCTTACTACCATTTGCAATACCATAACACAATAAACTAATGTTAAAACAGCCAACCTGTCTATTATGTGTAGTTTAAGACAGAAAAAAACTAATTTCATGATGGATTTTGGACAACATGGAACATCCAATCATCCCTCCATTTTAAATATCTTATCCTTGGAGGGTCATGGGGACATGAGGCCAATCCCAGCTGACATCAGGTGAGGGGGATACATCCTGGACAGATCGCGAGCGCGTCACAGAGATCACATACACATACAACCTTTCATTCTCACATTCATACCTATGGTCAGTTTAGAGTCTCCAATTAACCTAACCTGAATCTGCATGTCTTTGGACTGTGGGAGGAAGCTGGTGAACCCAAAGAAATCCCACACAGACACAGGAAGGACATGCCAACCAAACGGAATCAACACTAATAAATAAAAGAGTCGTTTTTGATTATAGACTTTATTAGACATGTGCATGTTTTAGGAACATACTCATTTTCACTTAATATAGCTACATTGCATATAACATCAAATATTCTTTAACATTTAATTCAATAGTCCACCATGATGTACATTACGCAGTATCTTGTTTTTTCTTTATTCACAACAACCCCAGCCTTTTGATTTTTGCACTTACATTTATAACTTTCAACTCAATGGCAGGCATCGATCGACAATCAGTTCAAAATTGTACGGATTTCCTTTTTTCACAATGATTATACGATGCAGTTAGAAAACAATAAATCTAGCTGTAACAAAAAAAGATTACATTCACAGTCAAACATATCCACCATGAATAATGTACACATTTGTGAATATCAAAAACATAAATACGGTAAACTATTCTTTGCACCTCAGTCACTGCTCATCAGTCTCAGGAAGGGTGCATCTTAGTATGGCCAAGAGCCCTCTGAGTAACAGCATGACATTTTTCAAAGTTAACCATCCATGCTAATTGTGATGGCTCATTTTCATAAACAGTTACACAAGGCTGCTCCTGGCGGTGAGCTCTGACAATCATGTATGGACACCCAGTCAAAAATGAATCCCTAAAGTACTTGCTTTAATGCTTTAATCCACAGTCTTTCTTCATAGAAGCATGTCCAAGATATTTGAAACAAAAACTCACAAATCTTAAAAATTAAAGCTTAAAAGTTTAGAGACACATACATCAACACGCACGAGTAGCAGCAAGGGATGGAGGAGACAGTCTTCATCAATCTAAGCTCTGTACAACACATCGATTTGGTTTCACCAGTTACAGAACGACATTCACACATTTATGCACCGTTGAGCACTAGGGGTCACTGTGGCTACACAGATAGGCTGATGATGAACACAGGCAGCACAGAGAATCTGCAGGGGAACCAGGACTTCTCTATTCGTTTGGCTATTGGGTCTTCTCTATAAAGCTTGGTATTGCCATACTACGTCATCATTTGCATGAAAAGCACTTCTTGTGGAAGACATTTTCAGTGCCTGGAAACTGAGGTGATTTTTTCAGCTCAGATTTTCAGAATAATGATCAAAGAAAGGGTTGTCAGTGCAAAGAAGGGGTGACAGGAAGTGCTAAATGTGCTGCGGAGGTGCATCCCACATTTGACATTCCCATATGTTTGCATCATTTTTTTTTCCATTATTGTATTTATAGATGAGCTGCAAAAAACATGTGTCATTCCTTGGCTGAGTATATGCTTTGGATTGTGGCCTGACAGAAGGGCATGCACGGCAGCAGGAGCTCTGCTGCACTGCATGACACATATTCAGGGTCCGAGTTAATTCAGTGCAAAATCCCAATGCACTGACTGACTGCTACACCTTCACATCAACCTTAATAACCGACTGTGCATCATATAAACGCAATAGTTGGATTGTTTCTCTCGTTACATTGCTTTGAATTCAAGGGAATATGAAATTAAACTCTAAATAGTCTTCACTAAAATCACTAAATCTACCTGAACCATTGCCAACCCTGCCTATGGCGCATCCTACTGTACCGCACCTGTCACCCACACAGCAGCACCCCAGTGTAGGAACAGTGGGCTGTTGCTTTGTCAAGCGGCAGATGAGTAAACCTGAATCTATAAACCTCATACATCAGTCTGCTTCTCTCTATTCAAGTATAACGTTCCAATATACTCTGTGTGCAAATCACTTGAAACAATAAAAACCTTCGACCTCATTAAGATGCATGCTTTCGCCTTCATTATGGGTTAACAGCCACAATGAAACTGTAATGGAAGACCCTCACCCACACAGAAGTGTCACAATCCATTGGACATCCCTGAGACAGCTCCATCTGATCTAACTTTCTTGTCCACGTAAGGCATGCTGAAAGTTGGGGGAAACAAAAGGGGAAGGAGTGGCAGCAACAACACACTCACAACAACTACCACAGGCTACTTTACTAACCAATTCAACTACATGTGACGACAAAGTTACAAGCGCCAGTGTCAGGAGTGGGGAAACGCAACCATTGCTCTTGACATGCAGCTAAGACATCACCATGAGCAGCCGACAGCTCTATAGATCTAGCATTGGCGAACACAGGACAGTCTATGCAGGACAGCTCAGCTGTAGGGACTGTACAAACATTATTAGGGGCAAGGGGGTCAGAAAAGTGGGGGTCGCCATTTACATTTTTGTTGGAGGAAAAGTATTTAATTAAATTAAAATAAATAAATAATTTATTATATATTAATTATAGTCATTTTTTTCTCTTCCTATGTTTGTATTTTATAGCATATTATATATTGTGTGTTATGTTTTGGAAATAAACGGATTATATTTTTACATCAAAAATGCACCTCAGCTCAGAGCTTACACTCATTCTATTATGTGGCTATAATAATAGTTTATTAATCAGCTCTTTAGAAAAAATAAAGTTTACAATATGAGATCTAGCAAACCTCCCCACCCCAACAACTTTTGTAAAGTCCCTTAATTGATTTGGTTGTTAAGTCTTCCAACCTAAATTCAAAAGTAAAGATCACAAGGACTATACAACAGCGTCAAGCAAGAGGGAGAAGCATTGTCTTGTCTTTCTTGCACATTCTTGTGCGTGTTTTCATGCATAAACAGACTTTTGTGTGTGTGTTTGCGTGTGTGCACGTGTGTGTGTGTGTCTGAGTGTGTGTGTGTGCGCACGCTTACAGTTTGTCTGACACACAATGAGTTACGTAAGCGTGAAGCGAAGCGAGGAATGTTTGAGATGTCAAATTGACTCTGTATTCTACTTTGTGTTCCTTTTAAAATGTTTGAACTATTTTCGGCAGTTAGTGTCGAGTGGTTACACTTTCACATCAAGGTCAATATACATAAATCGGAGGCGACTTCCTGTTGCTCCTTGTTGGTTTGGGGGGGAGAAGGAATCTGTCCTTCAATTTGCCTGTCCATCTTTCTGTCAGAAGGAAGAGGGGAGGATGGGTGGGGGCTTATGCCATCTCAGTCTGAAAAGAGACTGGCAAAGGATTTGCGCAGGTTGCGTATGGTTTCGGCCTTCACCTCGTCCTGGCTAAGGCTGGCTCGTGGCGCTGGGGTTTCTGGAATGTTGAAGGTATTGGTAAGAGACTGGGATTTGCTATAAAGAGAGGAAAACGGCAATAGAGGAGAGGGCTATTAAAGTCATGCAGCAAACCAATGGAATGAAAAGAGTGGTGCATGGCAAGACAGAGAGAGAGACAGGGGAGAAAAGGATCTGTAAAAGAAGCTTAAAGCGCATTCCTCCGCTGCAGTCATTCAGTATCACCTTATCATTTCAACATAGCTTTGATATGATATGAATAGTGAATGACGCTTCAGGATGCAAAGTGATGCATGTTTGTTTTTTAATCAGGGATTGATGATTGATATGTTCAGTCTCTATTTCAAGAGAGCG
The DNA here is from genome assembly GCF_947347685.1 of Pleuronectes platessa. Classification (NCBI taxonomy): domain Eukaryota; kingdom Metazoa; phylum Chordata; class Actinopteri; order Pleuronectiformes; family Pleuronectidae; genus Pleuronectes; species Pleuronectes platessa. The sequence goes on from NC_070629.1 coordinate 11,759,794, forward strand.
TAAAATGCCATTTCATAAATTTAATCCAAATTTGGGATTATCTGTAATTTATTCATGAAATCTATCAACAGGAATATTGACCACTCAGATGGAAGCAATCCTTTAAAATATTTATACAGTCCTACACAGATCTGTACAGCTGCAGTTGCATTATTCATCAGGCGATAAACAACTAAATTCCACAGTATATGTATAGTGTGTAAGTGTGTATGCCTGCTATGAGAAAATTGATATAGAATATGGACATCTGTGTTGAAGAACGTTAATTGTGACAGAAGTAAGAGAGTCATTATGTTTCTGAGCAACTACAAACCAAAGACCTCATGTTGTTGTTCTAACCTGTCCCAGTCTGTCCAGACAATCTGAAATGTTCTGTTTTGTGAAAATGCTATTGACGGATTGAAAAATGTAAGAATCGATACATCATGCAGATCCAGGTGGATCAATTGTCAATCAAGAGAATGAATAGATTTCCCATGTGGCATGCAAACTGTATCTGAGTGCAGGCGAAATGTAAGACGGGATCTTCGGTCCAGGTCAGCTGTACGGATCACTTTAGGAAAAGCCAGAGAAAACTGATCCCAAGCTATTTATCATACACATTTACTCACTTTAGTTGTGGAGAGCCGCCCATAGGCGGGTTGTCCTGGCTTGGTTTCTGTGGAGGCTGAGGCTTTTGCTGCAGTGGAGGTCGTCCACCTGGGGCCCCCTGGCCTGGAGCAGCAGGCCGAGGCTGCTGGGTGGTCGGCCCTCCAGGGCGACCTTGAGACCGCTGTGAACCCCCCTGTGACTGCTGCCTAGTAGGCTGGGTAGGCCTCTGCTGTTGGGGTTGGCCACCTGCAGGTTTCTGGCCAGGGCCTCCTGCAGGTGGTTTCTGCTGGGAGGCAGACTGTTGCCTCTGAGTTTGAGGGGAACCTCCCTGGCTTCGCTGAGGAGAGCCCTGACCGGAGGAAGCTCTCTGACCTGGAGGAGCTCCCTGACCTTGTTGCCTCGGCTGTGCTACAGGTCCTTGATGAGCCTTGGCCTGGGCACCGGGCTCAGCTGTAGCAGGGCTAGTAACAGACTGCTGGGCCTGTGCAGGTGGTTGACCTTGAGGCTGTGGGCGCTGCTGAGATGGGGGACTTTGCTGAGGACCACCTAAGCAGTAAAAGAGGAGCAGCAATCACAATCAAGTACTCTCCTAATATCGATACTTACACTTTCAAAAATTTCGACCAAAATAAATATTTTTTCTTACCCTGAGGTGAGGGGCGCTGCTGAGTCTGTGGTACTCTTGGCTGAGAAACAGGCTGAGGAGACACTGGTTTCTAAAAATGACACGAAAGAGTAAATATGGATCAAAAGACAGAAAATCACATTTTGAAAAATACTTAATAAAATCTTTTCTCCTAACTGTCTTAATATGCTGATAAAAGTGGACTCTGCCAGGAGATGCTGGACGTCTAGCAATCCCCTCATAAGATAAAATATATATAATGTTGCAGGAGTCCTAAATAATGCCAGCACAGGATGCTCGACTGCTTCTGGCCCCTCTGGTCAATTGTCACATGATATCTGACTATGTCTCTCTAATATTGAGCCTGGAGTTCCCCATGGCTCGGTGCTTGGCCCATTACTGTTCTGTTTTATGATGTTGTATGTCTTCTGGTTATATTACCCATAAATATGACATAAGTCTCTACGCTGATGACACTCGACTATATGTATTTATTAACCCCGGACATCTATCCTTAAATCTGTTTGTCTTCTACATCAGTATAAAACAAGTCAGCTCGCTCCCTGCACTGATTTAGTACGAAGTGTCTGAGCACCTGTGCTGGTTGGCCTGCAGTGGCACGGACAGTCGAAGAGCTGGAAGTGCGTGGAACAGTCTGGTTCATCTGAGAGACCACCAGTTCTGCAATCTGTACGCGATCTTCATCCTGCTGGTCCCCAATCAGTGGCATGGAACAGTCGTCAACCTTAAAAACAGAAAACACATGATGCATTAAATGGATTTACCAAATGAGCATGACACATTTTCCCTGGTATCATCATACGGCCTCCTTGTACCTCTATAATGTAGTCCTTGCCATCTTTGCCATGTAGAGCCTCCACAGCACAGATATCCAGCCCTCCGAAGATGTCGGCACAAGAGTCCACCCACATTCTGTACCTGCGATTATCAAACAGTTCTAATTTTACAGAGGGACATATCACTTATGATTTCATCTCATCTGCATTTATGTGCTCTTACTTGTCTGACATGGCCACCTGCTCAAGCATAGATGAGCCAGTGTTGGTTTTCCAGTTACCAGAAATAGACGTTCTCCTGTTAATAAGAACATACGTTTACTTAATGTTCTAACATCTCATACGATATATACCAGTGTGTTGTGAAGGTTTTTACAATCACATTTGTTGGAGTAAATATAGTAGAACCCTTATTTCACTCACATGTAAGCCTTGTAATGGTTTCCAATCTTCTGGATGCGGACGTCATACTTTGCATCAATAAAAGGCTCAGATGTGGCGTAAGTCTTGGTCAGTGCCACCACACTGGCAATATCTTGAAAATCATATTGATTGTCTACTTTCACCTGGAGTGAAGATATAAACATGATGACACACATTGGTCCCAAACACATGGCAATCGTAGTGAAATGAGTAAATACTTGAGCATTTCAGCATTACCTTTCCCATTCCTGAGTGGGCATGGCCCATCTTTACCACTACAGGGAAGTGAGGGGAGGTGATCTGTAACAGGAGCATTATCACATGTTCAGATTTCTCATAAATTCCTTTTATGGTAGTATTTAAATGACTAAAACAACCATATTAATCCATTTCAATTGAAGAAAAATTAAATATTCAGTAGCACCCATCCTCTGTGTCTGCAAGGAGTCCTGAATCATGTTGATGGCTTGAAAGCCAGCCCAGTGCTGCCAGCCTGTGACTGCAGAGGGAGGAGGCCACGGCTCCACTGCAAGTCTCACTTTAACTGCACTGACACTGATCTGGCACTCAAATGATCAAAAACTCAGCCTCTACCCAGAACGACAACAACAAGACACTCCCCAGGAAATTAGATTGGTCTCAGCTGCTGGATGAGATGGAATATTGACATGAGAGTGAATTACCCTTCAAACATGTGACCTGTGGAGAGGGATGACCTGTCTCTGTGTATGTCTCTTTAAGGGTTGTTTACCATGAAGGCATACCCCATCAGGGCAAGTGGAAAGAGGGAGGAGGTGATGGGGGGGAGCAGATGGCAACCAACTCACCATTTCCTTGTGGTTTGGATAGTAAACCTGCTCAATCAGTGGGAACTCCTCTGGGCCTAGTTGCTTACACAGTCTAGACATCTGAGCAAACTGAAATGGAAACAAATGCTCACGATGTAGCATAATAAGTCGACGTGAACAATATTGTTTCTCATGAATAAACATTTTAACTGATACCTACCACCCACGGCTTGTCACAGAAGTTGTAGACAGAGTGCAAAGAGTTAACACTAGGCAGTCCAGCGTACTGCAGGCCAATCACGATGTTACGATGGTCTCCGTTCTTGTCCATGCTGAAGGCGTGCTGTCTGATCAGCACAAAGTCTGGCTTGATGGACCTGAGACACAGAACATCAGCAATTATTATCATCAATGGTATCTCCCTATAGCTGCACCTGCAAATACTCCAACTCTTTTCGCCTGTTACTTACTTAGTAACCTTATGTCCGTTCCTGATTGCATCGATGTCCACATTGTAGCTGCCTGTAGAATCCGCCACCAGGCTGATTTCAGAGAATTCAGCCTGAAAGGACAAGAGCAAAGTCAGTCCACAACAAGTAGCATAAAAAAACACTGTGGTCACCCTCAGAGCAGGAGGGCAATGAATTACTACTTCCAGACTTGATAGAATAGAATTGAATAGAATATAAAAGCAGCAAATAAATAAGAGGGGCTACTTCTGAAAATCGTGTAATTAAAAAAAAAAAAGTTTTAATCCGACAAATGACACAACCAACAAATATGAGAATAATATATCTTTCAATATAAATGTCAAAATCTAAGATTAGAAACCTATTAGAAATTGCAGAAAATTGATATTGCATTTGAAAATGATGTAACTATATATGTCCATATATCTTATTTTTAGAGTTTAGTTCCGAGGGCCAAGAGACGCTCCGTGCCTTTTTTATCTGAAGTGTGTTCATCCTGAAAAGAGGCTACAGGATCAATCATGAAAATGCCATTGTAAAAAACATGAAAAACAACTTACAGAGAGAATGTTTTTTCTATTTCATGGTCTCCTCTGCGCTGAAGGTGCTGCTTGGTGGATACATACATATACTCATTTACCTTAGAGTAAAAAATGTAATCCCTCAGAGGGACTGTGGAGGCATCTGACAGACACAATATGTGCTTCTCACATTTCAAGACAGAGCATGTCAGTGTGGGAATGAGTCCCCTCTCCTGTCAATACTCAGACATTAGTGAACTGGGACATCTGTCATTGTGAGGGCTCTCTATGGAGATAGTAGCCGCTCCCAGTGTACTGGATGATTTGTTGTGCCGTCTATCGAAGAAACCATGAATCATTTTACACTAGTGTCAAGCCAACAGTTGATCAGTGCCTCTAAAACCAAATGATTTTCCAAATGACTTAGCGGTGACACTGCTGCAGAAAATAAAGATGATAAAGGATCAAAGTGAAGGAGAGGATGCATAATGTGGCCAGAGGTAGGTTTTGTATTGAAGATTCACAGCCACTAAAGCTTTTAAATAGAGTAATGACAAGCGATAAATACAATCAACTTATCCTTTAGCAATGCCAATGGCAACGCCTGCATCTATGAGGAAAAACCATCCACCATGTTGGTTTCAGTTACCAGGTCTTGACAGCACTAAAATATGAAACACTCATTTCATATGAAAGAATGATTTAACATTAGTCCAACTGTTGTTCACAGTCTAGTGACAAGGCTCAGAAGGCTTGTTGTTTGCCTGGATAGGGAGTAAAGAAAAACAATATAGAACTAAACTAAAAGTTCCATATGTGAGGCCCACCTGTTCCACCTTGATGTCGAATTCCCCGTGGATCTTTCTTCCTCGGAAGATCTTCACCCTGAATGTGAAACACGGAATCCACAAGGAAATAAACCCTTTGCACATTTCTCCTCCCGTGTTTGACAGCTGACATTTCCTCCAGCATTTGCAGGGCTTTAAGAAAACTCCTTGTAGCTATTACTGGCCAACACAGATGTGACATCAAATGCCTGAAATGAGCTGACATCAGAGGAAGAAATCCTCTTTTCCTGTGACACTATATAAGCTTGTGGCATTCTGCTGCTGTTACCTGAACTGCTGGCAGTGCATAACACCAAAATAAGCCTATGTGTGACGTCATTATCACCTACCTGCATGGAGCATGAGGTTATGAACTGGACATGTAAGAACACATAGACTGTGCCCTACATTATAGTACACCCTAAGAGTAAGTATCTACCTCTCCTGCTTGTTCTGACAGAGTTGATGGTGCAAATATCTGCAGTGCTGTGTTTTATTACTTGTGCACAGAGCTGCAATGAGCATGTATGAGGTGAAGAGGCTCAACTAAGTGCATGTTCTCCTGCAGAATTTACCCTTGATCTGAGAATACCTGCATCATCATCATGGTGGCCTAGTGCAGTGCCATAATTTAAGCATTAATGGCAGGGTGCAGGAGGGAATTCGTCACAAGCTGATCGTCGAATGAAAATGGCCTGTCTGCCTTCACTGTGTGTTGCGCCTGAGCCATGGCACAGGAGGCGCACAGATAGGTGTTTGTGATGTAGGCATGGAGATGCTACACGTGATGTGTCCCACGGCCCAAGGGTGAGTCATATGACCTTCTGCATGTTAGGGCCACTGGCACACATCCCTGTCTAGACGATGCCCCCCGTGCGCTGCTCTTACCAGTCGGTCTGCTGCTCATCGATGACCAGGAGGATCTTGGCGCTGCTGGAGACCCCTGCCCGGTCCGCCGCCTCGGATAAGGTGGCGGCCGCGGCAGCTGTGGTCTGCTTGACAGCGTTGGATATGGAGGAGAAGAAGCCAGCGCCTGCACCTGCAGACTGCTGCTGCTGCTGCTGCGGCTGCTGCGGCTGCTGAGGCTGCAGCTGCTGAGGCTGCGGCTGCGGGGTGCCGGTGGTGGACTGGCGCCTCTCCGACGGCCCGGGTGACACTGCAGGGCTCTGCTGCGGCGGGTCGTTCCGTTGGAGATCGCTCATGTAGCCATTGGGCAGGTTGGACATGAAATTGCTGTCCGAGAGTCGACGGCGTAGGTAGTTCATGATGATGGAGGCTCGTTAAAATGACGGAGGGATGGGTCCGAGATATCCTCCCACTGCACGGGTCTTGCAACTTGGGTAATTGGGTAGAGAAAATGGGATGACGAGGCTACTTGGCCATGAACAGAAAGCGGGAGCAGCGTCACCTGCAGAGAAACAGGTCCCATGTTATCAACCTGCAGCAGATGTAGAATCAGATCTCTGTAGTAAGGAATCGTGACTGATCGTAGCCCGAACACGAAGACGCACAGGAAGACACCCAGAATATTCACTCCCCATTAGTGACGATATGAAATAATCCTTCTACACGTTGACATTAAGCTGTAAACCCACCTGCAGCATAAGCCTAACGTGTAGTCGAGTGTGTGTGTGGTCATGATGCTGGAGCCTACCTGGGAGTGTATCCTCACTGATCCTCCCCAAGGATGAGCTGTATTAGTATTAATATGATTATCACTGTCTGTCAGTCACTAGGCAGCCTGTGTGCGGGAAGCCGGGCGGTGCATCGGGCTCGAACCTGTGAAATCAACGCTACACTCCCTCATGCATCACCGCCCTGTCCTTTCCCCTCAAGCCCCGGTTTTTTCCGTCCGCCCTGCGTCACTCCCAGTCGTCGTCAGAGAGAGCAGCCCGCATCACACTCCACTGTGAAGGCAGCGCGGTGAGGCGGCACTTCCCCGCGGTGCTTTCAAAATAAACACACGTTAATTAGGACGTCAAATAAGGTAATTTGATTATTAATATTACTATTGTTGTTGTTATTATTGTTGTTGTTAAGAGTATTTGTAGTATTAGTTGTAGTTCATTAGTATTGGTATTGGTAATAGGTTTTTGTCTCTTGGTAATAGATGGTTCTTTGTAATCTAAATAACTCTTATTTACACTGACTAATCATATTTATCCACTCATAATATAATTCCATTGTATACCTCTATTTTCGGGAACATGATCTATTTTCTCAGATCATGTTCCATTGTTTATTCTTATTATATCTACAGTCTAACACTGTAATAAAACGAGCTGTATAAATAAAGTTAATATTATTATCAATATGCATATAATTTTTGCCATTATTACTACAGAGCACTTGATTCTGAGTATGATATTCTATCCTCATTTAGCTTTTTCAGATGGAAAGTTACGTTTACAAATAGCCGGAAATAACATTTTGTCTCTGTTATAAACCATTTCCAAATGATTATTCAGGTTCTGTACATGTTTGGCAGAAGAAAATATATTTAAATCCGTAATCTTGGTAATGGGGAAGATTGTTTTATTTATTCTATTGCATTAATTTTTAATAAAAATATAATTTTAAAATGATCTCCTGAAATGAAAATAAGCTCCAGCCCTGAATCGAAGTATCTTAAAGACCTCAGATGGCCTGCCACTGTTATTGTGATACAGGCCATCTGAGGACACGGTGCTGACTTCCTGTGGAGCTCAGTGTGTGTCTCTGGCTTGACGCCGCTCCGTGTGCGGATCTTAGGACATGAGGTGGTGCTGATGAGAGCAGGGCGACAGAGGCGCTGCTCCCTGTCAGACATTAGCCTGCTGTGGACACTTTAGGCTGCTCATGAGTGTGGATGTGATGCTGCACCCCCGTTGTGTCCAATAATTCCGCAGTGCTACACACTCTGTCTCCCAGCGGTGATCCTTCCAATCAATACAGACTGTGTGGGCTACGCCATCTGCTGGTCATGTAAGACCCTGCAGAGACACAGATCAACATGGACCCCCTGAGGGGCTCAGGCTCCCCAACTGGAAACACACTGATAGTAACTGAGCTGTTTTCATAATGGACACACTCACACATATCTGAGCAGATCACTGCTGCTATTATCAATCACATAAAAAAAGCTCATAGTATTCAAAGTATTTTTGGTCCACTAAGAATTCCCACTTTTTCCTCCAACACTTTTTGTAAGATGTTTTGTTAAGATTCATACATTTTCTTCCATATGCCTCATTTTAAATCTTCGTAGCATGCAGTCAAAACATATTTTTAATAGGACACTTATATTCAACCCTGTTGTGCATAATATTCTTGGATAAACACCTGAACACCTGAGGCGGGAAAAGGGTCAGCATCGATACACAACACTAAGAATCACAGCCCGGAGCCGAATAAAGAGGAATCGATTAAAACCCTGAAGTCACTTTTTTGCATTTTGACTTCACGGCTTATAATATGTTTACAGAGTAGATCAACCTATTATACGTCTGTAATCCTTAAGGTGTTTCCTCACCACACCAGAAGAGGTATGGAGATTTCATACTCAGAGGAAACATGACAGAGCTTTAAGGGTTCTTTGTGCCAAAAAAAGACAATTATGCCTTAATTTGATGATCTGGGACAGGTCACTTTCTAATGTGGGACACTAGAATTAAGTTTTTAAAAAGCCTAAATCGCCTCGAAGTATACATGCCGATATTACAAATGTCTAAAAAGCATTATGAAAAACTGAATAAGAAAAAATTTATATTGTTATAAAGTCATATTAACATGTAAAAGTCATTTTTTATATAAAGAACCATCAAATAATGAAACTATAATATCCATTTAAAACTTTCTATTACATCTGTATTACACAAACATATCAGAAACAATTTATTCATTTAGTTATCCGCCATTCTATTAGCGCAACTCAGTGAAGAGTGAGAGAGACCATCATCATCGACCAGCCCGTTGTCTTCTCCACCTGTTTGGTAAAATGGCCGCAGAACAAAGGACGGACCCATCTGTGCTTTTAGGATCATCTTTGTCCTAGAGAGCAAACTGATCATTTGTTAGTTAACTAACCAGAACATCAGTGTAAGTCACTAAATTAATATCACCCCCATTAAAGTAAAATGCTTAGAAATGTCCCACACTTGTGGTTAGGGAAGTACAATACTTTGGACACTTCTAGGCACTTATCAAAATGTCTAGAAATGTCCCGACCAATCAGAATGAGTCAGACACTTCTAGACACTTAACATTAAAGCAAAAATGCCTAGAAATGTCCCAACCAATCAGAATGAGCCGTACACTTCTAGACACTTATCATTGAGGCAAAATGTATAGAAATGTCTCACTCATGGTGTTAGGAAAATACAATACGTGGGACACTTCTAGGGACTTATCGTAGTAGCAAAATGCCTAGAAATGTCCCGACCAATCAGAATGAGCCGGACACTTGTAGGCACTTATCAGTGAGGCAAAATGCCTAGAAATGTCCCACTCTCGGTGTTAGGGATGTACAATACATGGGACACTTGTAGGCACTTAATAGTACTTAAATGATTTAAAACACATTTTAAAACAACTTAATACACATTTTGTTGCTTGAATCATCACTAACATAATTTGATAACAATTAGGATTTGTCTTATTTAAAACAGATTTATATCCTTAACAACACAACCTTATGTCATTGACCTTGACAATTCCAAGGGGGAGCTTCTGATTGACACTTTCCCCGCCCCTTTCTATGACATCACCCCCTTGAAGTCAAGTGTTTTCAGTCCCATGCTAAACCTGAATAGAACCCTGTTGACCAGATTTAGTTGGAACAGGAAATAAACATGAGGCCATTCATTCATTAAGTAAATAACACAAACTGAGATTAACAGAGACTATAAGAGGACAGAGAGGTTGTTAGAGCACATATTCAGAGCAGCGAAGTCATACACACACATTTGTACATCTAGAGAGGAGACTCATTGGCTCACCTAAACCTAAACCTAATTCTAACCCTACGACCAAGTCTAAACCCTGAAACAGCCCTTTAAAAGAGGGTGAGAAAGTGGGTGAGTAAATGAGGACCCTCTCTCTCTCTCTCTCTCTCTCTCTCTCTCTCTCTGTCTCTCTCTCTCTCTCTCTCTCTCTCTCTCTCTCTCTCTATCTCTCTCTCTCTTAACGGTTGATGTCGATATTTAATATGATTTGAACCAGTCTAAGTTTGTTTATACAAGGAAAACTATATGTCTGTAAATAAGTATCAAAGGTGTGTGTATGTACATATATGTACAATTAAACAGTGTTTATGAGACAAATAATATATTACTTGACCTTTTTAGATTCTTCATATTTAAATAAAATTTGATTTATGATTTAACAATCCAGCTGATGGGATCAAATTATTCATGCAGTATAGTTACAACAAGGTTATAGTAATAAAGGTGAAATTCACCTTTTTAATTTTTTTTAACTGGTTATAACTGAATACTCCTTTCACATGACGTATTCACGGTGGCAGTATATACATGTCTTCTTCTACAGAGATACCACCAACATACACTTTCTTATGTAAAATGGGAGTTAAGCCAATCAGTTGTAGACTTGGATAGCGAACAGTGCTATTCACTCTGTTGAAAACAAATTCACCAGTTGAATAGTAATATTAAAAATATAATAATATTAAAAATTATATAAAATTTTGGTTATTCAAACTTCAAAATGTTTCAGTGAAATCACAATCATTTTTCTTTCTTACGTGATTTGAAAATATATTTTTTAGCATAGTAATAGTGAACAAAGTAACCAGAGAGAATCCGTCCTTGGTGGTGTGACGTGTCGACAAATTGTGCACAGTAAAATGTTACAGAACTAGAAAATCGTGGTCGGAAACATTCCCAGACTCACAGACCTTTCAGAATGTCGACAATGAATGGAATCTGTCAGTGAGAAAACCTGTTTATTCAGAGAAGTATATATTTAGCATTCCTTTTCTACCCTTGATTTCTTGTATCCATACACAGTATACAGTAGTAGGCAACAGTGCCTTGTAGGAATTGAAGCATTGCAATTACGGTGAAGTGCTTAGGGGGGCAGTGTTGAGCTTAAACTAAGCCAAAATAATATCACATTTCCAATATTACCTTTATATGTGAAACTGTTTGTTAAACAGTATCCTTCCCCTTGTCAGGAAAATAAGCATGAGTGTTGCTCTGTCAGTATTAAATGGACGGAAACAGGCAAATAATAAACTGTGTTTTGACCAAAAATAACCAGTATACATCCAATACATGCCAAGTATGTAACCACTATGTACAGTAAAGGTGTCTTCTGTTACACTGAAATAAATAACCTGTATGATTTACTTGATGACAATCCTCATAACAAGTACTTTTTAAGTAAATGTTACTGCTGTAATATCAAGTACAACTTACATGCCAGTATCAAGCTCAATAAAAAAAACTTCACACTAAGCTTAACATCTCTGAAAATGTTGAGTAAAGCTACTTCAGTATATTATATATTAAGTTATAATTATCTAAATTGATTAAGTCATTCAACCCTTTTCTTAAGAATGTTACAATGGAAAAACAATGAGAATGATACAATGGAACATGAACAGAGAAAATACCACAATAAATGGGTGTATTATAAAAAATATAGAAATAGTCAGGGTAAATGAGAGCCTATGCCAATAATTACTAAAAACGTTCATAAAATAACATTTTTAGTTTAAACCAGCTGGTGACTTTAAAGCAACACAGGGGATAATTTCTCTTGATTCCCACTGTGCCAGTATATCTGAAAACTCTCCCTGACATTTCCAGGAGTGCCAGTGTCACAGAGGACCTGAATCTGCGGCCTCTGAGGACAGACTCCTTGGTATGCTCAGGAGAGATTGTTCTCATGGCAGCCGCGTTTTTCAGGACTTAGGATTCTTTGTCTGGCCATCAACAAAAGCCCTTGGATTACTGGCGAGGCAGGCTGCACAGTGCAGCTGCGTGCGTGTACAGGCAGGTCAGAGGAATGACTGGAGCTCCGGTGGGCTAAGCAGCTCGAAAAAATGCAGTTTGGTGAGATTGCACGTTCAGGAGGCAGAGGAGGGGAGGAGAGGGGAGAGTAGGGGGACAGGTGCTGAGAGCATGGAGGGAAGCTAAATGAACCCTTCAAAATACCATACAAACTGTGTGAAATGACATGATGAGTTTTATCATATCTACAACAGAAGAAGATATTGATTAAAGCAAAAGCTTCCACAATCACACATTGAATTATCTGACCCCACTTTCCACTACACACACACACACACAGGCCTAACTATACCTGAGAAGCACATTCCATTTTGCAGGTCAACAACAACACAGAGGGATTACTGGGACCGCCTCCCTGCATTCAGCCAATCTGAATGCAGGGAGGCGGTCACAGGGCAGCCACTCCACCTATCGGCACTCACCTGAGACTTTACCTGGCGGCGCTCAGGAGCCAGCTTCCCATTACCTTTCCAATACAATCCATTACTGAAGCGCATTGTGTCCCAGCAGCAGCCAAGGCGTGTATGTGTGTGTTTGGCTCCAAAGACTCAAGACAAAGACCAGGAATCATGGCCGTGGCGAATTTCCACTACATCACTCGGATGAGTAGTGGCTTTAAGGTCTATATTTTAGAGGGTAAGTCCAATAATGACTTATTTTACTTCATGACTGTGGATACTTGTACTTGTTCTGTAGATCAGTGGGATTGAGTCCCTACTATTAATATTATCTCACATTTGATTGTTAGTGATATATATGAGTAATGTAGGTATGTTCGTACCATCCTTGCAATTTTAAGTTTGTGCTTGTCTATTTCTATGTAAGTACACTCAGAGGAATGTAAAAGTGGAGTAAATACACTTGAATGTGTACATACACTTTGACAAAAAAGCCAGTTCTAATTCTGATTAAACTATTGGTGTTCTTTTTGGAGACATCTCCTTTTGTTCTACGATATCTATGATTATGCAGTTAGAAATTCATATGATCAGGTGACTGTTAAAGAAAGCACACTTAAACAATAATGTTCAACTTTTAAAATATATAATAACAATCCTGAATATATTCAGCTTCGTCATAAAGACAAGATAAATATATATGAGGACATCAACTCAGCATTATGCTTCTCTAGTCATACATACTTATTCAGGACTAAATTGTGATCCTATAAATTGTGTTGTGTCTTATTACCAGGCTGTGTTTCTGTTCCATGTCTTGTAAAATAAGACTAAACGCAGCAAAGCAGAAGGTCAGGCTGCGTATGCACTCAGCTAATAAGGAAGAAATATCTACGCCTGAGGCATTAGAAAATCAGCATAGGTGTGGTTAGAACACCCCCCCCCCCCCCCCCCTCCTCCTCAGTGGCACCCTGTGTGAAGGAGCAGCACACAGGTGTTGAACTGCTGTGTTTGGCCGTAAGGAAATGGGTATTGGAGCGAGCAGCTAAAGACACTGTTGACAACTTTTCCCTTTGTATTATAATTCACAGCCGATCACCCACTGTTTCAGCTCTATCAAGTGGGAGATGTCGGTGTGAGGAGATGTTATCCAGCATTGAATGGACGATTTGAATTTAAATGACTCCTCAAATCGATTTGGATTCTCAAGTGTGAACTGAGCATACAGTCAAACAATGCTGCTGCCACTACATCTCCAGACAGTGCTCAGTGTTTGGACTGTATGCATGACTGTTTTGAACATGTGTGTGTGTGTGTTGATGTGAGGCAGAGGCCACACCTGGTTTGGGCTATTCCCATTGTTGTGCGTAGAAGGTGAAAGACCAACATTTGTATAAAAAGAAACAGTGCTTGTGAGACCAACTTCGTGGACTAGAATGTAACGCATATGTCACTCATTCAGCCCATCGCTGACATCACCAGCTTCTTTTTCGATGTGTTTCAACTTGTGCACTTGGAAGAATCCACAGAGTGTCTTTGTGTGTTCACCTCGATGGACCTTTCACAGACGGGTGCCGCCCAAATCAGGGTCAATCTGTGAGCCTAAAGCCATTAGATGTGCCGCATCTCATGATAACAATACGTGCCTGCTGTGCCCATTCGTCCATGTGATAGGGCTGAATGCCAACATTATGCAAAAAAACAACGTTTACCGTTAGCAGTGAATCAGCTGTGCTGCTTTGTAACCTTCACTGATCAGGTAAATCAAGTTCTACAGCTTAACGGAGTTTACAATTAACGGTGACAAAAATATTTTCCCATGAAAAGCAGTCATGCAAGTTGATGTCCTGGATCACAACAAGCAGTTACTCATCCCTGAGTGTCACACACCGTCATCAATGTAGTAAATTCATCAGTGCCAGTAAACGACTGATTTAAAAAAAAAAGAAGAAAGTATTAAATTGTTCTACCTGTGGTAATGGTTGTGTTTATGCATCATATTCTAATCCTGCACTTTCCTTTTGTTTATCAGGTCAGCCCCACCTTAGAAGTGAAGACAGGTACAGACACATGACGAATGACCGGGTTCGAGGCCCAACAGTGTATCCAGTCAAACGCAAGCGCAGCCATGAGAGAGGTCTCACACTGGAGGAAAGGTTGGTGAATGTGGCTTATTTATGATCATATTTCAATACTGAAAAATAACGCTGATCAGAAACAATTTCTGTCAATGAGATGTGACCATTCTCTGATGATCTACTTTTCCAGGCGGGAGAGAGTGCTCAGCAGAAACAGTAGCAAAGTGGCCCAGAGAACAGCACCAGCACCGGCCGTGTTTAACAGCCCACAGAGCCCAACATCCACCTGGAGTCCGACGCCCAGTCCCCTGCCCGCCCACATGTACTACGCCCCCATCATGGACGAACCTCTCGCCCTCATCAAGAAACCAAGAAAAGACCCAGAAAACACAGAGGAGAAGTCTCCAAGCAGCGCCACCACTCAAATCCAGGTAATTCATCGGGGAAATCTGTGTCTGCTTGTGTCCTCAAAACAGCCATGTGATATTTCTAAGGGGAAAAGGATGCTTGGTCTGTCAGGGCCCTGTGAAGAGTGGGTTTTACTGTATGACCCTTTGTGTAGCTGCAGGCTACCCACAGCAGTGGTACATCTCCCCAATCTGCAGTCAGTGAATCCATAACTCCACAGTCATTCCCCTTCCAAGTGGAGGGCGCGCAGGCCTCAGCTTGTCCGAGCTATGCTATCCAGCCGGATTCAGGGAGAAAATGTGAGCAATGGAGGGAGGAATGTCATCAACAAGACCAAACAGACAGCTCCTCTTTGACCTGTTTATGCCGCCACACTGGGAGTGATCTCACCCTCATGGCCAAATCCAACCAGTTGAATTGGTTTTTTTAAAATCATTTTCCCATTCGTTTTCTAACTGAACTTGGTGTGTTGTTTTTCCTGAACGTGCAGTCAGGTTTAGCAAGCTAAGTTTGTGAGATGAAAAGAAAAAAAGAAAAGAAAGCTTATTGTTTTCCTGTGATTAGGTAATAATGTGATTAATAACCCATCTCTTTTATCTTGTCTTATCAGATGCGTCCCTCTGTGATCACTTGTGTGTCTTCATTAAGAAACCCCTCCGGCAGGTCTGAGGTCCACAGGAGCCACACATCAGGTCAGTCTCACGCTCTTTCGAAAGAGCTCCTTCTCCAGACGGTCACTCCCTCATCGTCACACACATCCGCTCACTTTCACTGACTCACTGAGGCGTGTGTTTGACGCTCTGTCGCTTATCCTCTCTTCTCCAGGTGCTTCCAAGAGCAGCTACGATCACGTGGTCGAGGAGCATTTCCAGAGGAGCCTGGGCATGAACTACCAGAAAGCCCGCTCCCAGCAGCTCTCCATCAGCGTGTCTGTCGACGACCACTTCGCCAAGGCCTTGGGAGACAAGTGGCTGCAGATCAAATCCAAGTCCTCCTCCTGCTCCTCCACACCTCCCAGCAGTCCGAGTGTCACCCACTCCCCAGCCCACAGCCACAGCCCCAATCAGTCCCGCAAAGAGTCCGCCAGCAGCTCGTCGCCAACCTCCAGCCGCTGGTCCATCAACTAGAGCAAATATGACCCATGACACCGGGAGGAAAGTGGACTTTCAACATTTCACTGCGTGCAGCTCTGCTTCTCGAGCGATGGAAAAGCCCGAGCTAGTGTAGAGAGGGCAGGCTAACAGATGCAGGGGCGCTAGTGCAACCTTGGGCCTGTGTGTCCAAATGCTTAAGACACTCTGACACAGACAGATGTAGCATGAAACCTTTTTGTTTTGTTACATTTTGATCCTCTGCTTGTCGATAGCATCTCAATACCTGAGATACTTTAGATGGTGATGTGGGGTGATTGAGAAATCAGCCAATTAATCCTTTACATTTCTTTGTGTCATTCTTTAAATGCCACAGTTTCATTGTATTATATTTATATTCTGATACACGTGGGCTCTTTATAGTCTGAAGGACTAATGCTTCAATGACCTATCTGCTGTATAATATCATGATTGTAAGCTGTACATAAAGCAAAGCCTTTTTAAAAGACAGTAAACAATAAAAATCTTAAAAATACTTTTAATTTGTTTGTCATTCGTAAAAATGAATATTTGTACAGTGTCAACTGATAAAACTGTCAAAAGAAACATTGGAAAACGAGAGAAAATTTTATTATAATTGTAAGAATTATTCACAAAACACTTACACTTTGTTCGGAACTAGGCTTGTGGTGCACCAGACAGACTTTGAGCAGTGAGTCAGTGTGTGTCTGCAAAACGTCCGGTGCAGACATTGCATTTTACACAGAGTTGTTAAGGAAAAATTAAATGGATGCATGAGTAACACGTTTGGGACTTTTTCCCGTATACGTTTGAGGGAAAGAGAGGCTGCGTGTCCCAGCAGGCACCAGGCCTTGTGCTCTGACATTCCTGTCTCCTGAGAATATGACTCTGTAAGATCCTACAGATCCAGTTTGGCAAGGGATAGGAGGGGGGGAAGTGGGGAAGGAAGGGTTGGGCCACCGTTTGAACGAGCATGAGAACCAGCCATGCTCTTCAGTTACTTATTTACAAGTTCTGTCTTGTCTAACTCAAAAATATGATGTGCGAAATATTTTTGGGGATTTCAAAACTTTCAAAGTACAGAGTTTGTCAAATAAGTGGTTAACTGGCTGAATGTTCTGACAAGCTCAAATTCTTTGGAGGACAGTTCGAGGACATCGAGGGTGAGAATTAGGCAAATAAAGATGTTTTAACGTTAAAAATAATCAAGGTAAGGCATTAATAATGATAAACTAATGTCAGTGGATGGTTTGAGAAGAGAGGAAACCTCTCAAATTCCATTGTAAAGTAACATGAAGTTCATATGAAACGCATGTTGCAGCAAACCCATATATATAAAGGCCAATGGGGATCAAACTAGTGATTATTAATGTTTCCCTGATTAAACAGGTATTTCCACATGGAGTGTATTTCTGGCATGTGTAACCTCCAGAGGGACATTGGGGCCACCTAGAGGCTGTGACTGATTAATGGTCTCATATAAAGCACAACTCTAAGCTCGGGTCTGAAGGTGAACTTGGTAAAAATAAATACATATGTATATTGAACTGAGAACCATAAAAAACAAAGACAGAGAGAAATAGGGGGCGAAAATACCAGAAGCAGACGACAACAGGTTCATTCACAAGCTTTGAATTCCACTTCATAGAGAGTATTGTGTGTTTTTCTTGTGTTAAAAGTTGTTTGTTGTTGCTAAACAAAATATTTTATGATAACTATATGAGGAGTCTATGTTAATAATTATTAACACCAGATAAATTAGTGTTTGTATATATATATAAAACGTGCTCCGCTCTTGTGCATAAGTTTTAAATACCAGTTGGAGTATGCGGTACACAACATGACCATGAGAATGTGAAGAGGAAAACTTCTCATGCTGCTAAAAAACAGGAGCTCGCTGTCGTTTGAGACAACAGTTAATTACAATTCCCGAATACCTCAAATGCAACACAAAACAACATTTAACTCAGCTTTACTGTAGCAGTAGTAATTAAGGTTTGCATCACAAAGCAGAGGATTGGCCGAGCCCTCTGGGAAAGTGGATGCCCTTTGTCTCTTGTGTCGAAAGTAAAGTCACTGTCAACACACAAAATGGCATTTAGTAAATAATCAAAAGAACAGTTCTAATCTCATGAATGGAATGATTGTGTCGACTGGTTGTGACGGGCTCCGAAATCTAACACACTGCGCCCGAGCCCATAGGCCGCAGGTCAGTGAGGCCCTGCTCCTATTGGTTTGGTCCCAAGTTCCAGTAAGGCTCAAGTTACCAGGACTGCTACGCTACCGCTTGTCTATCAGGCAGGTTTTCCGGTTTCTCAAGAATTAGCTCCTATGTAGCAAGAACATGGTGCAACTGTGCAGGGTGAGCAAGAATGTGTAAATTACTTGCCTTTTTTATTTGCATATGGAGCTGGGAGAAACACAATTTTGCTCTGCCATGCACTTCTTGTTGTTTGGTCTGAATGACAATACAGTTCACTTGGACTAGTTAGAATAGAAGGGGCCTTATTGTTATGTGGAGGAAGACGCCTGACTACTGATGAGAAGGATTTGGCCATTTTAGTAGATTTTGATGATCAACTTGGTTTTATTCAGCACAGCAAGCAAAGTAAGACTTCTTACAAAATGTCCCAAAATTTACTTGATTGTAACTGTTCATGAATATTGAGTGCAAAAATCTAAATAAATTTTGAGTATTGTATCACGTTGTATTGTTTCTAGCTGCATTATATTGTATTGAAGAAGTGGTATCAAATATCTTTAATAAAGGCATTCTGAAAAAGATAAGTATTTAAAGTAAAGAGGCCATGAAGCAAAACATACAGAGTAAATATCACATGAAAAGGAGTTAATAACCGACAGGGCAACAACACTTTTTTTTAAATATCAGTCTCACCATCTATGTTCAAAGAAAAATGTTCCATAGTAGCACTTCAACATTTCTTCAACTAGAACTACCAGCTCGTAGTCGTACGCCTCCGCCAACCACTCAGGCTGCAGTCTCCACCCATGACTGTCTGGTAGTATATAACATATATAATGTTAGACTTTTCAGGATATTCATATAATTCCTTATTAAGTGAATTTTAAATGTACTTTAAACTGTCATAATAAGTTCATGAATTCTTGAGTTATGCCCTGTGAGGTCACACTGACAAGAGACTGCAGCCATGAATATTCATACCAGATGTCCTTAAATTTCCACAAGGCGTTCCTGATATACCACGTTGACAAAATGTAAGGTCACAGTGACCTTTGACCTCTATGATCAGATCAGGTCATCTTTGAATCCCGGTGAACATTTCTGCCAAAACGCCAGGGATTCCCTCAAGGTGAAAGGTGTTGTATTCACAAGGCCACAAACGTGTCTCACAAGGTCACAGTGACATTGACCTTTGACATCAGTTCATTAGGTTCAAAAGAAACTCTGCAATCATTCAAGTTGAAGGTGATTTGTTGCAGTAGCTATATATTTGGACCGTATAGAGGTGCATATATATATATATATACAGTATATATGACATGATCTGACTTGTGTTGGATCCCGCTGCTGTGGTTACATGTATGTGTCTGCATGGGCCTGGCACGCATCCACTCAGAGTACAAGGCAGATTGTTGATCCTCTGATTTAATTCTGGCAGCTTCCTCCACCATTCACGTTTCACTTGAACCTGTCACATGCTTTTGGAGAGGTCAAAATATTCCGCACGGTAGGCGCTTGTGCAGATTGTCACAGAACCGAAAGACATCATCATCCAGCAGGCTCCAAATAAATGAGTAATGAAGAGGAACTTATCAGCAGATCTGGAGGCACTGTAGCATTTCAGAGACGACTCAGTTCTGCTGACGCCGAAGGCTGCATGACACTCCAGTGGAGTTTCTCTGGAAAGTGACTACACATGGGGAATAACAGGTTGATCAGTAACGCGATTTGAGGCTGTTCACGTTCTGCTCGGCCACACTTGCTAAATGAGCTACACACCCTATAGGTGACTCGCCATAGTTTCACCTTTAGTGCAGTGTGAGCATATTGTACTAATGAACTAATTTATTTATTCATCTAGTTGTGGCTGACATGATTTTACATCAATAGGTTTAAATAAATAAAGCAGTGAACCAGCATAAGACTATTGTATTGGACAATACACTCTTCTCTTGGCATTGGGGTGCATGAAATATTGCGTTTGGCCACTAGATAGCACTAGAGTAGAGGCCATAGTTTTTATTCAAATAAAAATATCATTGAGGGGGTCTTTGTTTATCACAGAGCTCCTCAGTAATAGATGTTGACCATTGTTTGTAGATATTCATAGTCAAACTATACATAGTATCCAGAAATATAACACTGATTATATAACAATAATAAAACCTTGATTACAATAAACACACCAAGTCCTGAAATATTTCTCATGTTTCTTCAGTAAACAGAAAGAAAAGTTATATTTTGACAAAACAATAGATAGTTGTGCTTCTCCATGGTGACAAAGAAAACATCATTTGAGGATTTGGGGTTCATCTACTGTAAAGCAACATAATCCCAGACAACCGTAATTATTTTCCCCCTCTGTCAACACATAAGCTAAACATTAGCTTTAGGCTGTGGTGGTCTCATGACCGGTCTGCAGAGGCGTGTTCTCACCTGGCTTGTTATATAAAGCAACCAGTACTAAGGCTGGACTCCACACGGTGCAGGCTACTGGACTCCCAGTCTCCTCTGACGGACAGCTGCTGGTATCATCCTCTCCCTCTCTCTCTCTCACACACACACACGCACACACACACACACACACGCACACACACATACACACACACACACACAAACTTGACTGCTGCTGCTGCTTCTCTTGGTTCACAGTCTGACCGCAGGACACACACACTCTCCCTCTGGCCTCACATGTGAGTATATTTTCTCTGTCTTTCTTTCACTTTTGTTCCTTTTGTTGTGTTGTCACTCCTCAATCTGAATTATGCAAGAGCAGTTAAACAGATTAACATGCGGTTATTTTCTATACTGATGCTGAATTGGCCCACACTGACTTAACTGCTGACTGTCCATAATAGGCCTCTTATTCACAGCTCTAAAGCACCTCCTTTTGAAGCCGTACGTGGATTTATTTGTGATTTTCACCATATTACAGGAAGTTTTAGAGGCTTTTTTTTTATTGTTCTGTAACTCTCTCTGTGCACCAGATGAAAGTTGAGGGAAAGTATAACTCTGACACATAAGACAAGGCTTTAAGACATGAGAATCAAGTGGAAGATTTTACTTTTTAAGTATTACATATCACTGGTGTAAAATCTTAGGGAAATCCTATTAAAATTCTCCAGGAGATTAAGCACTTAAAAGTGTGGTGAAGTTACTGTGAAGTCTGCAGCTTAAATCCAATATGAGTATGTTGAAATCACACATTTAACACCTCTTAGACTGTATTTCTAATGCGGGGCATACTGACATTTGTAACACCTGTAAACTAGTGATGGAAGGTATATAGAATCCTCTTCCTGTTACTGTAGTTAGAACTAATTTAATGATTGGACCAAAAAGAAGAAATACTACAGCTCCTTAGTTCAGACCCTGACTCCATCTCATGTCATGATTAACTCCACAGCCTCCTGTTGAGACAGATGACTCCCCAGCTACAGCAATTCAATGCCAGACTATAGCTCACAGCCGTAATGATGTAAAACTGATATAAAACACTTCATCATCTCAACTTCCCTCTGCCACCGCTCAATAAATCATCTGTTGTTTGTTCCTCTCAGTTAGTTTTTGTGTGACTGAACTTTGCCCTTTTGTTGTGGACATAGTGTATGAGGAATATTAACCAGTAACTCACTTTGTTTCCACAGTGTGTATCCTCAGAGGCTGCCTGTCACAATGGTTCCCTCCCTTATCTCTATGATCTTTCATTTTATGATGAAGCCTGCAGACAGACCCAGTATACCTAGCTAGCAATAGATTTTAATTCCTCCCATAAGCTCTTTGAGACGTGGACTAAGGAGTTACTTAATCCTTTTTCTGGTCAAAATTTAATTACAACCTCATAGGTCACCCATTAATTTGAAACCGGTTTAATTAAAAGAAACTATAAAAAAATGGATACAACTACACTAGCAACCCTGGCTGCTGCCGCCACTGTGGCTGTGGCCACGCAGACGGACATGTCAGGCTACCTGTGGCTCGTGGTGGTCGGCTTCATCATCGCCTTCGTCCTGGCTTTCTCCGTGGGGGCAAACGACGTGGCCAATTCCTTTGGCACAGCAGTGGGCTCTGGGGTGGTCACCCTGCGCCAGGCCTGCATCCTGGCCAGTATCTTTGAGACGGTGGGCTCAGTGCTGCTGGGGGCCAAAGTCAGCGAGACCATCCGGAATGGCATCATTGATGTGCAGATGTACAACGGCTCAGAGCATGTCCTGATGGCGGGATCTATAAGTGCAATGTTTGGTAAGCTGTATGTATGTATGTTTATATATATATATAAATTCTATCAGTGCATTTTCAGGTTGTGAGCTCAGGCCTCCATCATGTTTTTGTGCCACAGGCTCTGCTGTTTGGCAGCTGGCTGCTTCGTTCCTGAAGCTCCCCATTTCTGGAACCCACTGTATTGTTGGAGCTACAATTGGTTTCTCCATGGTGGCCAGAGGTCACCAAGGGGTCAAATGGATGGAGTTACTGCGCATTGGTGAATATATTAGTTTTCCTGTTCATTTGAAAACAAGTATGTGTTGAATCTGAAATAGAAGTGAAGCTAAAATCGGATTAAATGTCTTTTGCTGTATCCAAAGTGTTGTCCTGGTTCCTGTCACCTCTGCTGTCGGGCATCATGTCAGCTATTCTCTTCTACTTCATTCGGAGATTCATTCTGAACAAGGTGAGATATTTCTATCCAGTTAACGTGGTTAATAAGAGTACAGCAGTTTGAAGTTACAGTCGCTAAAATATGTTTTCAGATCCAGTAGCCAACCAAAGTATACAAATACACAAGTACAAGTAGAGGACATTCACTAAAGATTATACTTTAACAGTACAGAAATGCCATTATCAAATGGTACTTAATGCATCAAAAGAAAAATACTTATGTCCAAAAACTATGTCCAAAAATGTCTCCGATATAAAATATCTTGCATATTTTGAATACTGCTGCATCAGTGCTTAAATAAGATTTTACTTCTGTATTTAATGGTAGTCCAGTGATTCTTAACTTGGACTTCTGTATATTTTTCACTTCATGTGAAGTATTGAAAAACTTAATTCTTTGGCAATTGTTGAAAAAATGATTTATTGATTGGATGAAAACTGATTTCTCCAGGCCGACCCCTGTACCAAACGGCCTCAGAGCTCTCCCCCGTCTTCTACGGCATCACCATGGGCATCAACCTGTTCTCCATCATGTTTACTGGAGCACCAAGTGAGTATGACGTCCACTCACCTGTTCTTCTTTGGGCTCTCGCTCACTGCACTTAGACAGCAGCGGCTGAAATCCCTGACAGTCTTCCCAGGACAAAAGTAGGTGGAGAAAATAAGTGAGGAAACGTTTCACAAATGTTTGAAACCAATCTCCGGCATTAGAGCTTTAATTCTTCAACTAAAATAATTTTTCCTCTGGAAGTCATTTCTTGTATTGTGATTAAAACCAAATCTTAAAAGACCACGGAGACAATACTTTAAAAACAGGTTAAAGAAAATTATGGCATTTTTATACCTACTACACAAGTTGGATGCAGCTATATACCGTTTGTCCTTTTGTTTGTGGTTTAACTTCTGTTGTCCACAAGACCAATCAGGTAAGCTGTATCTGCAAGACGGCAATTTAATACTGTCGTGGTAACTTGAGTGAATTCTGGCAGTTGCAGCACTTTAGCTATTCTGTGAAGGAAGAAAAGAAAAGTGAAATATTACACGTGTGCTGAACACCGTGTACTGTGAGCATTTTATCATTATGCTGCAAGACTGGACTGTTTCTCACAATCTGATTGGTCTCTCTCATGGTACTGCTATCTACATGAACATATTGAGAGACAGGATCCAGGAGTTGTGGTTTGAAAATGGTAAAGATCTGTCTTATTTTTATTTTCTCTATTTGAAATTATAAAAAGATACATATTAATTGTTGCTGTGCTTTTCTATTTAACTAAGCCTAAGTGTAAATTAATGCATCAGTCATGACATGTTCTTTCTTTCACTGGAAAGGACCAGATGGACGTTCTGATGAATAAATGAAAGAAACAGTTCAGTTACTGTTTGTCCTTATCTCAGACACAATTCTGTCTCATGTCCCTTTCTTGTGTGCGCAGTGCTGGGTTTTGACAAAGTGCCATGGTGGGGGCACACTGTGCATTTCTTTTGGCTGTGCCTGTCTCACTGCTCTGATAGTTTGGTTTGTCGTCTGTCCTCGCCTCAAGAAGAAAATCAACGTGAGTAAATCTTATACTTATATACGGACATTAACAAATATTACTTAGTTTGATATATTTTGGAGTCCAAAAGCATTTTTGTGGCGAATAGGATTTTGGGAGTTTAATTAGCAAAAACCAGCTGGTGTAACCCCCCGTCTGCCATGTGGACATACTCACTCACTATTACTATAATGTACTTCAGGAGAAATCGCTCCTGCTCCATGTCAAACTCCACTAATGGAGAAGAACTCCTGCAAACCTGCACAAGCACAGCAGCCATCAATCCCACATGTGCCTCAACCCCAGACCCCCCCCACCAGACACTCAAGCGGTGGCGTTCAAACTTGGAGGTTCAGAGGATACTGATCTGGACAACAATGACATGGAAACCAAAGACCTGGATCTCGGCGGGGGTGAGGAACGAATGTCTTGTTGTTATAGTCATGGAAGTATCACAAATAATTCAGATTGTATAGTAAACATATGATTTTCCAAGGTCTGAACGGCAACGTTGGCCCCATGGTGATCACTGATCCTCACAGCGGACGCTCTCACACCATCCAAAAGGACTCGGGGCCTGTACAAAGACCTGCTCCACAAGCTCCACGTGGCCAAAGTGGGTGACTGCATCGGTGACAGTGACACAGAGGAGCGGCCCATCAGGAGGAACAACAGCTACACCTCTTACACGATGGCCATCTACGGCATCCAAGGAGAGCCTAAACCCAAGGAACTCGACGGTGGGCTTCAGAGAAGGCCGAGGGTGGACAGCTACAGCAGCTACAGCTCAGCAGTGACTTGCGGGAGCACAGTGCAGGAAGGGAATGTGACCAAGGAGGCTGGCTTGGTCCCCGCTGAGGAGGAGGATGAGCTGGAGGTGGACCAACCAGCTGTCCTCGCTGCTTTTCCAGTTCCTGCAGATCCTCACCGCATGTTTTGGCTCCTTTGCTCATGGGGGGAATGATGTCAGGTAGATGTCTGTTATTTAAATTTGTATGTGAGCGATGATCATTCAGGAGATTCACATTTACACATTTTCATCTGTAGCAATGCAATCGGCCCCATTGGTGGCTCTCTGGCTGCTGTATGACAGCGGCTCTGTGGTGTCCAACACACCCACACCCATCTGGCTGCTTCTGTATGGAGGAGTGGGCATCGTCGCCGGTCTGTGGGTGTGGGGCCGCAGGGTGATCCAGACCATGGGCAAGGACCTTACCCCTATTACCCCCTCCAGGTACGCCACATCCACATCACCTATAACAGCCCCAAAAAATCTGATACACATGATAGATAAAACAGGAGTATTTCTTTCTTCCACTGTAGTGGTTTCAGCATCGAACTATCTTCAGCGATCACGGTCGTTGTGGCCTCCAACATTGGTCTTCCTATCAGCACAACGCATTGCAAGGTAAGCCTCAACCTGACAGAGACATGTCAAACTCAGAAGCAGGATCAGCATATTTATTTATATTGTATTTGTAATGAACACAGGTGGGATCTGTGGTGGCCGTGGGATGGCTGCGCTCCAGGAACGCCGTGGACTGGCGTCTGTTCAGGAACATCTTCATCGCCTGGTTTGTCACGGTTCCTATCTCGGGCCTGATCAGCGCTGCCATCATGGCTCTCTTCACATATGTTATCCTGTGAGTTCTCTCCGGGTCACTTCAGCTGACAGAGCCGAGCTCGTCTGAAGGACCGATGAAACCGCACCAATGAACAGGTTCCATCTGGTCTCTGTCAGAGATGTATATTTGATCATTCAAGGTCATTTCAAGGTCAAGCCAGTGAGATTATATCATAATGTTGGAGGATAAAATCCACTATCCAAAGTCTTTCATACTGTGTATCCCTTTGTACATTTGTATAAAAACCATATCTTTTAAAAATCAAATAATTCAAATGACAGTTATGTTCTATGTTTATGTATTTGGATATAATAAAACAAGGCGCTGCTTGATTTTAAGAGGTTTCAGTGTACTTTATTTATTAACATTTCCATTATATAAACGCATTTAAATATAAAAAGCGTCGATCCTGCATCACATCTGGGGCCACCACCATCGTCGTAAAGCCACTGATCAACAGTTGTGGTTCAATAATGTAAACATCTTATTTCAGTGGTAATTTCCAAAAAGATTCAAGACAAAGAAATTGAATGAAGAGTGAAATCTGCTCATTGAATCGATTTTAAATCTCATTTTAATCTCCTTGTCTGCCGGGTTTGCTTTTAAAAGTTCTTCTATCACAAGTAGTGACGGCTTCATTGTGACATATCAGAATAAAACTGATGAGTCACATTGTCATTTACACAGAAGAGATAAATCTAATGTGCATTGTTCTGATCAAATCGCCACTCAATAGAAAACAGCTCCCTTTCTCACAGCTCCCTTTCTCACCTGCAGTAGCTTTGTAGTGGCAAAATTGTAAATAGTTGGATTTTAAATTGAACAATTATTGCCGATTAGTTCAATATTAAGTAGGTTCAATTCATATTGATCAATATGTTGAGGTCTTTTTCCCTCACTTTGCAATAACCTCTAACTCTGAAGAGCTGGATCCCACAGTAACGTCTCCAAAGATGAACACAAGCTCACAGTTGAGATGAGCTTTGCTGTAGGAACACCGAAGAGACACATGGTGGCGATGTTCTAAAGGTATCTGCTGTCACTGGTAGGATTAGAAGCGAACGTGCCCTATCACTGCCTCTCTTGTGACTTGCCAATTTTTAAACATACTCCTTTTGATGATTCTCTTCAAACCGGATCCTCTACTCCTCCACATATCTAACATCTGACAGACTGTTCTGAGATCAACCTTAACTTGCTTTATGTGTCCCGTGAATATCTGCTGCTCTAGGTTTACCTTTACTTTACAACGTTATACGGGTTCATAGATTTATTTTATAATCAAAGCTTTTTGAAAACTTCTCATTGGCTGGATTCATGTATTACAGGTACATCTATATTTTCAATGTAGATGGGAGAGATTATTAGCTCTACTACACTTTGAAAATTATATTATACAGTAACACATAATATTTTGTGCAATTAGTAGGCAAGCCTTGAACTACAGGTAGACAACAAGTAGGCTTAAAAGCCTTTAGAATAAATGTAATGATGTATTTTTATATTAATCAATCTTAATTTGTATAGCACTGATCATACAACTAATTTAACTACCTTACAGGATGAAACACTCCCTCCTACTCTGTCCCTACACAGTGCAGAACAATATTAACAGGAAGTGAGGAAATCCTCAGTTGAGTCTCATTAATCTTAAATGAGGAAACACCAAAGACAAGTAAACAAAGAAAGGCAAAATGATGAAGATAGAAATACAACACAAAAAAAACGAGGAAAAGCTAAAGATAAAATGATTAAGAATGAATAAAAATTAGATAAAAGAATAATAAAGAGATCCAGATCTGACAGTAAACAATATTTTTACAGTTGATAACAATAATTTGACAGTTGACATTACATAATGACTAATCCCATCAGAGCCTCTTAGAGTAATTATAGACCCACAAGGGATGGAGGAGAGAAGCTCTTCCAGCTGATGTCAACAGATGCCTGCAACTGACAGATGATTGGCAGGTGTATTTATTGGGAGGTATATAAAATCATGATAAATCCAACTGGAAGGACAATCAGGGAGAATTATTCTCTCATTGGAGTTTATTCATTCTCAGGATTTCCAAAATGTTTCCTATCCTTTGCAGGTGCGATATTTTAGCAGCAGATGGGGCTTTTTTCTTATAGAACGTTGATATTAACCTGAGATAAACAAAGGCAAACCTCGATGTTTCCACGAATCAATAAGCGTAAGCATCCATATCCCTCATCCATGAATTCATCTATGACATACTCATTCAGACATTTATCCCTGTTTGCATTAAAAACATCGGCCAATGGTCGGATTCATTGGACAGCATCCCTACACTGAATATATGACATAGACCAGCACTACATGGAAAAAAATCAAACAGAACTATCTACATATAAAACAAAGGTCATTGGCAAACTACAAACATCCAAATGTGCAGGTATACTTACATTCATCACTAGTCTATCCAACCTGGAGCGTCTGCTTCTTAGAAAGCCTTACATTTTTAAGTAAAGGCTTCCACAGTTGTTTTTTAATACAGTGCTGAAAAGAGGTATGACAGAGGCACATGAACTCGATCCTCACACAGCTTCAGCTCCTATGAAAAGTAAGCACGTGCTCTTTTAGCTAATCTGTGAACCCATTAGCATTGTCTCTGTCTGCGTCATCTGAAAAGTTCATGCTGCAACTTGTACTGCCCTGGCAATGTTGGCGCCCTAGACGAGATTTCAAATTGGCGCCCCCCAACATACACACGCAAACTATCATGCATCCCTTTCAGTTCTTTTTTTAAAATCCATTCCCACATTTCGTAATTCATATTTGGCCTCCAGAAAGTTAGTACATATATGCACAGACAAGTGATAGGAATCTGAAGCTGTTTTTCAAGACATAGCACACCTACACTTTGACAAGTGCATGTTTTATTTAAACTATTTCAGATAATTGAATGTCTACTGATGCATGTTGAAATGATTTAATTCTTTGCTTTTGGTTTTTAAGCTATATTAGGATTAAGGTGTAATCAGAGACAGAATTTCTGTTTGAGAAGGAAATTCTCTTCTTCTAACATTAATGGTTTATCTAAATTCTTCTAATAGTGGAGGAAATAACAGCAATATTTTGGGGAAATCGTTCAAATGGTGATACAAGCGTGAAATTTCGTACAAATCATCTTTGAAGGTCACTCTTCGATTTAAGAATCGAGGCACTCGAAAATAAAAAATGGCCACCATTTATTTCAAGATGGCCACCATGGTTAGACTGATTTTGCATTTCAGCATAATCTTTGCCTATACTTTGTAGATGTCAATAATATCGGACTCCCATAGTATGTTTTTGAAAATTTTCAAACAGGCGTTACCAGTTATAACCATCTGAAACATTTCTAAAACATGTCATAGGCTAACTGTGTTATAGGTCACGGGGAAAACTACGTAAAGTTTAGGGTTAATTAGAGGGATAGAGATATTTGGGGGATATACAGTATAGGAGAACAGTAAAAATAGTAGCTAGATTTGTGTGATTGGCTGTCTGGTACTATATAAGGAGAAGCACCCTCTGTTCTCATTCCATATACAAACCAACCTTTAAGCTATGTGTAGAGGACAGTAAAAATAGTGGCTAGATATGTCGCTATAGTTGCTTTTTTGCACTGTAGCATGTGACATTTCAAACCCAAACCTCAATAGTCTCTAGATTTGTTCGCTAGTCACATCGAAAAAGACTAGAATGAACGAACAATTTGATTGGCTGTCTGGTACTATATAAGGAGGAGAGCTTCCCTCTGTTCTCATTCCATATACAAACCAACCTTTAAGCTATGTGTAGAGGACATAGCAATAGGTCTGGAGAAGCTGTGGATTGCTTTTGGTCAGGGAGCCCATTCACGATGGATTCCAATCCATGACATCATTTCAACAATTGGGCCAGAAAGATCCAGTGGCCTACTGTAATGGAAAATATCACTGACCAGTGTCTAAGGTATTGGAAATCCCCTTACTAGGTGTCTCACTGCTGTGATACTGTCTACCTGACAGGATGGAACCCTTATTTGGTGATGTTTTTCTTTTAATTGGTACCAGGGATGGTAGGGTGAGGCTTTTCTTCTAACTGGTACCGGGGACGGAAGGACACAGCAGATAAGACAGAGGATGATCTCATGTCTTTCATGTCTTCTTTTTTTTTCTTCATATCATGTCTTATGAAACGCCTCTTTGTATAAGTCCTGGCTTTTTCACACTTGCAGCCAGTTGTTCCATTTTGAGCACCCGTGCTTGTAAACTCTGCAGAGCTTACTATCATAAAGACTCAATGGCAACTCCAATCTGAGAATTTCATTATTTAAAATCTCAAGATGAATTTCCATCACACTACCATTTTTTCATGCATTTAGTGGGTGTGACGTTGTGTCTGCATTCTGTGGCAAGGCTAAGAAATCTGTATGGCAAACATGGAATGTGTGTGATGAAGTGTCAGGGACATTTACCAAGCTCAGTCACTGGCCCACCATCGTTGATGATGATGACCTCCAAATGCTGCAGAGATTTGTGGTCATAATGTATGACCGATCAAGTGCAGCCACATCTGTGAATGATGCACGAATGCATTTGTTCGCCCGCAAGCAAAGGCCATATGATACCATACCACCAACAAGTTTAGCCCTCAAGGAACACATTAAACGTGCAGCCTACCAAGCAGGAGCTGTCTGGGGCCAAGCAACTGTCACTCAACCAGTTTTACCAAGTCCTGCAGAATGGGGATGGAAGCTGCAAGGACAAAGGTGGTTGGTGAACTGGACAACACTTCCACCAATTGCTGCAAGTTGCCAGGAATTGGCAAAATGCTCATGCAAAAACAGCTGTACTAATGGTAGGTGCAAATGTTTTCCTCTGACTCTGTCTTGTACAGCCTTGTGCAGCTGTGAATATCACTGAGAGGTTTGAGGCCCAATGAAGTTCTTTTGACTTGAAACTATTGTCGAAATATTTCCCCAAATATGCAAGAAATATATAAGACTTGATGATTTGGCGGCCATCTTGAAAAATGACCGCCATATTGGATTTTTGGATGGCCCCCATTCTAAAGTTAAAGAGATGACCCAGAAGAATGGTTATGCCAAATTTCATGCTTGTATCACAAAATGAACGATTGTTCCCCTTATTTCCTCTACTATAATAGACCTGTAGTTTATCTACTTGACTGTTAGTTATGTACGAGGTAGGTCTTTTAACAGCTCATGTGTTTTGAATACACAAGTATCCACCAACGCCACAACAGTGTACCCATCATCCATGTTGTGTTGTGTACGACTTTGAAGGAAGTGTTCTCCCGTTAGTACAAAACTTTTGTGTCGCTTAATGTTCACCCTGACACAGTATGCTTGTTGCACACAGAGTACCAAAGGAGATGTGTTGATAGTAACATTTAAACCAGGATGCTGTGCTCTCAACGCATACTGCACGTGACTATGCAGTATTCTTTCATTAGCAAAGCTCATTCAGGACAACAGCTGGAGTGCAGCTGTTTGGTCACAGCCATGGAAACCTAAGTAATGATACTGATGTGTTATGTATTCTCGTTTCTCAGGTTCGTGCTGCAGAAAGATGGCAATATAGTATGTTGGGCATGGACTGCCTGATAAACCCCTGTAGTGTCCATGGGCAATTTATTTTCATGCCAGTGTTTTGTGTCAAAATGCTAAAAGTGTTTTTGGGAATACAGAAGGGACACATACTTGAATTTCAGGGACGCATTTTGTGTTGGTTTTGAATTCTCTTGCATTTTCATTAACTCCAGTTCTTATATCCCTTTGTGTGTCTAACTGAACAGAGCTTTATTAGTAACTGAAGAGATAGAGTAACCTTCATCGTATGAGAGGAAAGATCCAGTAGGTTGTCCTGCTGCTAACGGTGAAATGAAACTTTATTCTTTTTTTTCTGTTCATGCTGAAATAAAGCGGATTCACTTGGTCTGACGTTTTTTTCGATCACAAGATTCCAGATTCATTCACTAGACTGGCACTCAGTAGAGATCAACAGAGCCGTATAGGTTCATCTCTGATCCATGCAGCTTCCTTCTAGCAAGTTTTGTGGTTATTAATCGAGGAGTTTATTACATAAACCTGTTAACTGACAAATCAGAGATGAAAACGTAAACTCCTTAGCACAGGTGATAAAACCTCCACACTTTTATCAAGGAAATGTAACTAACATTAATAATAATTAGAAACACAACAGGAAATTAAAAGTAGAATGAAATGTTTCTAGAATATCTAAATAGTTGACGGGTAATTTTCTGTTGCTCGACTTATCAATTAATTTATTAAAAGCTCATTTCCCCCTGCTACTTAAGTCTATAGGGTTTTTATATTGTGTTTTATTTACATTGTATATATAGGCTTATTTTTGTCGTGCACTGGTTGCTGGTTGTACATCAAATTGCCCTTGAAGGATATTAAAGATTTTCTTTTATTTACAACTTTAGTTAATCACAAGCTGCAGGAACCCAGCAGCCAACAGGGGGCAGCCTCAGGACATCACATGAAAACAAGCAGCCTGTGATTCTTGTAAGGCTTCAAAGGACAACGTTGGAAACTACTCTAACAATAGGTTTTTAAAGCATATTAAATCTTCCAGTATCTAAAATCCCAAAATATAAAAGTAAGGCTGTCAAATATATGTAGTAAAGTAGAAAATATTTTCTCAGAAGTGTGTTTCAAAAGCAGCATAGAATGACACGGACACACGCACACGATAATTTGTGCATGATCTTGTAGCGCTTAGTTCCCCATGGAGATCAGCAGGAGGTGTAGCCTATTCTTTAGGGTGATGCTCTCCAACAGTAGGGTCGCGGGTTCGAGTCTCACTCTTTCTCATCTTCTTGCCGGCAATAAACTGAACTCTTAAAATCGGCAGCAATTTAATCACCTATTAATTGCAAAATATATTACACTATGTAAATTTTAATTAGTTAAATACAAAAAC
This sequence comes from Pleuronectes platessa, assembly GCF_947347685.1. Classification (NCBI taxonomy): domain Eukaryota; kingdom Metazoa; phylum Chordata; class Actinopteri; order Pleuronectiformes; family Pleuronectidae; genus Pleuronectes; species Pleuronectes platessa. The sequence goes on from NC_070629.1 coordinate 11,792,833, forward strand.
AGAAAAACAGAAAAAAGGGAAATTAAATTAAATTTTAAAAAAAATAAAAAAACTGCCTCTGGACCTCTGCGCAGGATGTGCGCAATGGACTTCTGCGCAGGATATGCGCAATTGGCTTCTGCGCAGGAGGTGCGCAGTGGGTTTCTGTGCAGGATGTGCGCGCGCAGTTTTTTTATTTTTTATTAATTTAATTAAATAAAAAATTATATTTAATTTAATTAAATTCAGTTAAATTTATTTTATATTATATATTTAATTTTAAATGGTTACGGTTCATTTTTGATTTTTAAATTTACATAGTATCAGATATTGTGCAATGAATAGGTGGTTGAAGTCCTGCCAACACGACAGCCTGACCCAGCTCCTGTGTCCACTGGTTTCCTGGTTCCACCCATGGCAGCATAGTGGCGTGGGGCTGGCTCATCCCTGTGGCCCAGGGAGCGCATTTCATTTCTCCGTGCTGGTTCAGGGGTAAATGATGCTGGTCTTCACAGGTGACTGACCTACGCAAGCCTGTAGTCGCCAGCCCCCCCCACACACACATACACAGGAGATGATGTGCTTGTGTGTGTGTGGCCGCGGCGCTTCCCGGTTCTCCCCGGCACTATGCTGCCGGTGCGAACAGCCCAAGTATTTAACATGGGCGAGGAAAGGAGGCGGACCGCTTCTAGCTCTGGTGCGTGCCGGGGTTAGAGGATGATGGTGTGACGTTAATGTATTGTTTTACATTGCATGTGTCACGTCATGATAAATAAGTCTCTTGTGCCGCCCTAGGCGGTTGCCTATGTCGCCTGTACCAGGAGCCGCCCCTGGTTACAAGGTGATGTCTCTCTGAAGCCTGTGTAAGGCACCACATTGATTCTGAGGAAATTAAATTATTTTTAGTTTACACACATATTCATATATACAATATAAGTATATACAGTACGCATACGTGTGTGTCTGTGTGTGTGTGTGTGTGTGTGTGTGTGTGTGTGTGTGTGTGTGTTTGTGTGTGTGTGTGTGTGTGTGCAACATAATAAACACTATCCAGTTTGATCACTTGTCAACAAGGGGTTTTATTTTGAAACCAGTCACCGGAAGTTGTGCACTTTTGTTTTGGTGTAATTGATACTTTGGATGTTATTCAGCAGCTGACCACACATACAGGTGCGCCTGCACATCTGTGCGTAATTTGCGTGCGGTAAGAATCGCGTTTGTCCACCATGTGAATGCGTGATGTTTGGCGAGAGATAGAAATGCGCGTGTACGGCGGGGTGGCACGCGTTCACTCAGACAGCGCGCACCAACAAGCTGCTGTGGTGTGGAGCAGATCCCCGGGAGCCGAGGGACGGCTCAGTTCTCTGCAATAACACCGGAGGAGCTGCAGGAGGAGGCTGTGAGGGAGGACCTCGGGTCGATGGAGGAAACGCGTGAGTCGCAGATGTGAAGAGACAACAGCCTTTCACCTCCTGGTGGTTTCTTTTTCTTCTACAATCTGATGATCGGCCGGAGCCTGTGAGATGCAGCCTCTACCTGGCAGATGCGTGGCACCACACAGCTGCAACCTACAGGTCTGTGTCACCACTATCACACTCTTGCACTATCGCACAGAGGCTGTCACTATCAGCCTCATCATTTAATACAAAATAGCAAAACAACAGGCAGTGCTCCCTCCTGCATTCACTGCGTGTGTGTGTGTGCGTGTGTGGAACACGTCTGTGTTCTTTTCTCTCTGCTGGGATTATCATAGCATTTGTCTGCTCTGTCCACTCTGCACACATCTGATCACAGTTACGTTGCTGCTCACACACACAAGGCTGTTATGCAATTTATTTGTTTTGCCACATTCAGGTAAACAGAAATTGCCAAGAGGCACGGGCCACTAATGGGACTGTAGCACACAGGACTGGTTAGCTTTATGTAATCTCTGCTGAAACAGCACCTGACTGATGAGCCATAAAACTGTGTGTGTGGGACAAATCACTGCATTTGTTCACTGGTGTGTTTCTGCTCCTCGTTCTCTGTTCAGTGTGTCTCCTGTCCACCTGCTGCTGATCTGCTGTGGTCCGCTGTGGAGGGCTGAGACTGCTACATCTGCAGATCTCATCATCATCAGCATCAACATCATCTGCCACTTCAAACAGACGCCAGAGGACGGAGGCTGCTTTTTGGCTCATCGGAACAGCAGCAGTTGAAAACTACCTGTAGATGACGACTCCAGCAGAGCTGCTCGCCTGAGAGCAGCATGAGCTAATTGAGGAACTAACCAACTCATTGCTTATTCAAGTTTCTTCTCCTGTTTGGGGCTGATGGAAAGGTTCCAGTGTGTCAGTTGACTAAAGGGGACGCAGTGGTGTTCTAGCCTGGGACGCAGCCAGCAGCTGAGGTGCAGACACCACGCAGGAGATGGCCCGTCCGGGATCAGGGCTGCTGGTGCCCGTCAACGGGCTGGGGTACCCACCTCAGAACCTGGCCCGGGTGGTGGTCTGGGAGTGGTTGAACGAACACGGGCGCTGTAGGCCCTACAGTGCAGCGGTTTGCCACCACATTGAGAACGTGCTGAAGGGGGACGCCCGGGGGACTGTCGTTCTGGGCCAGGTGGATGCCCAGCTCTCAGCTTACGTCATCGACCTGCAGTCCATGCACCAGTTTCGACAAGACACAGGTAAGAGTGGTTTCCTGTCTGTGTGCACAGATGACACAGATACAGGCATCAGGGGAAAAACACGCAATGCTGATGCAAACATAAAAATTCATCAGTACATTATGTGGAATATTACCCTGAATTTCTCATGTCTGAATATGAGAAAAAGTAAATCATGTTTTAGTTGTCATCACCACAGATGATCCCGCAGGGACTGATTAAAACAAAGGCAACCTTCATGGGGCTGCTTCACTTTTCTTATGTAACTTCATGGAAATAAATGAGTCTCCTGAATGTAGCGTCTGACTTGGGACTTGTGTACAGTACATGAGCCACAGGTTGTGTCCTGATGTTGAGAGCTACATAAGGACACAAACCACTCGGATGACTAAAGTGTGGCAATGATTTATTTGTTCACAAGTGTCTTTGTGCAGCCTGCTGGATTCCGTGACCTTGTCAAAGGTCACCGTGTTCGAGGAGGTGGGTCGTGCATCCATCAGGCAGATGAGTGCTGCAGCTCAAAGCCACGCTCCCTCGCTTGTCTCAGCTTATTGTGTTTCACTCTGTTGCCGCTCTGTTGCGAGGAGGACAATCACAGTAGTGGCTGGTGATTTAGCTACTGTACACGATTACTGTCTTAAGAGAAAGTGCTTCTGGTTCCTGCAATTTACGTAATTTCACTCAACGGGATGGAAAGAATACGCAGCATCTGGAAAAAAACGGCTATATATAAAACATTTAATATATTGCCCTCTAGTACAAATGATGGTGTATAAAAAGTTGATCTTGGTTCTGTTGTAGAGAACAGTAACATCACCATGATTAAGGAAGTGATTCATCACATGCTTAACCCTAAATGTCCTCGTGAGAACACCCCCACCCCGAAGTACGTGTTATTTCTGCTTTATATCCACTGAGCGATGGCCGTTTGTTTGGTGGACTGTAATTCTCTCTGATGACTGTTACCACATGTTCTCGCTGCACTCCGCTGAGGCTCAACACACTCGCCTTTGTGTGTGTGTGTGTGTGTGTGTGTGTGTGGATACAGCTTCCTCTGCTGCCCCCGGTGTTTGAAGCGGAGATATGGAGGAGGTTTTAAACATCTGTTACAACCAGCGTCTGATTCAGCCAAATATCATTGAGCTGGAGTCAGTGTTGGATCAAAACCTATTGATTGTGACTGTGTTAGGTGCTGTAGGGACATTCTACGTGTCCGGGTAAAAACGTTTAGCAGCGTCTCTGACGAGGAGAAGCATGAAGAGAGAAACACACACTTTGAGTCATCGTATAACCTTGCAAGAGAGATATGACAGGGATCTAAGGCGACCCTAGTGCGCATGGATTGGCATCGTGTCACCTTTCATTCATTTGCAGTGTTTGATATCCATTTGCATTCATTCAATAACTTTAACTGGCAGTGCTATTCAGAATACAGAAAAAACCACACAGCTCAAACTTGTCAAGGTCCCTGGAGTAACTGCTGAATAACTTCCTGATTGTGGAAAGAAAATGTAATAAATATTGTCACAATTCAAATATCTTGTAAAAGGCTGTTTTAGTTGCATGTGTGCTCTCCTATTAAGATGCATATGCTTTTTATAAAAAGGGCGCCCTCAGATGATGGGTGTTGCAAAACTACTTCAGGCTGTAAATAGATGTGGTATGTGGCTCTGGTCAATGTGGTGTGCTTACCCTTCAAAAATAAGTATGAAGACAAATTAAATAACATGTGACTATCTTGCTCTGGCATCACATAGGATGTAACGTTGATGTTGTAATGCAGCTGTTAGTGTAAACATCTCCAACAGACAAGTAGTTTCGGTTATTTGGTTCCAATCTAATGCTTTATGGATAATTTTGTTTTATTTTAGTTTTGAGGGCAGCATGAAGCAGAGCAGCCGTGGTTGTGATTGAAGGCTTGGAAAAACATATGGAGGGCAAATGAAAAGCCTGAACATTAAAATAACTCTTCATGTTTTGGCTATTGACATGTTTTTATTCCTCATGAGGAAAATGGGGTTTCTGCACGACAGTGTGGTTTGTAGTATAAGGAGCCTTCTGCTTGGATCTCTGTCCTTCTTGCTGGTGTTTTCCCCTCTAATAGAACATAGCACAGAGCAGCACATGTGTCCGGGGTTGACTGGCTGTGAGGTGAGCCACTGGGCCGTTTTTCAGCCATTACCGTGGCGCTGGGGCAAGGCCTGACGTTTATCGCTCCTCATTGCCCCGTTGGGCATGCTACCTTCCCTCTCGCCTGGGACAGCAGGGCCTGACAGACAGCAGCCCAGACACCTGCGCCCCCCCCCCCCCCCCCCTTCCTCCCTGGTCTCTCCTCGCCCTCTGCTCCTGTCCCCCAAACATGTGCAGACCTCCGCTCGGCCACTGCCATCGATCCGAGCTCCCACGAGGCCCCAGCTACCTTCCAGGCTGTTGTGATATTGTTGCAACCAAGGCTTAGGTTTGTTTTAATGCGGGCCGTGATGCATCTGCTTCTCATCAGATGTTTGTTATATTTGTAGCTCGGCAGGTCACACACAGCCATTAGCTCTGGATAGTCCCTGTTGGGAAACCCCGTTCCGTTGTGAAGCCAGTGATGTCGTCCTCCGAGGCTCTGTGTGTGTGTCAAAGTGAGAGTTTGCTGACGTCTCTGTGAAGGTGCTCTCCACCAGCTGTGGCAGCAGTGGTTTTCGTGTCCCCCCCCCCCCCCCCCTCCCCCCAGGCTTTGTAGGGGTGCCCAGCTCTCCTGTGGGTTTTGGGAGGAGCTCCTGTGGACAGGAACCAGCCAGGGTAACTCGGACTAATGAGACGGCGGCGACAGTTTATCTCCAAGCCCCCTTTAATCAGAGCATCATGACGGCAACACACGAACCACAGGCAATGCGGCAGGGCCCCTCTCTGTGGAGTGAGGCCCAAACACATCTGTGTGTAGTTGGCATTGAAAAGCACAGTGCACAGGGTTCATCTTAATACAGCTGCTGCTGAAGAACACCAGCCTCTGGTGAAATCCTGAACCCTGTGCTTTTGTACATATATATGAGTCAAGGCTTAGAGGCTTTATATATAGTGTGGATAAATATCTGGCTGAAACCAGGGAGAGGATTGGCTCGTAGCCAAGGAGAATCGATCTGATGTCTTCCCCAGAGGGGCGTTTGAACCTCTAAACACTGCTGTGGACTGATTCCCTTTCACTACACCTTCACCCACAGCAAAACACGTGGGCTTAACGGTCATCTCCATCACATGCCAACACTCGTGACGTGTCTGATGGATTCCACACTGCAGCGATAGCTTCTGCCACTGGCCTTTAAAGCATTTACATCCAATGTATTTTCTCTTATGATGGAGAGGTGGCACAAAACAGACAGACCAAATAGGCTGCTTTAATGAAAAATAACTAGACCACAGATGATTGCTAAATCACAGATGTGAAATCCGGACCAATTGAAATATATTATTTCCAAACAAAGACAGGTGCTGTGGGTTATTGTTGTGTCATACAATTACAGGAGAAATGTACTCTACCAACTACGTGTTGAGCTCAGTAAAAAGGTCAAAAGACACAGCTGCATACATATAACATATTACATTACACATACAGTATTTATAACTGTGCAATTAGAGAGAATCTTTGGTCACAGTCAGATAATCTTGTCTGGACATGTTCTTAATGAAAACATTTCATTTTAAAGAAGAAATCAAATCAAGATACATTTTTCAGTGTTTTTACCATTGACTGTCTATGAAGATGGATGACATAGCATCCCCAAAAGTGAAGCCAAAAGCATCTTGATCGCCACCTAGTGGCTGGGTGCAATACAGGTAGTAATGGTCATGAACCCTGCCTCCTCAATATTTCTCTCAAAGATGGTTCCTGTCATTTAAGATCGTTCTTATCACACTGATATTTCTTCAATTTGGTAAATTTAGTTTTAATCACTTATTTTTTATTTAAAAACCGGGATGAAACTTCATGATTGACAGCTGAGGCTTACTTACGATTGGCCGGACCTCGCTTCCATGGGTCAATTCCCCGATCACTACTGCACAAACTCTGGTTCCAAATGTCTTTGGTGCAGGATGGCAGCGTTTGTATCCAGGATATTTTGGTTTCATTTGTGGATAGTGGGAGGAAGTGTAGATCTTGCCTCTATCTTTGTAGACAGTCTATGGTTTGCACTCGTGTACTGTTTTGTTGTTTCAAAATTAAGAAATGTGTTTTATTGTGACCACCGCTCCAACCACCTTCCCTTATCAATTCCTACTATCAACCAAATGGGTAACCAGCATGGGGTCTGGCAATGTTAGCCATTGCTTTGTCCCATCATTGATTTAAGAGCTACCTACATTACTTTGGGACTTTAAACATGTAGTTTTATTCATCCTTGCTAACACTCATTTGCGAGGGGAAATGGCTTCCACTCTGCACAGCTCGGTGGCTTCAACTTCCCAAGTCGAACAAACATAAGCCGTTTTAAGAACTCTGGAAAACACACAATTTGAGACTGTAAAGTAAAAGATAAAGCCTGAAATAAAGATATTAAAATAGGAGACAAATGTAAGATTTATATAGGAATTCAAATAATGGATGATTTTCATTGCTTTGTGCTTGTTGAAAAAGAAGAGAAACGCCTCGTAAAGCATCTGTATCGCCTGCGAACATCGACACAAGAATACAATATGCTCCGATCAGTGTCAAATATCAGGGAACCACTGCCAAATGTCCAAAACAATGTGTGATTCCCATTCTCCACTGCCATTATAATTTAAACTACCTCACACAAGACACGAAAAGAAATGAGATCTTTGTTCAACCTAAAACAGGCAGCGTTTTGTGTGCGATTACCGTCTGTGCCGCATGTGTTTGTGGAGTTGTGAGGACCATTACAATGCTCCCTGTTGTGAGATGGCCCATGCGTGACTGCAGAGATAACCCCTATCAGCGGCTGTTGGCTGCTGCGTTGCCGGAGCGGGGCTTTGTTTGTTTTGGTTCCACAGGCGTGAGAACCTCCTCTCCTCTGGCCTGTTCCCTTTCAGCTAACTGCCCCTCTGACTAATTACAGTGAGAAAAAAAGCCCATAACACCAGAAGCCGAGGAAGATGATGGTGGATGTTCTCATGCCTGTTTTGTGTTAGAGCTGACGAGCGGCAGTCACTGTGGTTGTGGTTTGGATGTGTGCCTGTACACTTGCTGTGTGTATGCAGTGCTGCAGGTTGCAGGGCTTTGGACATTTTTTTTTTTTTCTCCCCCTGAGTGGAGTATAGCATGTTGTAAGTGCGTGTGGGAACTGTTTTGGTGGTCTGTGGGTGGAACCTGTAAAAAGGATTCCCGCTGTGTACGTGCTAAAGGTCATGTCCTGTATGCATCAGCTCTGACTGTGAAATCCCACTTGCGTCAGAAATCCCACTTGCGTCAGAAGAAAGCAGAATGAGTGAGAGAGCGCGGCCCCAAATGCTCAAAACTGTATATTTATACTACAAATTCAAGAAGCGAGTGGAAATAGAAACATGACCAGTACCAGGCTCATTCTGGCGCTTTTGTGTGTGTGCCTTTTTATATTTGAATACGTCTCAGAGCACGCGCTGTGATGTTGGCTTACGCATGTTGGTTTCTAACGGCTCAGGCACTGACAGGACTGTTGTTTGTTGACATAAACGATCACGTTAAAGTGCTGTACGCAGCCTCTGCAGGTAGTCAACAGGTCTCACCCTGAACACATCCTCCGTCTAAAGATAAACGGATACGACCAGTTCTTTATCCTCCCAAAGCCATTTGTAATCAGCGCAGTTAATCAGTCAGTGAAGGTCTTTAGCACAGTCGGAACGGTGCTTGGTGCCAAGGCCATGCTAAGGTGTCATTGCACTCGGGGGTCTGTCCCAGCCCTGACCAGCTGGCTGGATTCCACTCTGCAGGAAAGGGAGCGTGGAGCTGTGGACAGGGGAGGAAGAGGGCGGGGACCTGCTGGAGGTGAGGAGAGAAGAGGAACAGAAGGCGAGGTGGAGCGTTTTCCTGATGGAAAGTGACAGTCAGGCTGGAGGGAGGGATAATAACACTGGAAAGAGCGTCCGCAATGCACATGGCCCTGCTCCTTCTCTCTCACACAGCCTCGCTACAGTGCAGGCTTCCATCCAGGGCCTCAAGGTGTGACAGTGTTTTATTTATGAATACAATATGGACATATTTTTGTAAATGTTCCGACAATATTTTGTTTATAGACTTTAACACAGATTGGTGTTGCATTTGACTGTCGACTCAAAAAAACTATAAACTAGATTATCCCTTTCCAGTATATTAGACTGTGGGTTGCTAAGATTAAAATCGAAAACTTTAGTGATCTCTCATGCCGTGGTTCTCTCTTCGAGCGACCTTGATTTCCAGCGTGGTCGTGCCTCGCTCGGCTCCGTCCTCATCCTGATTACGTTGCAGCAGCGGAGACCAGCCTGTGCAGCTTCTGGCAGCCTCTGGCGTCGGGAGCAGAAGCGACTCTCCACATCTCCTTTCAACTTCTAATCCAGCGAGTCACCACTTTTAATTTCCAAAGTGGATATCTCATGCCTTCATCAGGGAGGCAACTTGAAAAGCTTCGCTCTCTGTGCCGCTCTCTAACCAGGCCAGTCGCTCAAAACATCTGCCTAGGCTGAACTGCTTGTCACTGCCGGAATGGGAATAAGGCGTGGGCGGAGCCCTGTTTGACTGAACCATCATCAGTTTACATTTTACTGACAAGTCTCCTGTTGAAATCTGTCTCACTCTCCACACTGCTGAGCATCACACTCATATTTGTTTGCTTTTGCTAGAAGTTTTTCCGTCTGTTTCACAAATGTTTTTGTCCATAATAACATCACTGTCACTCAATTCCCTGGAGCTGTTAAAAGCTATGATAAACTATGATAAATACAGTATGATGAATAAAATGAGCTTTTATTAATCTTTTTTTGTTGAAAAAATCTGCAAAGCTTCATAGCTCAATGGTTCTCCAGCCTACAAACCAGATGTTAGTCAGCCGTCACGTTGCGAAAGGACAGAGTGTTTCTCTTGTAACAAATGGGGCCTTCTTTGATCTGCAGGAGTGTGTGGTCTAACATTTACTGAAAAGATCTTTTGATAGAGACCAGAGCTGCGCTGACGCAACTCGCGCTGCCTGCGGTTGCAGCGAGCCGAGCTCAGAGCTCCCCTTGATCAGTCTCAGTGAACACACAGAAACGCAGTGCGGGACTCTCTGTTCTGGCCTCAGCACTTTCACTCGTTTTTACAGAAAAACGCACTCTTACCCAACTTTAGTGCGGTGAAGGCCTGACGGATCGCTGAAGTCGAAACTGGGGTGCCTCTCCCAGAAGAACTTTAGTGGTTAGATGGCGGTCGGTGCTCCAGTTGAAGTCACCGTCATGTTAAAAAATACGATCTTCCTAAAGTCTGAACACACGAGCAGGAGCCATCTGCACAGCCAGCCCTTTACTCAAACACTCAGTTACTTACTACAATTCGGTTAAATATCCTAAAATTAGATCTTTGGGGTTTTCTACAGAAAATCCAAAGTCTGTCGTCTGCAATACAACTTCATTCATTCCACATGTGTCAATACAAATCAACATAAACACAAAATGAGACGAGCAAGGTTACATATTGGGAGTACAGTCAATTTGTTTTAATTGTCCTTTGTGCTCAGTGCGGATGAGTTAATGTTAGTATGCTATGAGGGCTACACTAACATGGTGATAAAGATTATAGCTGCCAAGCATCAGCATGCTCTCTCTGTAATTGGGCACGTTAGCATATTGACATTAGCATTTAGTCCAATGCCCTGCTGTGCCCATGTGCTCAAAGAGTCGTCAGCAGAGCTAGGGACCGCTGGTTCAGTTAGGTCTGAAACATGGCACCCAGCAGAGCGTATGCCTCTGTCAAGGACCTAGAGCCCACTCAAATTCAACAGAGCTAAATTAGATATCAATCCTCTGAGTATGAGCGATTTTTTCCATTGTCTTAATCTGTTTTACTATGTCCATCCATTGTTTGAGGTTTGGAGTGTCCGCTTGATACCAGTTCTTAGTGATTGTTTTCTTACAGGCCATGAGCAATATTTTACACAGATACAAATCTTTTCCTGAGATGACATCCTTTAAAATACAGAAGTAAAGCACCTTTACATTGTTTGTGACTTCATATCCCAGAATCTTACTTAAAGACAGACATATTTTCCCCCAAAATATCTGAATTTTTGGGCATAGCCAAAAAATATGAGAGTGATGGGCGTTCGTGTTTCCGCACAGCCTCCAGCACGGTTCCTTTAACTGAATTTGCTTACTTTTAATATGTGGTGTTATAAAATAACGAATTGAGTTCCTCCAACCAAATTCTCTCCACTTCCTTGAGCTTGTGGATGAATGCTGTGCTTTCCACATAGAACACCAATCCTCCTGTGATATTTCTATGTTTAATTCCTTCTCCCATTTTGCTTTAACATATCCTGTATTTTCTCCATTTTGTTTCTGTAGGCCCTGATATATTTTGGAAATAGTTTTATTACTCTTTTTTTTATAAGCTTCAACTAGGATTTCAACCACTGCATTACCCTCTACAGATAGTTCTGGTTTAATTTTTTTATCAAAGTAATCCCTAATTTGCAAATATCTGAAAAAATCTTTATTATTTAGATAAAATTCCTTTTGTAATTGTTCAAAACTCTTGAAGTGCCCACCCTGTGTGAGTGTACATATAGCTGTTATACCCTTGTCCCACCACTGTCTGAAGCCAATATCATTTGTTCCTGGTTTAAATTTGTGATCCAGGGCAGGCCAAGTCAAAATCTTTGCGTCTCCCTCCATTTTGTAGTCTTTCACCATCTTATTCCAAATACCCAGGGTCTGTTTGATAATATCATTGTTGCTTTCTTGGCGCATTTTATTCGCTGTGTCCCCCAACACTGCTTGGATTGGAGAGGTCTCTATGTTGACTTCAATGTCTTTCCATCTGGCTTCATATTGCGGGCAGCTTCCGCATACTACAAATCTAATTTGTGCTGCATAGAAATATTGTCTCAAGTTAGGCAGTGACACACCACCCTCCTCTTTATTTATTTGAAGTGTTTTATACCTGATCCTTGGTCTCTTGCCGGCCCAGATAAACCTAGAAATCAATTTGTCCCACAGCCTGAATTGTGCTTCTGGGATCATCTGTGGGATAGATTGAAACAGATATAGTAGTCTTGGTAGTATGTTCATTTTCACTATATCTATACGTGTCCCCATATCTAGGTTAAAGGCTGACCACCTCCTGACATCTGTTCCAATATTTTCGTTGACCTGTTTATAGTTGATTTCAGACGTGTTGCCAAGATTTTTTGTTAATGTCACTCCAAGATATTTTAATACTTTAGCCTTCCATTTAATTTTGTATTTTTCTCTGGTTTCTTTATTAGGAGAGTAATTGAAAGTGAGGATTTGTGTTTTTGCCATGTTTAATTTATAGCCAGAGTATTTACCAAAGTCATCTAATATTGCCATCAGGTTAGAAAAGGTTCTATCTGGGTGCATCAGAGTCACAATAACATCATCGGCGAAAAGTCCTATGATGTGTTCCTGTTTTCCTATTTGGATTCCCTTCAGACTGCTATCCTGTCTGATCAGCTGTGCTAAAGGTTCTATAAATATGGCAAATAGAGTGGGGCTAAGGCAGCATCCCTGGCGAGTGCCTCTTTGTAGCTTGAAACTATTGGTTAAGTGGCCATTGATTTTTATCCTTGCTGTGGGTTCTTTGTAAAGGCTTTGGATACATTGTATTGACTGTTTCTGAAAACCTAATTTCTCCAGTACCTGATATAAAAATTCCCAATTGACACAATCAAAGGCCTTCTCGGCATCAAGGCTCACTAATACTGCTTCCAGTCCCTGTTTCTGGATGTGATCTATGATATGTAGAGTACGTCTAATATTGTCCTGAGTCCGTCGCCCCTTAATGAATCCTGATTGATCCTCATCGATCAAATCAGACATAACACTTTCAAACCTTTTAGAGATGATTGACGTGAAAATCTTATAATCTACATTTAAAATCGAGATAGGTCTATAAGATTCACATAATTCCTTTTCTTTACCTCCCTTTAGTATCACTGAGATCACCGCCTCTTTCCAAGAGGGGGGCACTTTACCCTCTGTCAGAGTTACATTAAAGGAGTTCAGAAGAAGTGGAGACAATTCCTCTTTAAATGTTTTATACCACTCGCCCGGATAGCCATCACTGCCTGGTGATTTGTTCAATTTTAATCTGCTAATAGCACTGTCTAATTCCTTTTTAGTAATAGCAGAATTTAATTTTCTATTTTGATCTTCTCCAATAGCCGGTAAGTCCAATGAATTGAGAAGTTCTTTCATCTCGTGTTTTTCTTTTGCTGGGGGCTGAGAGTACAGGTTTTCATAGTATTCTTTGAAGACCTTTTCTATTTCCTCCGGTTTAAATAAAATTTCTTTTGTTAAGGGGTCTCTGATCTTGTGTATCGTATTAGCAGCTTGCTGCACCTTAAGGCGTCTAGCCAAGTATTTAGCCGCTTTGGGGCCCGATTCATAATATGTTTGTTTAGTAAATCTCAGTTTTTTCTCAATCTCATTATTTAAATTGTCGTCTATCTGTCGTCTTATAATGTTTATTTGATGTAGAAGGGCTCCATCCTCATGGTTTTTATGTTTCTGTTCCAGTATTCTTAGTTGATTAATCAAATTTTTATATTCTTCCTCTCTAATTTTCTTTTGGTATGCTGCCCTTGATATCAATCTCCCTCTCATAACCGCTTTAACCGTATCCCAAAGAATGGTATCATCAACAGGGCTGTCTATATTTTCTTCTATGCAATTTTTAATTTCTTTTTTAATTCCCTCTTTTGTGTCCCGATTATTTAACATACCTGCATTTAATTTCCAGAGTGAATTTTTCTTCCTTGCCTCCAATTTAATGTTAAGATAGACTATACTATGGTCAGACAGATCAGCTATCCCAATACTACAATCTTGTGTTGTGCAATAGTAGGGGGGGACTCGACGTTGGCTAATTATCAATAATCATGGAATATGATTATTGAAACAATAAAGATTATTTATTAAACAAAATAATTAGATTATTAATTGAAGATGATCAGTAATCAAATAACAATAAAACCATTAATGAGTAAATAAGGAAGTTCAACAATTAAGAATTATTAAATCACTAATTTGAGAATGATAAAGTTTATTGATTAAGAATAATTAAATAATTAATGTAAACTTTAAGAATAATCAATCAATGAATAACAACTACTAATGAAAAACAAGTAATTATCAATTTAGAAAGTACAAGCTATCAATTAATAATGATAAGGTTATCAACCAAGAATAATGAAATAATTAGTCACAACAATAAAATCGTCAATTTAAGAATGCTACTATCTATATTAATACTCGAGAAGGGGCACCACCCTGGTTACAGGGACCAACGAATAAGTCTATAAGTATCAGTCTCATCTGATAAAGTTAAATTAATAATCTCAATAGTTAATATTAGGGATTATATAATAAACGATGAAGGGTTTGAGTTCAAGCACTGGCTATCGTTATCCAACTGTGTTCACATAAATATGCACCAATAATCACAAGATTCGAATACTTTAAGTATAAAAGGGGTTTATTAAAAAGATATAAAAGTCAAAGTTGTTCCAAATGATTCTTCATTTAACACAATCCGCTATATCCAATACAGTCGCAGCACATTTAGCACAATTGATCACACTGCCATCCTTCTGATAGGGCTGTGTGTATGTGTGTGTGAGTGGGGGGAAGTGTATGTGTGTGTGAGAGAGAGAGGGAAAAAGGGGGGTCGATGACTCACGGAGTTTAAGAGGGCCGGCTTAACCCTGGGGGTTTGACTACAAAATTGGTGATGTAATATACACCAGGACTACAACTCAAAATGGCGGAGTCGCCTAAGGAATTTAGAGTCCGAATGGAGGGCGGGCCTCGATGTGTATTGCAATCAATGGTCGAAGGACCACGTAACTTAGAGTCAAGATGGTCAAAGATGGCCGACTTAAACACACGTGGGACAAAGGTCGAGGGAGGACAAAGGGATTCTTTGTCTTAGCTTAGCTTTAGCGCCGAATGGCGTCGAGGTGCGTTCAGGCCCTCCTTGATATCAGAATGACTATATGTAATGCGACTATGTGTGGGTGCGTGGGCGAGGATGTGTATGTCGGCGGATGTGAGAGAATACAATAGAGAGAAAGAGAGAAACATATAGTAACACAGATCGGAGATGATCTTAAAAACGCCGTCAGAGGCGATCACACAGTGAGGCCGGCAATCCAGCTACGTAAGAGGTGTCTTTTAACAGATGCACGTCTTCTGTGAGATCGGCCTGACGGAAACACGAATCAAACAGGAAGCGCCGGATCGTCACCGCGCGCTTTTCACAATAAGATCGACACGGCGGTCTTTCTATAAAAGTACAATCATATACAAAAACACGCTAATTATTAAACTAGACTCTGCCCAGACATATGTCTCTTACTTCGTGTTGCTTCGCGGGGTTTCGTGCACGACCGGAGTAGCGCGAATCCCGGAAGGAGGAAGTGGATGATGTCCTGGCCTCGGGCCGCTGATCGCGGAGCCGCTGGGGGCGACGGCGAGATTGCGCTGGGCCGAATCGGAGAGGATTCTTCTCGTTCTCCTTGGCAAGGTCTTTGCCCGTCTCGGAGAGAATGCTTCTCGTTCTCCTTGGCAAGGTCTTTGCCCGTCTGCAGGAAGGAACAACCGTCGCCGGATTGTCCGTGGATAGCGGGGAAAGTGTCTCTGTTCTCGGCCAGCGAGTGAGGGGGAGTTTCTGCCGCGCGCTATTCAGATTAAAAGCTTTAAGTAAAAATAGGAAAAATAAGCTTACGATGTACTAAAAAAGGATAAGTTAAGCTTAAACTGGATTAGAAAAAGTAGCTTTAAACTAAAAGTGAAACTACGAAAAGATAAGTTTAAAATAAACTTATGAAAAATCAAACAGCTGTTAAGTTTGTTTCCTTTGTGTCCTGTGAATCACTGAGAACTAAACTGGAGATGCTAGCTCTAATGTGAGTGGAACTGGAAAGAACTATTTTCGGTGTGTTTGCCCTTAAATAGCACCTTAGAGGTAACTCCCGCCTTCTAGCAGGGTTAAGGGTCTTAGGCCAATAGGAGGGTCAGAGTTCAAAATCTGAGGCGCGGCTAGAGACACAGCAGGGGTCATTGACAGTTCCAACTGTAGCCTGCTCCCCCCCCGTACTTTAGGCTGGAGTGGAATCTTCCACCAGTCCTCATTTTATGGTTCTCTGTGGCTGTAGGTCCCAACACTTGTATTCTATGTCTGTCTGCTGTATTCATAAAAAAGTAATCTATTCGAGAGTAAACGGAATGAGGAGCAGAATAATGCGTGTAGTCCTTCTCTAAAGGGTGGAGTTCCCTCCACACATCAAACATCCCCAGTTCAATTAGTGAGATATTGACAAGTTTTGATAATTGTGTCTTATTTCTTTTAGCATTGGTTGTATCAAGTTTAGGATTCAAGATCATATTAAAATCCCCTGCACAAATCAGGGTCCCTTCATTTTCCAAGACTATAATTTCAAACACTGATTTCAGAAAAGTTTTATCACTACCGGGTGGCACATAGACATTAACCAAAGTAACTATATTATTGTCAATTTTTCCCTTTACGATGACATATCTCCCCTCTTTGTCCCTTATTTCTTTAATGAATTCAAAGTTCACACAATTAGAGATTAATATGGCAACTCCTCTTTTGGGGCCATTCTTAAACGTACTATAAAAGGCATTTTTATATCCAAAAGACCCAAGCTTAGAATGCTCCTGCTGAGAGAGGTGAGTCTCTTGTAAATATATCAAGTGGATGTTTTCCCTCTTCATTTTGGTTATTACTTTTTTTCTTTTAATTGGATTATTTAAACCATTCACATTTAAGGACGCTATCCTCACATCACTAACGTGCATCACTTAAGGACAAATAAGAACATCAGTGGCCCCACTAACCGTGCCTGAGCAGTGGCACAATACGAACTAAACAAATAAAACACTTGAGCTAACCGTGCCTGAACATGAGCGATTTTTTTATTAGGATTTCTTCTTATTTCTTGACAAATTGACAAAAATGGCATCGCAATGTCAAAGAAAGTCAGAATTTGACAAATTGTGGATCCGCCCTTTTTAGTAAATCCTCTCTAAAAGTGAATTGGTACTTCCTTAGTTGATACCAAGTTTCAATAAAATGGGTTCGGTAGTTTTAGCATAATCCTGCTAACAGACTACATCAGATAATCAGCAATGAATTATGGCTAGTAAAATTAAGTGAACCTGAGTCTTTTGGGCCCGCTGAGATTCTTGGGCTGCAGAAGTTGTTCAATCTGATGGAATTACTGCTACGAGGCATCAGACAACCACACATGCAAATCAAAAGTTTGCATTCCCTCAACCTCCTATTTTTCACCCATGCAAAAACCTCACTTATTTTGATTATCTGTAGGTGCGTGCTCTGCAGATTATGAATGCGAGTCCCTGTCTCACCCTTTTCCCTGCTGCTGCGTCACCTGTACGCTCGTCTCAATCATGACTCCTGGTGACACTCCAAGTCATGTGACTGGTCAACGGGAGGAAGATCCTGCAGTGGCCTGTGAGGGGAAACATGTTTGCCAGGTGCTTCCGGCAGGGACCCCTCCATCGTCCTGTGTCGCTATAAAGGAGCCGCTCACACACCATCGCTGCTCCAGACGTTTCGGTATTATTGAAAGCTTACAAACTTTCTCAGGATTTAATATCGCCGGTGGTCTGAGGTGAATCTTTATCAGACTGAAATGGTGATCGGTTCCAACCTGTTCTGCCCTTTGCATGGATGCATTCAGTCAGACAGACTTTTGTCAGTGTGAAAGTCACGACAACAATGTCTTTCTGGTTGAAACGATACGACTTCACACAGAGGTCTGAGGCTGTGAGCGAAAAGAATTGAATTATTTTCTTCTTGATTCAGGGAACATGATAAACTGGACCAGATTTATAGTCGTGGTAAAGGGCAATAGGAAAAAGGAAACTATAAAAATCTATTGTCAAGATAAACTACACAGGTGAAGGACATAACACAAGCGTATAAGAAGTTTCTGCCAAAATGAAAGTGTCCAGAACAATAAAAATCTGGCCCTCCAAATCACCTCCTTTCTTTTATCTCCCTCAGATTGTGATAAAAAAAAGAATGTGGAGAATGTAGTTCGCATTAATGTATTATAAACAAATACCTTCAGTTATGCGCAACAGCACTAAGTTTGTCTTAGTTTTACTGCAAAGATAATGACTGTGATTATTTACGTACATTAAAAAGCTTAGATGCTTGAGCTCAAAGTTTTCAGCCTTTCAACATGTGCCGCACCTCACTGAAAGCTCGAAAGCTAATGGAGCTAAGTAGCAGGCAAAAACAAAAAGACAGCGAGAAGAACTGTTTATACCTCCGCACCAGGCAGTGTTTGTTTTATAGTCAGTTTTATTGTCCTAGTTTAGCAGTTGTCATTTGAGACACAGTGCAGGAGACTGGATGCAGGTCGGATCAGCTGCAGGCGACGAAACACTGGATTTTCACACAGTCCGTTTGTTTGCCACGTGATCCTGTTTTCGTTTTTTCATCCATTGCCAATGTTATTTGTTTTTATTATTGTTACTATGACAACAGAGGTCTGGTACGCCTGCCGGTAGTAGGCTCCCATGGCTTGTCTCCAGGGGTAGGGAGGATAATAGACTGTAAATGGTTGACATGAGGACTCGCTAAAGGTTAAGTCAAATCATGTCTTGATCTCCCCCTGGTGGCTGGCTGCAGTATCGGTCATAAACCCTACCTCCAACATGTTAGCAGATGGGACATAGACCAAACTAAAGTACACCTCATATGATTTCTTTCTCATTTTAGGTAGTTCTTATAGTCCAGGCAAAGTAACTCATTTTGGAGCCAAAAATCGAATTAATTGTAAAATAATTGTTTTCAGCATAGATCATTTCTATGAGGTTTCCAGAACAACAAACTAAAAGTCCTTAGAAATCCTAGTTGAAAAAATATGTTTAATTCTCATCAATCCGAGATTTGGCCAATAAGGCCAGGCAACAATACACCCCAATAGGGCTATTTATCTCCTTTAATCCTATCAAAATGAAACTTTACCCCATGAAAGTACTCATGAAAAGTAACAATTTTTGAATCACAAGTTTCTTTGAAAATTAGTTTTAATATGCAAGTGCGCTGTACACTAACCGGATATGCCCAAAATACACCCAAATAGGCTTAGCTTTTTTCTTTACTCCTACCACAATAAAACTTTACATGGTAAAAGTATACATGAAAAGTAACTTTTTTTGTATTGCAAGTTTCTTTTGAAATGATTTTGAATATGCACATGAGCTCCACACTTATTGAATATGTCCTAATTTGCATAGGCAGAAACACCATTCATATGTATGACAAATACATCAGCCCAATCTTCATCCAATCATCCTACTGCCAATGGGCGATGGCAATGTTGCTTAACCTGAAAACTGCCTGGCTTGGTAGTACCTGCCAGGGGTATGACCCCCGCCGGTATAGTCTTCATGGTCCATGTTTATGGGAGTGACATACGACCTGTGTGGTCATTGACGTTGTATGATTTGTTGGCTCCTACAAATCTATTGAATTCAGATTTAAGGTGATCACTCTTTAACAGTCGAACTCTGCTGATCCATTGTTCTGCACAGTGAAACTTCGACATCCAAGTGAAGAAACAATATATGAAACACATCTCTGCCTGTAGGGGGGGGATTTGATAGTGATTCATGCGCTTTCAAGTCTCAAACCCTCTCCGAAGCTGCCTTGAAATGGGGCTGTTTTGGTTTCTTGTTTTGTTTCGTGTGGTCAGCTTTAATAAATGCCAGCGAAAGTCGATTCTGAGAATCAAAGCATAAACGGGGACTTCTCAAACTAGTACTGCAGCTAACTGTATTTCACTGCTGTCCAGATGTATGGTCAGTTTGATCCAAACATTCATCCTCTTTGACAAAGTTCTGCTGAATTCATGGAGTCTGGCTGTGCCTCAGAGCTTTGGAGCTTTGAGTGAGGTTTTAACGACACAGAAAAGCAGCAGATTCTGGGAAATGTCCATCACTTAAAGACCCATAATCCCATCCCTCCCAGCACGTATGAGTGCAATACAAAGGGAATTTCAAAGTTGACCCTCATTTGTTGTTGAGTTAAGCCTTTCCAGAAAATCCTAAATGACTTATTCATCACAGTTCTATATGAATTATGTAAGTATCTTGCAGCTATTAAAACCTGGAGAGCATGAAGTCATCTGCTTGAACGGATCCTACACTGTGAACATTATGATGTGAAATCATTCAGTCAACAGCAGGGATCAACGCACAATGCACGTATTCCCATGACAACATAAGCTGCTTCCCGTTCCTCCTTCCTAAGCAAATCAGAAGTGATGACTTCTGAAAAGTGGTTTTGCCAGATAAGTTTGTCTTGACTCCCAAAGTCGACATAACTCTGTAATACACATCGGCGCTTCGATAAAAAACCATCTGACCTGTGTTCTGGCTTTAAGCTTGATAAAAACTTTAAGCGATCCAACTTTGCAAGAAGGACATGACCTTAATTTTTTTTTTTACAAGCGTCTGACATTTAGCCTCGACAAGCATGAGCTGGTTCCCTGAATATCCCCTGTTCCAATTGATGGTGCGTTCACGGACAAAGAGACATATGTCCATTCCCATCGACGTAACCATGTGTATTCCATGTGTCCTTTACGTTGGCATGGTTGTCAAGCAGTACATCCACTTAAGGGCAACCCACAGTCAAGAGTTTCTCAGAATAATAACTACGGCAACAGTGGAGGGGGTGAAAATATACGTTTTAAGAAAGAGGCAAAAGCGCCTCCTTGGTCCTTTGATTGGATGAAGCAACATCATATAGACATCTGTTGTTTCTTACCCAACTCCACCAAACTTCTTTCTCGAGTCCTATGATCGTCTCTCTTGAAATATTGGCTGCAGTGCCCCCAACAATTTCTGAAGGGTATCTGCTCCGTTTTCATCTGTTTCGTATTCATCCGTAAGCTTTCAGGAGACTTTCACAAACATGGAAAAAATTTACACAGAGTACAGACAGAAGGCTTTGTCCATTTCTGTAGAAGTATCTTAACATTGAGCATAAAGTAGCCTTTAAGGAAAGTGTACATCATAAAAACATGGCAATACAACTTATTGAGCTATTATTACTAGAAAATGCACGTTTCTGCATTAGTTCTGAGGAAGGAAGGCAAAGGAGTTCAGCAGGGAAAAGGTCTGGGCCTAATAATAAAAAACACTCTGGGAAAGTACAACAGAAGTTGAATTTGGTAAATCCATGACAACATGTGGTGGATCAAACATTCATGTGGCCGTAGGGTGGTCTGACGCCCTGTGACCTCTCTCACACCATGTCCATTTTACTGCTGATCAGAGGTGACCTGTGTAGTCTGGCACAGTGACAGTTGGCTGTAATGCAACCAGACGTTTCCTCTGATAAGACCTGACTGCATCAGACAGCCATGAAGTGGGTTATAAAAGCCTGTCTCAGCAAACTCATTTACTGCATGCTGTTCATCTCAATGAGTCAGACTCCCTTTATTTGTCAGATGTAATATTCTGAGCACTTTTTTCCCCTCTCGAGAACGAGCACAATCAGAGATGTGGTGGTCATCCTGTAAAACTTCCTCTTCCTTGACTCTGACCTTTTGCAACCGTTGTTTGGTAACTTCAGATTCACTGCAGTTCCGATGAAGTGTGCATGGACGTGGTTAATCCTGATGTAGTCATGTCGCGGTTAGCGTTGCATGTACATTGTGCCTAAGGTCACCTGACGGAGAACCGCATGAGCTATTCCTAAAAGTCCGCTTTGACGTGGTGCGGCCATCAATCAGGTTTGTGCTGAGCATGGGAAATGGTTCCACTGATCTACAGCCTGTCGTAGCGGTGTGACGGCTGACATGACATATTGTTTTGTCACAGATAAAAACTGCACCATGTTGAACCGTGCGTGCCTGTGTGTGTGTCTGTGGGTCGATGTCACTTTCTCCCGCTGAGTGGAGGGCGGAGCAATGCAGTTTGTTGTGATGCAAGGTCAGCTGTTGGGCTTACTTATGTTTGGAATCATTCACAAACATTGTTATATTAGTATTGATCAAATGTCACCATTTATTGAATATTGGCCAGTAGTGCTGTATATAGACTCTTGTATTTGAAAAATGTCTTAGTGTATTGAAAAATAGCTAATTGTGGTTGAAACCTATTTTATAGTTGAAGAGTAACTTTTTGCTGACCTGTCATGACCGGTCATGACTCCATGACCTGAAATGTTTATGACCTGAGACCTGCATGACCTTTCTATATACCTGTTTGACCTTTCCATTACTTATTGACTGTCCAAAGAACCCAATGGAAATGTATGCAAATCATTTGTTCCTCTGCTTTAGTTCCAGTCTTAAACTATGCGAACAGAACCAGTCTGAACTGGCTCAGGCAAACACCCTTGTTCTCCTATATTAAATCTTTGCATTTGACTGTTCTCCATCTTCACTCTGAGATCCTTGTGACTCCCTGTGTTGATCCTTTCTGCAGAAAGACCCTTATTAAATACACATAGATAACTTTGGTGTTTCCAGACTCTTGTATTTTGCGTTGGCATTAGATAATGGTGGTGGACCACGACAGAGGTGGCAGCTGATGATGGATCCTAATTGGCGGCAGTGGACAATGACTGTGGACTATAGTGGCATCCGATCTTGATGGTGGATCATGATGTTGCTGGCTGCTGACCATAGACTGTAATTGCAGCAGGACTGCTTGACAAATAGTATTTCTCCATATTTCTACAGCTTAATCATAATCATTGGACACTGGAACAAGGATAATATCATCATGATAAATGAAATGTTTACCTTCTGTTTGATTCATGCAGGATCTAAGAGCCTCTGTCTGGACAGAGGCCCTTAATATATGGCCCTTACAACAATTTGATCCGGCCAATACCAAAACGCAACTCAGAAATCCCCCAAATTATCATGACACATTTCTGTGGAACTTTCATGAAACAGTAGATAGATGTCCTTCAGGGCTTCTTCCGGCTGTATACCTGCCATGTCATGGTCAGGGAGAAAAAAACGAATATGTAGCAATTATCTGTCATCACTGCAGAGCACCATGGCGACTGTCAAGAATACCATTTATCCCTTCCGGATACAGATCCCGGAACCTGTACTTTGTATAGGCCGATGCAGAGTACCATTCAGATACCAGTGCTTTTAGAAAAATGCCGCATATAATATTTTTTAACAGCTTTATGCAACTAACCCAAATGGGGTTAGCTATGATGATGTAATTGTTGTTTGGCCTGGCTCAGGTTAAACCCTTTGAAAAACAAATGCATACAGAGAATGAATGTCATAGAACTTATTTTATTATGTCACAAATAACTAAATCTAGGAATCCACCTCAATAACCTTTTTTAAATTGCTAAAAACTGAAGTCTTGCATGCGGCCCTCTTTAAATGTGAATTATTGACAAATTACTGGCATTATAACTACTCTGGTTAACGCTACACTACCAGGAATGCCTTTTTCTTTGCCGCACTAAAAGCAGTACTTGTCACTGGCAGTACAGCAAAACTGCAGTTTTGGAGAAGTAAAGAAGAAGTGATTTCCAGGAGAGGCAAATTACAATATTATCTGGGTGAAATGAATTCAATTTAAAGCGTGGTATGGGATTTCTGATGCTGGTATCAGAACATTTAAATTGTGTTCAAGGAGAAACGGATAAACATTTTTTTTTTGTTGAAGTCAAACGACAGGACTGCGTGCCAAGTGTGCAGGGATGTGGTGACAGTGATGAAAAAGGTCATTGCAGCTAAACTGGATGAGCTGCGAGGAGGAGCAGCTTTCATAAGACCCCATTCTGACCACATTGTTCCACACACACACCTTCACCTCATGACTTTGTGTGACTAGTATGAGCAGAAGAAGTGTGGTCATAAAACTGTAGATGGTTCACACAACCAACCCACTTAACCCATTCACTTTCTCTATATGTAGTGAAGTTAATTCAGTTTGAAAACACAGCATTTAGCCCTTTATCTGCGTAGTTCAGATATCACATGGCAGATGACTATTTTTGTATTTAGTATTTGAATATGTCTTGCAGTGTTCCTCGGCATTACTGTGCTCAAAATTGGGCTTATGCCAAAATAAAAGAGCTGCGTAGCTTGCGGGGATAAGAAGTCATCCGTTGGCAGCTGTCAGAGGTGGGAAGAAATGTTGTGATCAAATAATAAGCCTCTGAAGTGCACGGAGGGATAAGCAGGCAAAAATGGCAGAAAATTAGAAAGTGTCACACAAATTGTGTCGAGAGCTGCCTCGACCATATAAGCCGTCTCTGTTTCTCGTTTTGTCGGCCTTTAAGCCAGATCGGCTGTCTTCACTGGAGAAGTTAATATAAATGTGTGAAAGTGTCTCCTGTCTTCTAATGAGAAACCTCTTTTACTGTGACCCTGACACTGGTCCTTGGCAGTGCCGACCTGCGTCACTTGAAGCCAGGGCTGCACATTTGTGTGTTTCTCTGTGTGTGTGTGTGTGTGTGTGTGTGTGTGTGTGTGTGTGTGTGTGTGTGTGTGTGTGTGTGTGTGTGTGTGTGTGTGTGTGTGTGTGTGTGTGTGTGTGTGTGTGTGTGTGTGTGTGTGTGTGTGTGTGTGTGTGTGTGTGTGTGTGTATGTGTTGCCTCCTACCTTTTTTGGCCCTAATGTCGACGCTGCATGTTGCTCACACGCTAACGAGCATCCTGCTGGACGCGATGAGGCTGAAGTGGTGTGAAGTGGAAGCAATTGTGCGCTGAAACACAAGTACTGTATGCACACATTCACCTCTTCGAGCACTTTGACACGTGCACGGACGTACACGCTCGCATGTGATAGAAGTGGCGGTCGTACGCGCACAAAGTGAGTCAGAGAGCCTCCTTGGCAGAGACAGTCACGACATTCAAGGAGTCAGATGGTTGTTTCAGGGTCTTTTGCCTCTCTGCAGTACAGGAGCTGGCAGGTTCATCGGATTTTTTATCCACGCTGTCTTTTATTTTTTTGGGGGGGTTACCAAGTGCAAACGCTGTACAAGCGCACAATACCTGGGCGGCTCCCTGGGCTGGGGTGTGGGAGAGTTTGGAGATGAGGGTGAGGATGAGGATGAGGATGAGGATGAGGGTGAGGGTGAGGGTGAGGATGAGGATGAGGGTGAGGATGAGGATGAGGATGAGGATGAGGATGAGGGTGAGGGTGAGGATGAGGATGAGGATGAGGGTGGCTGCAGTGGGAGCTTCGGCCACTTTTCCTCTCCACTTTGTCTTGCTGGCAGCAAAACTGTATTAGCGGGACTGTTTTTACTGCAGTGTACACTTTGTGTGCTCGGGCAGGAGTGAGACATCCCTTTTTTTATATCGTTGTTTGGCATTAAACCTCACTCATCACCTTCAGAATCTACTCTCTCCCTCCTTACATGCTCGCATAGCGTTTCCTCTCCTCTCCTTCTCTTCTCTGCCTCCTGTCTGGCCCTTCTCCATCCTCTCAGTCTACCCCCTCCATCTTCATCCTCTTCTCTCTCCTCCCACCTTTCCTCTGTCCATGCCATTCTCCCTCCCTTTGTCTTAATCTTTGCCTTCCCCTCTTTCTTCCTTTTTTTCCCTTTAACGCATCTGCCTTCTGTCATCCTTTTCAATCCCCCCCTCTCTCTTTTCTTCTGCCTTCTCCTTCCTTTCCCCTCTCCTCCATCCGTTTCCCCCCCTCCTGCCTCTCAACCAGCGGCTGCTCCTCCGCTTTTGTTCATCCATCACATTTGCCTACAAAGAGACAAGGACGCTTAGGGGAATCCAAGTCACTATTCACTCCACTGTAGCCTTATTATAAAGAAGTGCATTCTGTGAAAATGAAAGTGTCTTCCTGGTATAGAAAATGATCTTTAGCGTGTGATGGAGCAGGAGAGCTGCAATATTGTAACGTATAATGCTGTTAAACCAGCTTAATGCCAGACTGTCATCCTCATTATTATGGTCTGTGATCTCTGGGTATTGGTTAATGAGCAGATAATGCTCTTACAGATCTCACCGACTTTGATGTACAGGTACGACAAAACCTTTTGAGCAGGAGACTTCTTACATCTTAAGCCTCGGAGCGACGCAGGTTTAAACGAAAACTTCATATCCCGTGATATCCCTACTTTCTCGAATTCCAGCCAGATGTTTTCTTTCAGCGTGTGATGAATTTTTTACTGCCCTGCAACATTATTCTGTTTCTTCATCAACTCTAATAGCCAGCTTGAGTGTATTGTTTGTGAAGGCCCCTTTTTAGGAAGATGAAAGTCCTGATTTTTTTTTTTTCATGCTGTGCTCTGGGGTTTATGCGAAAACATCAAACGCGCTTCAATTATTTTATTCCCCCCCATACAGTGGAAGTTATTAGCATATTCATCATTCGTTCACGATTCACATGTAGGATATTATGGAGGCTGTATTATGTTGTTTCATGCCCTGTGCCTGATGTTGTGCTGCTTACAGCTCTGTACATCTTTAGTCTGAACAACAGTTGATTAACAGTAAGAGTGTGTGTCTGTGTGTGTGTGTGTGTGTGTGTGTGTCTGTGTCTGTGTGTGACAGCAAGCTTAACCTCTCTCGATGTGCAGTTTGTAGTAAACCTTTTTGTGAGTTTTACTACAAATCATGTTTTGTTCTAGTTCTACTCTTTTGACTTCACCGTTATCCTTCACTTCTACTTAAGTTAGCAGTTTTCTTTGTTTCCTAGATTGGCTTTCAATTGCCCTTTAGAGAAGGACGGCCTCTCTGCTTTATGTAGCTTGAGATGGATCAGTCGCGGTGCAACAATGATGTAAAAAGGTTTCTGGTGAGAGTAGATTGAGATCAATGTTGTGGTGTACTCTGCCTTGTTTGAATATAAAGAAGAGAAATGTCTTTCACAAGAGTGAAAAGCTGTGGCTGCATCGCTGCGGCTTGAGCCCAAGTACAAATGATCATTCATGGCGGTTGTGGCTGAGGGGCAGAGCGGTCGTCCTCCAACCTGAATGTCAGCAGTTCGATCCCCAGTCTTCCCCATCTGCAGGCCGAAGTGTCCTTGGGCAAGATGCTGAACCCTGAATTGCCCCTCATAGAACAACAAAGTGCTGCTAATAGGTGCACTGTATGAATGTGTATGTGAATGGGTGAATGTAAAACTGTACTGTGAAGAGCTTTGAGTGGTCATCAAGACTAGAAAAGCGACATATAAATACAAAACCCTTTGACCATGTGTCGGCCAACGTTGCCAGATGGGAAATGTGTGTTTCATACCGGATACGACTTAAGAGGATTGTATTTTGAGGAAACTAATCAATACCGATGTTCTTCGAAGCTGTGTCGAGATTCTGAAGAGCAGTTGTTTTGAAACACTGCTCCGACATGTGGTTCAAAACGGTCCGTTCATGTGACCATGGATAAGTGATGCTTAGCTGCACGCAGTCGTCCTGCTCGTGAGTCAGGTCCCGTTCTTCAAGTATGATTGGCTGGAAAGACATCACATGAGAAGAGATGCGTAAGCACAAACTTGATCCAAATTGTATTATCCCGATACAACTGATAATAGAAAGTGACACAAATCATGGAACTTTCTGCATTATTGATTGCACAGATTGTACAAACTAGTGAGAGTAGAAAGAAGTCTAATGGAGCTGGTGTGTGTTGTTACAGACTGAGTATGTGTTGCAGGTATCTGGGACACATTCCTTATTTTACCCAACTGTCTGTGAGAAAATGACATGGACACAATCACATAGTGTTGTGTGACATGACCAATCTTGCATTCAAAATATGTTATTTCATTTCCAGATAATGATACATTATACAATATAGAACATTTTCTGTGAAAAGTTGATTTTACTTTGTGGATCTGGGTCATGTTAGCTGCAATGACTATGGTCCAA
This sequence comes from Pleuronectes platessa, assembly GCF_947347685.1. Lineage (NCBI taxonomy): Eukaryota > Metazoa > Chordata > Actinopteri > Pleuronectiformes > Pleuronectidae > Pleuronectes > Pleuronectes platessa. Next base: position 11,820,515 of record NC_070629.1, read on the forward strand.
ATCTAATTGTGTGTTGTATACCACCCGTTAGCTGAATCTGACTCTTCTGGACTGCTGCTTAAACAAGGTACCTGATGGGCTGAAAGTTAATCAGCAGCCATTTGAATTAACTGCTATGCACTAATCCAGTGAGGTTTCTTCATGGTTTCACTGTTCCACCGACTTTTAGCCTGGGTCTGGTTCAGGAAGTGCATTTTCAATTCATTATCTCCATTTTTTACAGAAAATCCTTATGAAAAGTTAAAGGCCTAGAACCAGGGCAAGCAGCAACAAGATAAATCATGACCATCAAAAATTCACCCGCAACCAAGATGATTTTTGTGGTTGTGTTAAACATTTCCATGGTAACAGCGAGCCCCACCAATGAGAGATGCTTCTATTACACCTGAGGATTGTGGGTAGTGTAGTATACCTCCTGGACATCGTGAATAAAACATGATTCTCTTAAAACGCAGTTGATATCATACAGTCTTGTGGATTCTACAGGAGCATATAACGTAGTTTCACAATCTTGTAGCTTGTGGTGAGTTATAACCTCATAATAAAAATCTCTATTCAGAAAATGAATGGAAGTTTTGCTTTAGGAACCACACTGATGAGCTCTCTAATCAGAGTATCATGGGTAAACTCTACAGATGGACATTACATAACGTTCTCCTTCTCTCTCTTCCCATATTTCCTGTCTTCACTGTTGACTAAATACAAAGACCTGAGTAACTGAATCTTCACAGATATTATTATCTAGGGGGGGGGAAAAAATCACAATATATGCAATAGAATATTCCCTTTTAATGGAGCTCTCGTTTAAAGGTTTGTCTTCATTCCTCAAACGCCAATATCAGTGTACACTATGACTTGGTCTTTTCTAGCATAGATTGGTTATCTTTAAATACCTCTCCGGCAGCAGTATGACGCTGGACCTGTAACTGGCCTCTCTCCCTCTGTAGTTAAAAGGAAAAAATGCAGCACTATGTTTTAATAGGCTCACCGGAACCCCAGGGAAATTGGAAAGGCTTGTCAATTATAAGGATATATTATAGCGCTTGATCCGACCGCTTCTCATCTTCCAATCCTCCCACAGCGGCGGCACTAGAAGGATCATTAACCACGAGGTGATGCGGGCCCTGTTTCAGTGACACAGATTTCTGCTCTCTGTCCAAGAGTCAAGCGATTGTTTGGGGGGAGGACAGGGTCCAGTGAGTGACAGAATGGAAAATGTGAGAAAAAGAACGGCTCAGCGCGACGGCCTTGGTGAGGAGACGGTGGAGAGCGAGGGGGAAAGCTGGCGTCAGCAGCACACGAGATGAGTTGACTCTGTTGGCGCTGTGTGTGCTCAGGGAAAGGAGTAGTAGGAGCGTTCTCATATGGGCAACCCTCCCCCCTCAAGTCCTTTTCCTCTCAGCCTGCAGCGATGGCTTCCATGACAACACAACCAGTCCTCAGTGTTTCTGTGACAACAAACCCTCGGCCCTCTGCATTTTCCAGCAGCTGTTCAGGTATTACCCCTTGGTACCACAACCGGAGTTCGTCCCCGACAGTTTCCATTATTGGTTTTCATCAAACTTTCCTGGCTGACCACGGAGCTGTTGGTGTGGAAGGAACACACCCACATCAATAACCTCAGTGACAGATTTAGATAGCATCGACTGCTCACTCAGTGCTGCAGTTTTACTCAGATGAGACATAGTGAGAGTGGATCATGTGTCTCAGTGTCAAAGCCACCATTTCCTCCCTTCTATTTCTTATCAGTTTTTAATATTTGAATTCAGGGAATAAGAGTAGATGATTAAAATCTTTTTTGTGCATTATATAAAATCATTTAAATGGAAAAGAAATGTTAATGTTGTCTTATTAAAGGTGGCTGGAGTTCTGCTTTCAAGTTTAAATATATATCTTAAGACAACACTGTAGCTTTAAAGATACAAAATGTGCATTAATTGCTTTTGTCAACAGTTTAGAAAAAAACATCAACTAAATTGAACGAGGAAGCACCAGTGTCCCAATCTGCAAACTGCCCCTGCAGCAGGCCTCTGAGGGCAGTCAAGGATGCTGCAGTTTAATGTTGCATGTCCTTCAATTTGAAAAAAAAGGATTCAGGCCTTCCTCCACTTCGAGGAAAAACAAAAATCTTAAAGATAGACACTCCATGTGTCCCTGAACGCACCTTGCCCCACGGTGACAGTGGGGTTAGAGTCCCACAGCGAGGCCTGATGTGGCAATACATCACACAGCTACAGATAACCTGAGGGGAACCACGCTGGTGTCGGGCAAGGACAGCTGGAGGACAGTGTGGGAGGGAGGACGAGGGATGAGAGCGGAGGGCAGGATGGATGGCTAACAAAGTCACACGGGTTCGGACAGGAAGTGGCCACTCTCGCTTAGTTTCCTGTTAGGATGAGCTCAAAGGGTCACGGGGATAACATCAACAACTCAGAAATACTTTAGATGGGCGTGTGTGTGTGTGTGTATACAGTAAAAATACATGCTGTAAATTAAAGTTAAGGGTGTTAATTTTTTCATTCTTTATCTTATCTTAGCTACAATAAATACAGTAATCTGGAGAAAAATAAGTACAAAAGCCAGTGTCTGTGGTCCTCACTGTAATCAGCACGACTAGAGAGACGATGGGAGTGGATAGGAAGTATAGGTTTCATATTAAAGTGTAGCCTACTCTTGCTTCTCCAGGATTACCAACACTAGCTTTAAAGCAGAATTGGAGGCATTATATTTTGAATAAAACGTCCGGCGTTTGGCTACAGGACTAAACCCTGTTGTCGTGGCCTCTGGTTGGAAAAGCCTGCTGGAGCTTTTTCATAACAATAATCCTATAATAATAGAATATAATAATAAGTTAGACAAACTTAGTTGGAAGATAAAACAAAGGTTACAATTTAAATGATGACCGAACCAGTCCATTATAAACCTGGCAAAGTTCCCAGACTGGCTTCCTGGTTCAATTTTAAAGGAATGTTTTATAATTTGAAAAATACTTACACGTATTCACTTTCTTGCTAAAGGAAGCTGCCCGCTGGCTAGAGGAGCTCAACATGCAGGCTGCAAACACAAGGAAACCCCCAGCTTGAGATCTTAAAGCTCAGTAGTTAACTTGTTGCATTTTGTATAGTTGAACAGAAACTGCAGTTTGTGCCTTTACATAAAGTTAGGTTTTTGTATTTCTTGCAGTTGGTCCAGTAACTTGAGCAAAATTATGACTTTTTTTGGGACTGATTAGTAAACTGAATACAACTTGTGGAATAGGAAACTTCAGAGCTATTGGAAAGGGCCAGGATGTTTCTGATCACCTATCCTTCCTCTAGCTCCCTATTTAACAGATATATCACAGTGCTATCTATTTCACTCATCTACCTTTCTGCAAGAAAGTGAATCACCGTACTCCCACAAATGTAGAGTGTACAATCTGTGAGGTAATGTTTGCTAGTTCGCAACCTGCCTGGTCACTTTTTGGTCACTTTTTTATGTCGCATCAGTGACGTCACCATGTTGCAGATTTCACTAAAAGTGGCCGAACCCCAATATCCTTTGCCAAAACATCCTTTTCCAAAATGTATAGGCTTTTTTCAGAATTGCATATCATATAAAACCCACAACATGCAAGAGGCTCATTTAATTAGCGTGTCAATCATCCAGGTGGGTAGACGATCTTGTTCATGAGGAGATGTTACTATTGATCGTGGGCAGCAACATGCATGAGAGTGTCCAACCTAACTCATCCCTCAGGAGACACAGCAATAAAAGGTTCTGACGTGACACCATCAAAGAGCCTATAGGACAATGAAAGTAGAGAAAATCAATGACTTCCAGGGAATCCATGACAGTTTTATTATTGAGGTCTTTTAGGGAAATCATTATTTTCATTATCATCTTGTACCAAATCAGATAATCAATGTTTGCCCAGGTATGGACGCAACTGGCAAAGAAAGTTGTGCATGGATGAGTACCGGAAGAAGTGAGAGACACGGGCATCTGGCTCACTGAGCAGGCGTGTGTGTGTGTGTGTGTGTGTGTGTGTGTGTGTGTGTGTGTGTGTGTGTGTGTGTGTGTGTGTGTGTGTGTGTGTGTGTGTGTGTGTGTGTGTGTGTGTGTGTGTGTGTGTGTGTGTGTGTGTGTGTGTGTGTGTGTGTGTGTGTGTGTGTGTGTGTGCTTCTCAGCAGCTCTAAATGAAATTAGCCATCAAGCTGAGTCCTTGAGCATTCGTCTGCAGCAGTGACTCAAGGTCAGACTTGCTGATTCTGCTGATGCATTTTATTCTCTGGAGCCAACACCAGGCAGCACGGTGAGGGGTTACTGCTGCCGACCAACCCTTCCACTCATTCCCGCATCCATTCATCCTCTGCGCATCCCTCCATTATCACCGTGGTCCTCCCTGGCAGGAGAGTGTGCATTTACCCGTTAAATTAGGTGGGGGCGGTGGGAGGGGGTGATGTTCTCTGCCAGAGTGCCTACACATCCTTGTTGACGTGCGGCGGGGAGATGGATTGGCTAAGGTGTCCTGATGTCCCCACGTGACTACGGTAATTGTGGTATAATGGAGGTGGGAGCTGAGTGGCCATCAGCAGAGGGACAGAGGTCCAGAGCTGCCGGCTCCACGTCTCACTTCTTCTTGTCACCAAACAGAACAGAGTGCTGTGTGATGCAGCAGGGGATTGTGGGTATGAGATCTGGGTTCCGTGCAGTTTAAAACACACCAAGAGACTCTGGAGGTGAGGGGATATTTCAAGCCGGTGCGCCGCAGTTCGTTCTCATTTATGTTTGTAGTAATCGTGAGCCACTGTTTTAGTTCGCTGCCATATTCCCTGGGGCAGGTAGTGAGGTGTCACACCTTATCTCCATCAGCTGCTCAAGTTGTGCAACTGAAGCAGATTTTAAAGCGCCTCAGGCTGGTGTCACCAGTGATCAATCTAATGATGCCTTCTCTTTGTTGATCATTTAAACGATTATTCCTTTACCTTGTTAATGGTCAAATACATTTTTAATGAAATTAAATAATCATCATCCATCAGATTCCTTTTTTAATCTGTCCATAGCAAGTCACATAAATGGATGAAACAGTTACCGGGTCTCATGGTACAATATGGTAAAGTTCCTGTCGGTTACATTTACTCTTTTGTTGATTCTGTAACAGCAGGAGACAATATTTTGTCCTGTCTCTCAGATATTTGTCGATGATTATTCTTCACTCAATGTAAGAAGTTGTGCATTTGTTTTGTGTTATTTCACACGTCATTGGGTTTGTTAACATATGGTTGTAGTGTTCTGAAGTCAACATACTAATTTCATTATGGCTGTTTATATATGAATATATAACCTAAAACCTTCCTTCTTCAATGTTAATGTTCACATTTGATATGTTGTTTTATGGTGATATATATTATTATTAATTAATAATTCTTATTATAATCGTTAATAAATATATTCTTTTTTGTGTGAAATTTTGTGAAATTACTTCAGTTTGTGTATCAGTACCTTTTTGAACATATTCAGCATATTTTAACAACACCATGATAATACTGATAACCGTTATAATTGTGGTCACTACAATCATGAGAGAAGGTTTTCACACTCTAGTCACATATTGTAAATTGCTTCAGAACAGGTTAAAGGACTGAAATATTTAAACAGCTGCCTACGTCAGAACCATTTTCTTTGGACAAATGAATCTGTGATGTCATCAGATGTCATCAGATATACTACATAGACAATCTGCACTAACTAATATTTGCAGTAGTTTGTTATTGTGGTCCAACTTAAGACTCACGAGTGGAGTTAGTCTTATGCTGTCACAGAAACAGAGTGACTCTCCTCATGTTCCTTTTCTCCTTTGTCCTTTGCTTTCAGGCACCATGAGACCAGTGCAGAGAAACTTCTACGAGCCCTCGTCAGCCCCGGGTAAAGGCGTGGTGTGGGAGTGGGAGAACGACAACGGCTCGTGGACGCCCTACGACATGGAGATCTGTGTGACCATCCAGAACGCCTACGAGAAGCAGCACCCCTGGCTGGACCTGACCTCTCTGGGCTTCTGCTACCTCATCGACTTCAACAGCATGTCTCAGACCAACAGGCAGAGCCAGCGCAAGCGGCGCCTGCGGAGACGCATGGACCTGGCCTACCCGCTCATCATGGGCTCCATCCCCAAGTCGCAGTCCTGGCCTGTAGGCGCCAGCTCTGGACAGCCCTGCTCCTGCCAGCAGTGCATCCTGGTCAACAGTACGAGAGCCGCCTCCAACGCTATTCTGGCCTCTCAGCGGCGTAAGCTCTACGGAGGGACGGCGGGCAACACGGGCGCCACAGGAGCCCACACTGTAGTGCGGCAGAGCAATACTTTCGCCGGGACCTCCCTCTGGTCTCCGACATCCGCCTCCTCCGGCACCAACAATAATAACATAAGTGTGGGAGGCGGGCAAGCCAAAGCTGAACAGGTGCAGTTGCCACTGTACGCTGCCAACTTCCCCTGTTCCCCTGTGATGCCATCTCTTTCATCCGCCCACGGCCACCACGCTCTGACCATCAACGGACAGAACAACCTGAACCGGCCTGGCACCCAGCGCATTTCCATGGGCACCGCCAGAGGAGCCATCCCACCAGGGTAATTAAGTTGAATTTACAGTTCAGCTTAGCGTGGAGACAACCTCCCTCTCTGCTTGTCTGCTTCACAAAGCCTCAGCCTGCATGTGTCTGGTGCTTTGTTCTCAGTCATGTTCTGTCTTTCTCTCCCTGCTGATTTATGACGTGCTGATCAGATCTGCAGAAAAAAAACCTCGGGTCCAGCTGAATCTCCCTAAACTGAAGAGGGAGAACCCCGCTCTTCCATATGTGTGCCTGCTCCGGTTTCTGCTCCGTAATGAGCTTATGTCAGCAGGCGCAAGATCCTGCAGCTCCTTCTGGATCATTGTGTCACTTCTGCTTTGAACTAATTTGTTATTATCACACTGCGCCGCGGTTGTTGTGTCACAGTGATGTTAAAGAGTCTGACATCGTATATGTGGAAGATCTGGATGTCTGTGTGTGTGTGTGTGTGACTGTATGTGTTGTATGGCGCGGGTGTGTGCAGGGTTTCTGGTGTAGCTGTGGAAACATTTGCCATGGAGGCAGAGCTCCACTGGGGAAGGATGAATAATGGATCAAGGAAAAATGGGAGCTTCAGCAGAGCGCTCTGACCTCAGAGCGATTCAGCGAAAGGAGCCGAGGAGAAGAAGTGTGTCTTCTGTTGTAACTGATACTTCAGTCCCCAATCCTGCTTTCTTTTACTAAAATAAACCCTCTCCTGATCTAATTTGATTCCATTTTGCTCTCTCTCCGCTCATGGGGAGAGGCACACTTACTGCATGTTTGAATAATACTGTCCTTCACCCGGGCACACACGCTTTTGCTCTCTGTGGCCTAATTCTGCACAGGGAAACGCATTGCTCCTCATAGCAGGCCATGTTTCATGTGCTGGAGTGATCCGTGCAAAAGGAGTACACGACGGAGAAAAGCCAGGATGGGATGGACCCAGTTAGGGATGTTTCCTCACCGTTTTAAACAGTTCAGTGAGAGCTCATGTGCACGTGGAGTCGTGGATGAAATGTGACTTTTTCACCTCGCACCACAAAGGGCTGTTAAAGGGAGACAGAGAGAGCGAGCGAGAGAGAGAGGAAGAGACGGGGGGGCGAGGGTGAGGCAGAGTACGCCGGTTCCCAGGCGAGTGGCTCGACACACAGGATGAGTGTGGTTAACACACACACACACACACACACACACACACACACACACACACACACACACACACACACACACACACACACACACACACACACACACACACACACACACACAATGTGAACTCCCTCGCCCGTTCCCACAAGGGTGCTACAGACCGATAACAGAGGAACCCACACAAAAACATCAGATCTGTTTTTTCACACACCCACTCCTTAATATAACTGGTGCACGGTGCAGGGAAGGTGTTTGGCACGCTGCAGCTTGTTTACACGAGTTACATACATGATCACAGGTCTGCCTTTACCAGATGGATATAACTATTCATTATGATTAGTTTAAAAATAATCCTGCGTATGATTGATTTCATATTTGCACAAACCAACACAGCACAGTGTGTGTTTTTTACGACCTGTGGATCATTCATGATGGTCAGGCTGCGGATCAGATATTGATTGTTTTATTTGTCCCTGGAAACCAGTTGTTGTTGTCTGCAACAGGAGGGAGACTGTGTGTGTGTGGGGGGGGGCTGCTACGTGCATCTGTCTTGCGAGCACAACTATTAGAATTGGCACCATCTGCTGGCCTGTGTCAACACATCAGTTGATCTTATTACCAGGGCGACACAGCCCACTACATCACCACCTGCCTTCACGTGTTGCCTGCTGTAAACTGAGGACCCGTGGTTAGTGAAACCAGGCCGTGTGTGGTGATGACGTTTATCTGGAATGATTTGTATTATAAAGGTCACACAGTGTTCACACTGATGCGTATCAGGAGACATTTCCCTCATTTTCACAAGGAATTACCATGATTCATATTTCCCTCATTAACAGTTTGGTCCACAATCCAACAGAGCATTGCATGTATAAATATTACGGCTGGACAATAAAACAATAGTAATAATTCTCGCCATAGGATTTTCATTAATTGCAATGTAGGACAAGTCCAGGGAACATCAATACAATACACAGTGAGGAGGTTTAACATGTAATTGGTCAAACTTACATTTGTGAAATGTTTGCAGTTTATCATATGTCTGTCATATCGTCCAGCCCTGTTGATTAAGCATTTAATGATTGAGCAGAAATATCATATGTGAACAAGTGATCCACCATGTGATCTCAATAAATGTTATCACAGGGTGGAATACTGTACTCTTACTTGTCATTATTCTTTTAGACATGATGTGTAAACCACAGTTTCTCAGTATGAGATTCCTTCCCCTGAAATGAGAATTAGAAGTACCTGTCCGTTTGAGAAAGATAAACATTATGTAGTAAGATCAACAGAGGAAGAGTTTCACAAGCTCTACGTGGGAATTTTTTTTGTTTTCAGCTCTGTTCTCTCAGTCAAACCACATCCTCTTGTCTCCGAGTTAAGATCTGCGCCACTTCTCTTTTGACAGAATTAACTGCATAGCGTTTCTCAAGAAGAAGAAGAAGAAGAAGAAGAAGAGGTCCAGTCTTCTTCAGGCAGAAGGAGATAAAAGCTTCGGAGCAGAGTGTGTTTACGTGCCCGTGCCGCTGCTGGCTGTGTTTACGAGCTGCTCGTGTTCACGCTGCTCGTTTCTGAGTTCTGACTGGAGGGCTGCGAGTGGAGTGAAGAGATCATTACTCTCCAGTGGGCTGCTTCAGCGCTCAGCTGTGGAGCTCCCCCATAAGACGAAAATTAATATTGAAATTAATGAATAAATCATGGAGAGCTCATCCGGACCAAACTGATGCAATTTGGAAATTCTTTGTGTCGCTAGCGCTTATTCTCAAGGCCTTTCAGGTGCATTGTAAAGTGTGTTACCCCCATGTTGTATCACACACACACACACATACACACAGTTGTACCAGGGGGGTGGGGTTTGCCTCTACCTCAGCTCCCCACATCAATATGCAATTAAGCACTCATGCCGCTCCCTGCTCCGACCCCCCTCTCACTGTCTTTGTGGTGCATAATAAACAGATGAGGAGATATTAGTCCACCGTCAGCACTTTCCTAACTAGGCCTAATGTGGTCTCTCTCTATTTGGGGATTCACATTGCTCTCAGTCTGATTAAGTCCTCCAGGCAGACAGGAGGTTCCCTCAGGAGAGGAAGGATGACGCTGAGCAGGAGTCAGAGGAGGGACAGCGACCCTCGGGCTGTGACCTGACCCGATGACGCCCGTAAACCAATGTGCTGTTAAATGGTTCGCTAATCAAGGGGCTGGATTTGTCACTTAACTGCATAGGGTTTAGGTCAGAAGTTACAACTTAAGATGTGAAAAATGGTGCCGAATCAGACTCTTTAGACCCGAGTGTCTTATATCAAAGATTCGGGTGTAGCCAGGCGTCACCTTTTTATGTCTCTGTGCCGGCAACAGCAGAGGCAGGAGGCTTTATGCTTTCATCTGTGCGTCTCACACTGGTGAACAGCATATCTCAAGAACTCCTTCAGGGAATTTCTTCAACTTTGACAGAAATATTCATTTTCACTAGTGGATGAACTGATCTGATTTGGGTGGTCAAATGTTGAAGGTTAATGTTCTTTCCAATTTAGTGCAAACAGTTCCTCGGATTCATGAACTCATTGGAACTTGGTATTCAAAAGTCATGGTCACAAACAGGTTTTTAGCCCCTTGAACATGCTACATGAAGTCTTCCTTAAAGTAAGTTCTTCAAATTTTGACCAGTTGTCACTTGGACTCAAGATGAGCTGATTAGATATCAGTGGTCAAAGCTCATGGTGACCTCACATTAGTCTGGAAATACAGCATCTAGACTGAAACTGCAGTGGATTGTGGATGCAAACAACCACAGGACAGTATGTGTAGTTTTTTATGTAGAGAAGATGGACAGAAGGAAGCAGAGAACATAGGTCGGAGGGAAGTGAAAACTTTGAGTGGGCAAAAGAAATGCAGAGGTGACAAGGTTCAGTTTTTTGTTTTTTTTAAAGTGCCTCGTAAAAGGTGCTGGACCTGCAGTATTGCAGCAGAGATGCAAAACGTCTGTGCTTTTTATGAGGAATAATCTGTCATAACATCTGAGGACGAGCCAAGAGAGCATATCTTTAAGGATGGGATCTATATCAATCTCTTAGCATTAAGATAAGAGATTAGTTTTAATAAAGGACTGTGATGCGCTCCTAGTTTCTTTCCCAAATCAATGACGTTTCCTCAAATGAACGCCACTTGAGAGAAGGGAAGAAACAAGGAGCAAGAGGAAAGAGTTGAGGCCGGAGTTAAACCCTGGAAGTCATGCAGCATTAGGGATTGTCAGCAGAGTGTAAGGAAGGTGACATGTGTCTTAAACCCCACTGCTCGAGGCAAAGCCGGGACAGACGGGGTCAGTGCCTCCAGAGGTGCACATTTCTAAAAAAGAGAAGAGCTTAGCTGCGTGCATAATGAGATGGAGGATGGCAGATGCACACAGGGCTGCCGGTGGAGGGCACAGCCTTGTATGGAAGCTGCAGTGCACAGACAGGTACTGACAAGCTCTGTAAGAAATAACGTGATGCAGCACAATAGGCACGTTGCTTGCAAGACGTGGATCTATCTGTCTTTATGAAAATAAAAAGTGTAGATAACAGTGTTGGGTTGTTTCTCTCTGTCAGTAGCAGATAATAATTTGTGTTTTTGTGGAATCTATTAGCATATTTATTATGCAACACACTACAGTGAGCACAGTGAGATCTTTGCTTGAATTGGAAGCAATAAAGATAAGAGGCATTCTTAATTAATGTTATGTTACACATCCTCGACAGATCCTCTCTATTATGTGTTTATACAAGTGTGTGTGCGGTGCACAGTGTGCAGACTGTGCACAATGAGACAGGGTTAAGGGCTCTCGTGGCGTGTTGTCCCATTTCTTCTCCTAATGAGAATTATATGTTTGATCACGGCGCTCTCTGGGAACATCCCAAATTATACATGTACTCATAAAGGCGGCCATCTTATTGTCCACATTGTGTTTTGATTTAATTCAGACCTAATTGTTTTATAAACAAAGGAGGAACTCACGCAGGAATTCATTTTATTGAGCAATAAATTCAGCGCTTTCACTTTTATCTCCTCCTCTCACGGCTTCCTCGTGAAAACAAACACTGACTCATTTTTGCAGATAGACACAGTAGCCTGACTCAAACCAGTGTTTTCACCGAGTGATGGGCGGCTGTGTACCGTGAAGTATCGACTGCTGTGTTTTTGTTACAATCACAGACTGCAGCAGGTAACCTCAGTTCTCTTGCTGCGGCTGAAGGTGTGAAATCGCTCGCTGGAGCCTGCACTTATAAAATCTTTACTGCCATAATCAAACCTGTGCTGGTTTCCCATCACTGACGTGAGATGTTTATCACAACTGGACATCACTGGGGGTGTAACATGCACACCGTGTGAGTGCGCTCATCCTGGTCTCTGGTCACTGGTGTGAGAAACAGTGAGTCCACTCCGGAGATGTGATAAGACACAGCCTTCAGCATTCCCCTTGTCCTCTCGTGTTATTGCCCTGAGCTCAGTGGAGGGTTTCCCCTGGCTCAGGAGCAGAGGCTCTCGCTGATATCAAAGCAGTGTCTTGATGTACCTTTGCAAAGCCGCTGAGAGCTGCCGGGCCAAAGAAGCTGCTGCATGGTCAAAGAGCAGATGAATTCAAAAGCATGTGCACTTGGGTGAGTGTCAGTGCTTGATAAGCCGAGAAAACTTACAAGTGACTCATTGAGTGGTGAGCCTCTGCTTATTGGCTTATTTAAACCATTTTAAGAGAACGGGTGAACCGACTCACCTGACATCTGTGTTTGAAGGTAGCTTCGTCCACAGTTGTCTAAATTAAGAAAATGTCCCATCGTATTTGATGCAGAGGAATATCCCATCTCTGTCAGTGTATCTTTATGTTATTGATGATTGGTCATTATGGTATTTACATCATGCTTTTAAATGATAGTTGTCGAATGTGTCTCTAAAGTGGTTTAGTTCATTATAAATTTGACCACTAGTAGTGCTGTGGAATCATTTCTGTATGAGCATGTCTCTTGTTTTGTGCGTTTGTTTTTTGCATGAACTTAACATAAAGATTGACAACATGACAGCTCCCCAGAAGTGAAGCCAAAGCAGCTGGAGCGCCACCAGGTGGCTGGTTATGATATAGGTCATAAATCCTGGCTCTTAGTGGAAGGGGCAGGTGTAAGTACATGTCAAATAAAATGTCCTCAAAGATAATTTTAGGTAGTTGTTATAACTTTGATACATCAAGTGATTTCGTTAGGTTTGGTTTTAGTTTTTTAATCCTATAAAAACAGCGTGAAACATCATGATTGACAGCTGAGACTGACTAACAATTGGTCGAGACTGCACAAATGTTCGAATGCCCAAGATGGCGGTATCCAAATCATGATGCTGCATGAGATGCTTTTTCTTGGGTTGACCAGCTGTCGCACATCTGGTGCTGGTAACCACATCTGGTGCAGTTTATGTGCTGCTTGTTTACTCAATTGTAAATGTGATTTAAAACCAGATTTATCTCTAATCAAAGAATCGAAACATTTCTATCAAATGTTTTTACGTTGACTGACTTTCCAGCTGTGCCTGTGACTTCTCAGTGTTCCACCTGAGGAAAGCAAACTTGCTCCTGTAATCAGTCATTCTGTGGCCCCTGCTGGCTGCTGACTGAGAGTCACTGACTCGTGCGCTCATATTAATTCCCCGACTGCTTTGGTCCGCTCTGCTCCACAGATCTTGAGGCGTGCACAAGTCAACTGTCTCTGTCGTCGGTGTTTGTCATGAACTGCAGCCGCTCCAAATGTCAGCCCGAATCAGGCTCTGCTGCGCTGCTTTGTACATGAGTCAAGCTGTCTCGTCCCATCGCAGTTGTCTGTGTCTCTTTGGTGAAGCGCATGTGACATTTTAACTTCAGAGTTTTTCGTGGCAATGCAGAGAAAAACTAGCTGCTGTTCTCGGTTTTCTCAGCTGTGGCGAAATGGGCGGTGGAGCATTTATTGTCCATTTTAGAGGTCACAGGGCCAATTCAAGAATATAGAAATAGGAATCTACATTTAGTTTTATAAAAAGAACAAAAAAATCCTAATCCCCATCACATAGAGGACATGACTGTTTCTAAATAATCTGTGTTTTCTGTTGACCTTTGTGTCTCCATACAGCCACTAGAATGAATCTATTATGTCAGCAGGTCCCTTATATGGTAGTTAGGTTCTTTATTTATTTATTACTACTGTATTTCACTCTTGTTTTCTTTCCTCTGGTAGTGTTCCTGCCCTCCCAGTAAAGAACTTGACTGGATCTGGACCATTACACCCAGCACTAGCAGGTTAGACAAAATCTTGAGAATCTGTTTGAAAAATCAGCTAAAAGTGCTTTTTGTGCTCAAGATGTCTACTCATACTTATCTTAAAAGACACTCACAATTAGTGTTCTTTTCCACTCTTACGTGTGTGTGTGTGTGTGTGTGTGTGTGTGTTTGTTTGTGTGTTTGTTTGTGTGTGTGCCTGCGTGCCTGTGCTGCACATATGCATCAGGTATGACAGGTATCCTGATGTGCGCTGCAGGTCTGCCTGTTTGCCTGACGCGGGCTCCCAAGCCTATACTGCACCCGCCGCCCATTAACAAGAGCGACATGAAGCCTGTGCAGGGGATCAACGGCATGCGCCGCAAAACCAAGAAGAAGCACCTGAGAAGAGGTAAGATGGAGGGAAGAGAGGAGAGGAGGAAACTATACAAAGCACAAATGGAACCAATCCCTGACATGCAGCAGATGTTCTCTTTCCTGCCAAGCTTCGCAGGATTGCTTTCTTATCAGCCGTCTGTTGTTTAGTGTGCAAACAAAACCAAAGCTCTTCCTGTGGTGATCAACAGTCTATTATTGCTGTTTAAATGCCTCCCATTTAAGCTCCATACGGGTGTTACAATAAATACACCCTCATCCAATGTTGCTGATAATTCGTAACATACCGTTCAAATGGTTCCACTAAAATGTAATGATGATCACTGGTTTCACATTAAATAGTAAATGCAGGGAAATAGATGTTGGACTTTATGCAGATTGACAGAGGCCCTTGTAAGGAAAGTAATTAACAAGGGACTGTTGTACTGAGGGGGTTTCAGAGCAGAGCTGCTGTTCGGTTGGATCGTTTCCGGCTTAAATAAGAGCCGGTCGATGGAAACCGTGGAAACCGCGGGCCTCCCAAGGGAGTCTTTGTCCTAATTGATCAGTGAGGCTGCTGGGTTCCATCCCTGCACTGTGCCCGTCCTCTCAGTCGGCCCTGCAGAGCTCTCCACTGCACAATGTTACACGTCCCTTAGTTTCCTATAATATCCTGGGCACTAAATTCATATGGTATGATAAATGTAAGAGCATGTCATACGATTCAACATGCTGCATGTGGAGGATAGTCATTAACTTGTTAACACACCTGACTGAAGCCAAATGAGACTAACTATATCTTATCTATGATCACACTACACCAGCTCAGAGTAGGAAGTGCTAGAATCGCACTGTGAACGAAATCCTGCTCTGGCAACAACATACTCTGTGATATCTGGCTATTTATATAACATAAATATGTATATGCTAAGCAATAGATATGAAGTTGGCATCGTTCAGTTGTTTTCCAAACCACAGACGGTGCTGTGAAGAGACTCAGATTTCCAGGCTTCTCATGTCCTCTACTCTGCAGTAGATAATCTTCACGACACAAGATTTGCAAAGGAAAATCGAAGGTATAGAAAATGGGCTACTATATAATAAAAATAATATAACAAGCAAAACAAGTTTAAAATCTTCTATTAAATATAGTTCAACACATTGGAGATAAAACAACAATCTGCACAATCCCCATGATGTGCACTCTTCTCATGTTATTCCCTTCTTGGATAAACGTGTCTCCTGTCATTTATTCCTTTTTTAAATGCATTGTAATTTGTTTGTCTGCAAGCCGATTGAATTTAGTGCCACTTTTAATGCCGCTGTATATAGTATAGTATGTTTTAGAAGTTTGTTTTGGATGAGATTTATAGAACAAATCCCACTGGCTGTGTTTAGCATCCTAATGTTTGCTAATTAGAACAGAATGTTCAATTCTTGGCTTTGCAAACACCCAAATTATTCTATCTATTCCCTATGGACCGTGAATATCTGTTGCAAACCCCATGATGATATTCAATATCCATTTAGTGGTGATGGAGAAAGCTTGAGGAGGTCACCAAATATTTCATCTCTGGACCGAGGCACCAGACTAACTGCCATCATCAAAGCCTTTGCTGTAATGTAGCTGAAATTGTGAAGTTTGTCTCTTTTCCCTTTTAATTATCGACAAATCTCTCGGTTGTTTTAGGAAAATGCATTTGACAAGATAAAGAAAATGCAGGAATTTAAGTAACCCATGACACAATTGTTGGTGCAGTCTGCAGAGAGAGCGCCTGAACTGAGACAGAGTGGAGGACTGTGAGGGGGATGGAGATGTGGTTTTACTCATGCAGGGAGATTTATTCTGCTCTGCTTTCTGGGCAGAAAAAAAGGTCAGAGAGGATTTCGATGCGGCTAATAAAGCCATCAAACAGCAAAAGCGTTAAAATGCATGAATCCTCCTTTTTTCTGTTTTCTCTCCTCCCTTACTTCACAGCTCTCTGCCTCCTCTGTCTTTCCTACGCCATATACCTTAACTTTATTTGGATTTTGCTAGTCTTTCCACTCAGGCAGTCATTCTCTCTCTCTCTCCCTCCCTCTGTTCTGTTCACTGGCTGTCCCTCAAATGAACAAACAAAGGCTCCGGGGGAAAAGAGGTTGCCTATAAGCGTATTAGGGGTGTAAGCTGTGGGTGTGCTCTCAGCCATGCTTGCACTCTGGGATTATCAGAGAGTGTGGGGATGGCTGGTTGTTACGTGGCAGTTTGAAGGTGACCTCCTCTCCAACATCATGGACACACACACACATATATATATACATATAGTCACTCATGTGCACACTGACACTCCCTCATCAAAACATGGCGACCAGGCCCGAGTGGCCAAGTTTGTCATCCATCAAGATCTAGCTGTTATTCTCTTGTGTTCACATGACAAGCAGACGCCATCCAGCGGTCCATCTTGTCTTTGTATTGATGGTGTGTAGGTGTACGAGTTTTCCTTTTCTTTGAGGTTCATCTCATCTCTCTTATGTTTTATCTTATGACAAGGGAAAAACCCAGAGGATGTCGTGCGAAGATACACAGACAGGATTAAAGTGGTGCCAGACGAGGTAAGAAAATGACACAAAAAAGATGCAAACCTCAAAGTTCAGTGCCTCTATACCGAGAGAGGGTCTCTGCCATCATTCGATATGAAGTGTGAAACTCTCACGAATACACAGTGGGGTGGAATGGCAGCTCAAATATTGTCTTTGGCTATTCCAGGATTGTACCATCTGCATGGAGAGGCTGGTCATGTCGTCGGGCTATGAAGGCGTCCTGCAGCACAAAGGCATCAAGCCAGAGCTGGTAGGCAAACTTGGCAAGTGTGGGCACATGTACCATCTGCTGTGCCTGGTGGCCATGTACAACAATGGCAATAAGGTGGGTAAAAGCTTCTGAGCCAGACATTGTTATGATGTCACTCTCAGCTCAAATAATAAACTTGCGATGTCTTGCAGCTTGACTGCGCGAGCAGCTCTCGAAAAATCAACAGGCCTCAATATTGTTGCACACAGAGGGAGGTCTTATAATCAGACTTAACAATGCTCTGTAATATAAATCTTCATGAACGCACAGTTCACTTGCATTAAACACAAATGTAGTATGTGTGAATGCAGAAAATGAGAGTACATGTTTAAGCAGCAATGGCTTGTGTAATTATATCTAATCAACATTTCAATTGCTATTCAAAGGCCAGTTCAATCAAAAAAGACATTTTCTCACTGACATTTGGTGTTATCGGTATATGTATTGTGTTATTTTGTTCATTTAAAGCCCCTAAACCAAATTTCTCTCAGGATTAATACATTGTTTTGTATTTTATTGAATTGTATTGTATTATCTGTCCTTGTACCATAGATAGTTTTAGTCTTTCTAGGTTTTGAAATATTCCCAAAATTTGCAATATTGTATACATACATTATCATACAATGTTGATATACTACTGTCACGTATTTGTGCAGCATATTTACACAAATAAGATCACGTTACTTTGGATTATCCAACAGTTTACTGTGGGACAATTTTTTTTGAGTAACCAGGACGTTTCTATTGAAAAGAGATTTTTTTCAAAGCTCAAGCAACAGATCTTGGGGGGGGGCAACATGACATATTACAACACTGATACATTATCACCTGTGGAATGGAAGCCTTATCGATTTTACACATCAGTGTCTGTTTACAGGTCTTGGGGAGTGCTACTGTATTTGTGAGGAGAAGGTTGTATAAAGCCTGTTGTGGCTCCAGGGGGAGCTGTGTGAAATCTGATGAATTGCCTCAGTCAGCGTCTGTTGAGTCTGAAGTTTACGAATGAAAAAGATTTGTTGATGAAGAGTTAGAAGGAAGTGAACCTACCAGACCTCAAGAACCAGCTCTTCATCACTGATTGTAGCTCTTAGATCGAGGCTACATTAGCCGAGCATTGTGGGTAATGTAGGAGACAGGAAAGAAGAATGCATAACAAAATAATCCTCTGCTTCTGCTGCATAGATTTTTAAATTTAGTTGTTTAAGGGGTAAATTGCAGTTTTTTCACATACCTGACAAATGGAAGTCCAGTATACACAATCAGCTCCTGAGGAAAATATTGTCTTTTTAGATGCTGAATTCACCACCGAGTAAATCTGCTCTGTTAACTCTGCAGTTTGGTGACGGACAGTTTTGTTTTGTTTTTTACTGGTGTTCATTTAAGTGTGTATTTAGTTTTTTATACATTTAGGTTTAATAAGTTATCTAATGCTTTATAAACAGGGTAAAACATCATGATTGACAGCTGAATCACTATGGGTCGAGTGTGTGCATGAGCTGCACCTTAATACTGCAGCTCCATCCCCATGAGCGCCTCACAGACTCTGGCTCCAAATGAACAAGATGGCAGCGTTTGTTTTTTCTGGCTAGTGGGAGGAAATGGGGACAGGTCGTCCTTCTTTATCTACAGTCTGTGAAAGTTACGTGCTGTGACCTAAAACAACACAATGAGAGCGGTGAGACTGAACCGAAACCAAAACAGTGAAGTCACAGAAAAGACGGCGAAACAATAAACTGACATCGATCGTAAAGTTGTGTGAAGTAGAGTTTGAGGGCCGCTGGGTCAGGTGAAAATTCCCTTTGGGTTCATTTCCTTGAGGGACCCCTTTCGTATTATATACACCTAATACAAAATTACTGTTCGGTGCATCATATTCAAGTTCCCACAGCATCAAAGACCACATTAAACACACTAAATAAAGGTGGAAATGTCATAGACAGACGTCCCAAATACAAACTGTCTGCATGGCTGTGTAGATACCACCCGAGACTAGGGAAAATGTTAGCTATATAATTTGGGGTATTTAAGGTACACTTATCATTTAAAGCACGTCATTAATGCCATGCTATTCTGTTTATTCTTTCTACAAACCAGGATGGCAGTCTTCAGTGCCCAACATGCAAAACAATCTATGGGGAGAAAACGGGCACCCAGCCTCCTGGGAAGATGGAGTACCACGTCATCCCCCACTGCCTGCCCGGCTACCCCGACTCCAGAAGCATCCGCATCGTCTACGACATTCCTGCCGGGATCCAGGTCAGAGGAATCTCCCTTCACTAAATCTACCGAGCTGATCTTGTGCCCCGATCCACCGTCCTTCGTCTCTAAATCCGTGCTCTCTCTACAACCGCTTATCCGCTTAAGTTTGACAGGCGCTTATTGGTGCAGGGAGGTGAGGGGTTGGGGCTGTGTGAATCACTGAGGAAACCGCATTCTTAGGGATGACACCCTGGTTCCATGCAAAGACATCCATCCATCCTTTATCTAAAGCGCTAATCCTTTGAGAGTCGCGGCTGGAGTCAATCCTCGCTGAAATTGCAGACAAGAGGCTGGGCGAAAGCCAGGCAATCCAAAATCAAAAATATGTGATGGTTAAAATGAGGCTATGTTCATCATTTATTGCAGATTTCTTTTGAATTCATAAATATATCTGAGCCTAATCTAACACAGGTCATTTCAAATTTCCATCACATGTGCAGTGGAGAGGAGAGGATGTTTCGCAGCCGAGGTTTGAGTCGGCAGGACGGTGGAGACGGCTGAATATTTCATTCTGACTGCAGAAACGACTTTTAATTGAGTCCATGAAGTGACCTTTTCAGGCCAGAGCAGCAGTCTCTCAGGGGAGAGGGTAAACTAGGAGGGAGGGGGGGGGGGGGGGGGGGGGGGGGGTCACGTGGCCGTCAAGGTCAGCTCAGTAACACTACTACCAGGAAGCGTCACTCTAGGTCTCTTGCCTCCAGTTCTCCACTCACTCCTCAGTTCACAATCGATACTATGCTCTATACATCCTGACATTAGTAGTAGTCGTATTAAACAACAAAATAACATTGGATAATATTGTTTGGTTTCAGTAATCAAATAAATAAGAAATAAATATAAAAATTCATATTTATAATAATGTCATCATGTATTGTCTGTGATTATATCTTTATGCCCCTGTGTCTGCAACAGCCAATGAATGGCCAGAGTTTTGATGTTTTTTCAGAACGATATCTCAAGAATTCAAAATGTTCAACTCTCTTTAACGGTCAATCAAAGAGAACTGATTGGCTGTGACCTCATGTTCTTGTGAACGTCATAAATCAGGAACGCCAACAGGGAATTTCATTACAGCTGGTACGAGCATTCATTTAGGCTCTGGAGGTCAAAGGTCAAGTGACACAACATCTCAGTAACACTTTGAGGTAATTTCTTCACATTTGCCACAAAAGTTGATTTACGGATTAACTGATTAATTTGGGTGATTGGAGGCACTGTGGCCTCAAAAAAACATGTCTTCAGCTTCTAAAGCTATTGACCAGTTATTGCTTTGACTCAAATATTAGCTGATTAGATTTCAGTGGTCAAATTACACAGTGACCTTATACGAGTCCGGTGGGGGGGGGGGGGGTATATAGACTGAAACTACACTGGTTGGTGGAGGCGTATAAGTGCAGGACAGCAACTGTTTTTGGAATCTACATCAATGCTTCTACTACTCTCATTGGGCTTCTGATGTGATAAACTGGGATACATAATCTGCCCATGCATTGCAATTAACAGAAGTTATGAGCAGTTAAAAAAGGCTTCATATAGCAACTTCTTCTTTGCAACACATTATAGACTTCACAAGAAAGAATAGAAAGTTGTTTTTAAGCTACTTACTTAACTATGATATGATGATTGGATATTTACAGTATATCTCCCCAATGACTTTCACCAAGGCCATTGCAAATAATGGCAGCAATAAAGCTCGCCATGTGCTCGCTGTTGACATTTCATACACAATTAAGCCTTAATTGGAAGAGAAGAAGTTGTAACGTTTGTTTTTGTCCTCGACATTTTCTCTAGACCAATGAGCACCCCAGCCCAGGGAAGAAGTTTAGTGCGAGAGGGTTCCCTCGACACTGCTACCTCCCTGACAACGAGAAAGGCAGGAAGGTAAGCTCGGACACGTTTCCCAGAAAACGACATAAGCTCTAAAAAAAATAGAAGAAAATCAAAGCGTGATTTTTGTCCCCCGGTCCTACATGTGGTAGGTTTCTGTTCTTTTTCCTGTTGAGGGATTATCGTAAGTTTTCTTCTTCTCCTCTGTGTGTCTCGAGGTCCTGAAGCTGCTCATCATGGCCTGGGACCGACGCCTCATCTTCACCATTGGCACGTCCAGCACCACGGGCGAGTCGGACACAGTGGTGTGGAACGAGATTCACCACAAGACAGAATTCGGCTCCAACCTGACGGGCCATGGCTACCCCGACCCCAACTATCTGGACAACGTCCTGACGGAGCTGTCGGCCCAGGGGGTCGGCGAAGACAACCTGAAGGACTGACGGCCGGCTCAGCTGGTGCACAAGAACACAGCCCACCCATCTCCCACGGACCAGGGATAGTGTGTGATGGGCCAACATGCAGCCGACAACTCTTTACCCCCCCGCAAACAAAAATACCCTGCAAAAGTGGCGGCCCGAGAGCAACGGAGGCAGAATACATGACATGGTTATGATCAATGTTAAGATTTCCCCTGTGGATTTGTGCCAGATTTTCTCAGAGGTTTGAGGAAATTAGAGATATGGTGAATTTTCTGTGTTCTCTGATGTCGGCTGAAGGTAAATGATATTTAAGCCCCTTTAGATTCAGACTAGAGCTGTTTCTCTGCACTTGGAGTAAATGCCAATGGGCCTACAACTATATGAAGGCATATGTGTAAATGCTGAACTCCAGAATGCATGGCCCGGACTAACACTGCATACTGAATGTGTGAGTATACGTTAGGGGGAGGTCGTCACAGGATCAGCTGTTGCTTGAGATTGTGACGATACATTTAAGAGACTTTTAGCTATTACAAATGAATCCAAATTAATCGATGAACTGCTCTTCTTTTTACTTATTACTCTAATAATCAATTATTGACCTGCAGTGGTTTTGTGATTTGAAGGAGAGGATCTCTCGACTCTGGTGATGTCATTGAAGGTGCACTTAGCTTCCTGTATCTGACCTTTTCGAGCTCCGACACCACAGATCAGCTGCTCTGTGAAACAGATGTATTGCATGAAGTGGATTCCAGAGAGCTATGAAATATTGGTGTTAGGTAATAAATGTATGTTGTGTGGTTAACCTTGTGGACGGTCTTCGAGAGGAGACGTGACACGGAGGAAAACGAGCGTCTTACCGGTCAGTTTGATGCTTGTGACGAGCTGATGTTGAGGTTGTGGAGAGGGATTTACTCTGCTCACAGGTTAAACTCATGTGTTCTGTTCACACGCTGATGACACTGACCTCCGTGAATATGTCGCCTGCATTATTTCTCTCCCTGTTGGAGCAAACCCAGGCGTTGGCTCGATCAATTATGCTGTAAGGGGGTGAGTGTGTGATCGCGTGCTATGAGGCATTAACACGCTGCCTTCAGGTCTCCAAGGAGAAAAGCGCAGATAGCCCCCCCCCTGTCCCCCCCTGTTACAAACACCCAACGGTTTTCCCTTGGAGATCCATCTTGGGCAGCGGCCCTGCTCTCCTGCAATCTACTCTCTTGTGGGCTTGTTTGCTGCCTGGTGAGTGAGCCGGGCTCCGCTGCTTGAACAGCGAGCGGTGAAACGTCTCATTCCCTGCATGAGCTCACTCAAGAGTAGTTTGGGCCGATCCTGATGTACGGCCTTGCCTCATCTCTCCCTTCTCCTAACAGCGGAGCACGTCATTTGAGGAACCATGCAAACATTGTGTCCAGTAAGTAATTCCTTGCTGGAAACAAATTATTCCCCCTCTGATTTTTTTCTTTTTGCCCGTGAGCTAGAAGAAGGTCCTCGGTGGAGATCTTGTGATGTTTCTGCACTCTGAGATAAAAGATAAGCCAGCGCTGCATAATTCTCCATAAATATATCTGATCAATTTTAATGAGCAGGGAGTGTTTATGTAAGGTTTATCGCGTGGACACTCAGCTGTGGGCTTTATTTTGGAGTGAATCATAGTCTTCCATAGCACTTTGATGCAACAGTTTTGTTTAATCTGGGTTTGACTTTTAGGAAAAATGTCTTGAATTGCAAACGAAATCTTGTCTTTTTTTAAGTTGATGTTTATAAACTGGCTTGCAATGCTTTGAAAAATATATATGATTACTTTTGCAGATGTGATATACCTTTAAATTCAAGCTCATTTTGAGTCTATGGTGTAAGTTTAATTTATTTTTATACTCTTCTATATAGAACATACTGGCCCAGTTATCTATACACAGGCACATAACATGAATACATCAAATCTGGCAAAGATTTGTCAGGATGTCAGGGACTGTTGTAATATGTATGACATGTTATAGACGTCTTATATTACAATTAGTCTTAGCGTATGCTGCTGTCGTTACCTTAATGTAGAATCTGTGTAGTTGGTCCCCTGTGGAATTCCAATAAATACAGTAAATGTGTCTTTTATTATTGGTAGGGGAGCTTTAGCAGCATGAGGATGTCCGCTCCCCCCACAAATAGGCCTTTTTTTCTTTCTCCTTGTCCAAAACCTGGGATTGGATTCTGTCCTTGTGGTCTTTGTTGAGTCTGAAGACGAAAACAACCTGCTTTAAATGCCAGCTGCAAATATTCCGAGTTTGTTTAAGCAAACCGAAGCAAAAGATTGGTGCGATTCAGCTCAGACTGTCGGCAACAAGGGAAATTAATTATTATTTTCAAAAGCCCTGAACAATTATTTTTTTTATTTCGACATTAACACAGTATAATTTGAAATGTTACAACTATTCAAGTGTGTGTGTGGACCTCTTTATGACCAAACCCCTTCAAGTTATTACTCATGTCGTTGGAGCCTAAATCTATTTACACAGTCACATTGTTGGGACATGTCGTCCTTGCGGGGACAAAAAGCAAGACCCCACAACGTCAATCATTACATTTTAAGGTGAAGACATGGTTTAAAGTTAACTTAATATAAGGTTTAGGTTGAGGTAAGAGTAAAGGTTGGGTGAGGCAAGTAGAAACTGGTTGTCTTAATAGGCAACTTTTTATTTTGGTTTCAAGTCCCAACTGATCAATATGTGTGCAGTGTTGTGCTCACAGTGTGTTTTCACTGCCCCCAAGTGGCTTGTTTTAATTATTCAACTTTATAATAATACATTTTATCTTTTCAATTTAAAAATAGCATTTTCAGAGGCTTTTTTTTTTTTTTTATCTCAAATTCCAAACTCCTTGTCTCTAGAGAAGCTGAGAAAACTATAGGTAATTTTGTAAGTGTTATTTTTACCCAGCTGTGATTGTTTGCCCTGTTCCATTTCACTGTTTGTTTTTTTTGGCACCCTTTTTCAAAATGGGACAGCGTGAGTGAATACTTCAAATCTATCAGGGAACTTTTTTCCATGTTGACTGAAGTTTCATTAACTAAGAGAAATCCAAACTTTTGCTTCTTTGACTTCTTTCCTTTCCACGAGTCGGTCCCTGCAGTGAGAGCGATGCAGGCCCTTTAGACTCTTCAGGTGTGTACAGATGAATAAAACATGGTTCGGTATTTGTCTGATTAAGGAAGAGAGAGATGGTGTTTATGCAATTTACTATTTTTGAGATCTAAAACATGATTTATGTGTAGCAAGGAGGCTGATTTGTGGTTGAAACAACAGTTTTCTTTACAGGGCTGCCTGTACCTCCTGCTTTATAGAGTCTGAGGATGTTCACATGCTACGTATAAGAAAATATTTTTGATGTCTTTTTTTGAATGATGATTGTCTCTAAAAGAACTATTACATGACATTGCTGTATTACTCTTATTAAGACTCATTCCATGATATTTTTGCTTTTGATCAGATGCGGGATAAAGGATAAAACCACTCCCAACACAGGAAGGATACGTACAGTAGTACTCTCTCATACTATCCACTGTAAACTGTACTTCTTTCTCTAAATTATACCTTAACATTTTTGTGTGGATATGCTGTGCGTTTGTATCCTTCTGCCTGTGTGACTGTGTGTGAATGCATAGGTTCATGTCCTTTAAAGGCACAGTAATGTTCTCCTAGAGGTGCATGTTAACCAAACTGCGTGTAAGTGTATTTCCAATACATTGCTGTTTGTGTATGAAGACATCATAGCTTCTTTAGAAACATCCTCAAGGCTCTCCTGGTGGTTTAGCACTGTGGTTATGCATCTGACTCGTTTATTTTCCTCGATCAGATTTGATTTATTCCGGACGGGGACGAGGCAGCGTTTGGCCGCTCTCCTCACTCTTTTCGACGACTTGTGAAACATCTGAATGTTTTGTATTTTAAGTGCCCATTTTAAACTGACATTGTCAAATCATGACGTTTTTTATGTGGTTTGATTTTACTCTTCAGCGGTGTCAACATGTGGCTGTTGAGAATGGGTCACAAAGAGAAACTGAGATCTAAAAGTAAGATATAGAGAGACATTTATGAAACTATAAAGGGCTTCTTAATCTATCAGTCTTTAATGAATTGTGATGACCTTGTTGCATGTTTGTGTGTTTCTCGTGGAAAAATAAATGTGCCCCTCAAAGGGGTAGTTTGTTTGACCTTTTGTCCCTTTGGCTCTCTCTGTTTTTCCCCCTCCCTCTCGATGGCATGTCGTCCTTGTGGAGATCTGGGGAGTTGCAGCCGTAACCGTTCTTACTCACAGTAAATTTGCTTAATGCTCACTGGTGTCTGCCTGTTGGTGCAGAGCTGTGGTTGGTGCATACTAAAACAGGCTGTTCACCAAGGTCTGTGGGAGATCATCGTCCCCTCTACACACACCCCTCCTCCTCCCAGCACCGACACAGCAGCTCAGGGGTCATTCTCCTCCGAGTTCTCCCCCCTAACGCTCCCCTCCCTCCTGCCCTGCCTCCTCTCACCACTCACCTCTCATGCCTAATGAGAGGGTGATCAGGGAGACTGTGCTGCATCACTGCAGGTATAGGTCGGCTCTCTTTATCATTTAAACAAGGCCGGGAGGAGGAACAGCTGCAAACACTGTTTGTGAGGCATACTTTAGCATTAGCTTCTGATTCCTGTTGGATTGTAACGTCCGTGGTCATGGGGGTTTGATTAAATTATTCATTTGAACAAAGGGGGTTTGTGGTAACCATGACACTCTGAGACATGTAATGTCATTTTCTGTAAGATCATGAATGAATGAATGTCACTGCCTGCACTGACTCAGGCCTTTCACATTGAAACCAACTAAGACAAGAGAACATAAAAGACAGATAGATACTAAGTATTCACTAGAATACTTCTCAGAAGAGCATATGCCTCCGCTGCAGCCCAAGACTTTCTTTGAATTCTATCAAGCTGCACCAAATTTCGAACGCTCTTACATATCAGTACCTTTTCATCAAGATCCCTAAATTATTCCCAGTGAAAATAGTGAAAATGTCCGAAAATGCTTTATACTGTTAAAGAGAGTGAAGAGAAGTTCCTGGATCTACACCAACATTTAATGGGTTCCTGTCTGACCAATAATACCACAGCCTTTCACCACCATCGTGGTAATCAGTCCAGTAGTTTTGGTGTAATCTTGCTAACTAACAGACAAACAAACAATCAGACAGGGGTGAAACATGACCTCCTTTGCAAAGGTAATGATTTCTCCATTTTATTGAACACAGGTTAACTAGAAAGGAATCTGTTAATTTACTGTGAACGGGGAAGTTTTGGTTTTCAGGGCAAAAATTTGACACTAGACTTGTTAGCTGAAATAATATTTTACTGAATAATACAATTGTGTTTAGTTCACAGTAACAATTCACTTGGAACAAACCATCATGGTTTATTTGCAAAATAAAGTACAGGCAGTATGTTTTTCTTTTCAAAATAAAAGCCCTTATTCAGGGAACATAAATTTCACAAACAACACTTTTGTGTTGAAAAGATTGAAATCGCAAATCAATTAAAGCAAGGCAGCATTAAAAAAAAACTTAAGAAGTAACTATCAATGTAAAATATGGCTCTGTCTGGTATGTGAGTTTTTAGTTATACATCTAACAGTAGAAATGATGATTACCAGAAAAAAATTCTGCTCTAGAGGGAGGTGACATGCTGAGACTGGATGAGAGATCACTGGACTGATCTCTACGACCTTCAGTGACCTTCTCCGCTTTGGGGAAAGACCCTGACACTACTCGCTGTACGGGGAATGGCTTTTACGACATGCTTGTGTCTTGTGTCTCTCACAGATATAGAAAAAACTGGTTGTGAATTTAAAAATGTGATTGTCCATAAAGAAATTTGGCATCTAAGACACATCCAAGCCAAATATAGTGGCACCTAAATCTCAAGGAAATGTAAACATTTATCAAATGGGAGAATCTCAGGTATCTGGATCTGTATATGGCCTTTATATTGTTTATAGGTAAATGTTACCCATATGACTTTAGGGAAGGAGCTACATCAAGTGTTTCTAAATATGCAAATAACATCAGAACCCAACATGTAGGAGGACTGGCCATAGCACCAAACAAAAGCACGTTGTTTTGTCTAAAGGGACCAAAGCAACAATCAAAATGATTATGTTTCTTATCGAGCAGGCAGCGTCTTACTGTGGCAGCATGTGCACCAGCATTTCATAAACTCATGGTGGTTTGACCGTTAATCTTATTGTCACTGCTACATTGCGGCCACGCCATTAAAATTTGTCCCAATAAGAAAGAAAACGTTGATAAAAGCATAATGGGAAAACAACTTACATTCAGTTACTGTAGATTACACTACAACAAGCCGTTTGCATAAAAACGTGGGACCCAGGTCCTGTACAGGTTCTTTAGAAATATAAAAGCTTCTTGTCACATTTCAACAACAAGTGGATGCAGGCCATGCAACAGATTGCTTGTTATATACATTAGAAAATATCCGAGTCGGATCATGCTTCTCTCCCCGGCGCTGTTGAAGCCAGTGGCGCTCAGGGAATACAAACTGATTCAAAATGGGAGAGTTTCTTGTGCTCTTCACAGCGAGGCGTGAACTAAATGGCTGGAGGAGGGCACATCCTGGGGCCACTTTCTCTCCCTGACAACCGAGAGGGAGGAGGATATCGGATGCTCAAATGTGTTCGTTCAGGATGCAGCCCCGCCCCCTGCCTCTCTCCATCAGCGGGTGCCGGTGTAATGATGGAGTCTAGGGATTCAGAATGACACTGGTGGCGTCCTGCTTCTCTCTGCGCTGGAAGGTGGCGTGGGCCTGCTCCAGATCCTCTAGAACCGCCATCAGCCGGGCGACCATGCTCTGACCTGGCTTCAGGAGCTGAACGTTGCATTCTGCCCCATCTATGAGAAAGAGCACTAAGCCGTTAAAACATAAACAATGCAATCATGTAGATAATGCAAAGAGCATCCTTGTGCCTAAGCGGGACATTTAGTTACAGTCACGATCTGTGATGTAGCAGCTGCAGCCTCACCTGGGAGAACGTCAGGGCTGATCTTTCCTTTATTGCTCAACGCCTGATCAGCATCCGGCATCTCCACATATTTTTTCCTGCAGTGTCAGTCACAGGAATGAATCACAGGATCACACACCATTCTCTAAAAGCTGATTTGTCTGCAGACCCTCGCAGCTCAATGTTTGATTACAGGGTCAAAAAACACAAACAGACACAGCAGAGAAGTGTTGTCCCATGTTGCAACATGGACCTCTAGTGTCCGGTAAATGTACTACACCCAGACAGGGGCTGTTCCCTCTGCTGACCTCAGTTTCTCTCTGCCCTGCAGAAGCTCCTTGTAAATGGTCTGAGTCTCAACGTCAGGATCCAGCGGGTCGCTCCAGTCGCCCAGAGTCACAGCCGAGTGGGTTCTACTGCAGCCTGTAACTGAACATATGAGGGTCACACAAATATCCCTGATGGGAGTCTCACAGTTTTCAGTGGGAATAGCAATTAAACCCCAAATTCTGGTATTACTACAGGAAACACACACAATATAAACAATCCCTTTTAATATTCTGAAAAGGTGTAGATTAGGACTGAGAAAAAACTTTAAATATTTGCCTAGCTCCAAATCACCGAATAGAATAAGAGAATATTATAATAATACATTAGTAAGGTCCAGAACTTAAACATTATAGAGAAAACCAACAGTTCCCACAACAAGCAACTGTATAATTTTAAGTTTGTAATCAGATGCAGCTTTCAAACAGTAACTTAATGTAATTGCTCAGAGAAAACCACATTATGATTCTCAGAGCTCAACAACGACATGGCAGCAACAACCTGAATGTTTAGTCACAAAATATGAATCACCAGGAACTCATGCTTTCTTTGACGCCAGCTACAAACCAGTGGACCAGGACTAAAGTAAGAGAGTGAAATATTGTATGTAGTACATGTGAGTCCACATACAGATTAAACTCTGGGATACTGTTAATTCATGAGAATCCTTCTGGGGCCATCTTGGGTGTAATTCAACATATTTATGTTTGTAATCTGAGCTACTTAATCCCTCAAGAGTACAATTAAAACTGGTGATATAGTTACATAGCACCTTGAGTGGCTACAGAAGGGCCGTGCATCATCAGGTGTGGTAAGAACAGGATTACCTGCACGGTCTGCCTGTAGACAGCACGTCCACTTGCCACTGCGATGAGCCCCTGGGTGGAAAGAGGGCAGCATGCGCTCATTGTAGATGCTGACTTTCCTGATCGCTGACAGCCACTGGTTCAGCTCGTTCACGTTCTATTCAGGCAAAGCAAAACAGTGTCACCCAGGAGTAGTACCCAGTTTATAACCTTACACTCAGTACAGTGCACACCTCTGCCAAGACACAAACAGTCCCCTTGGGATATCACCTTTAAATTTACTCGATTTGAATTTTTATTTGGAGCTGTCACAAATTGCAAAAAGTCATAAGTATCTGCCAGATTTTTTTCATCAAGATCAATGAATTATTCTCTGAGAAATCAACGAAAATCTCAACCTGATAAGTGAAAACAAATCCCTGGACCTTCTAGGGAGTTCCAACTCAATTTAATGGGTTCTAACTATCTATCTAAGGAAAAACACAACACAGACAAAAATCCCCTTGGTAATGAAGAAATATTTAAATAAAATGAACATATATACAATTATTTACCATTTCATTTGAAAATATATACAATCTAAGATCTGAAATTTTTCCCAAAATGGGTGAAGCGTTAAATGCTTTTCCTGTGCCTACATAAACATTTTTGTGGCAAACTCAAAAAGGTCAGGGACTTGTTTGGCTAATGGCTGGTGTAGGTACCAATGCACCTTGCACTGGATGTACATGGTGTGCATCTGTCCGTCGTTGTCCTGGGTGATGACCTGCATTACATTCTGCTGCTGAAAGGCATTTTCATCCACCCTCTCCACGGCACACACGCACTGCACGGGGATGGAGGAGCGCACCTGCAACGATTGAACCACAGACCACAGCGCCAATTAACACAAGGATGAACGGACCGGTGATGACGGATCGTACCTCGAGCAGTTTAGCCGGAGCACCTCTTTTATTTGAGAGAAATAAAAGAGGTGTATGGTTTGATCACAGAGCAAATTAGTGGAAGGGCGTCTGATGCTGAAATAGTTTGCCCACATTAGGGTCGGAGGCTCGGTGTGAGGCCAGGAGGAAGTGGAGATGAGATCAGCACGGCAGCAAAGGCCGCTTTAAAGTGTAAATCAGCCACTTCCAATGGGAGCTCGTCTCGCTAAGACTGGAGTGCGCCAACATGGAGGAAAGGGCTCAGGACATTGTCTGCAATCTGATTTGCAATGTTAGCATGAATATCCACAGCCTTCAATTAACGCTCGCTTTCATTCCAGTCGCTCAAAGAGAGAGCTTTTTACCGAGGTGGAGAGAGCCCGCTCCCCTCTCCCTCTCTGGCTGGTGAATAAGAGGAGATCATTATCACAAGGCTCAGCACCACATGGTAATAACACTAATGATGTTCTCACAAGGAGATCAACACAAATACATTAAAGGGAGCTGTGGAGGACTAAAATGTTTCCTCTGTTTGGGAGACAAGTTGATGAACGTCCATCAAAGGGCAGTGACCGATTCATCGTCACAAGCACGATCAGCTTCTAATAAGGAATTAGTCACTTTCACGCGACCCTGATGAAACTTAATAAATAAGCAAGTATCTGCCATATAATAAAACTATTAAACTCAATCTGTACACAAAACACAACACATTAACATATAATCATAAAATATACACACAATAAATGTTACATTTTAAATAAATTCGTTAAATCTATAATTTGCATTAATATAACTTCTAGGATGAATAAAAACAAAGGTTGGTAAGCCTTGAATAAATAAAATAGCAAGAGCAGGCTACACTTTGAAAAAAGTGTAGCCCTCTTGTCAAATGTACTCCCCCACAACACGTGAACGTGCACTGACGGACAACTGCTAGAAGCCGTTTTTTCTGTGGCTCAAGCGTTAACTTCTGGCTGTCGTTTCTGCTTCTGATTCGAATCACGTCCAACAATCCTCTGACTATTTGCATGTTGTTAATTTCCCTCTGAAAAAAATGTGCAAATAACTTATTAGTACATGTACTTTTATTGTATACACGTGTCACTATTTTTTCTAGTATTGTATTCTTATAATATGCTCTTTACCATATTTAATTTACTTTATTTAAATGTTCTCTTTTCTCTTACCTTATATTCTCTTTGGCATTGCTCTTATTGAATTGCTGAGCTGACTTGTCCTTTTTGTCCAACACTTTTTATTGTACTGTTGACCCCGTCTTAACTTATGTATAACAATTGGACTTGCACATGATCTTCAGCGGTCTATGTCTCTCCGGCTGAACACTCCGGTCCTGCACAGTGAGAGCACGGGCAGGGTGTCTGCAGGCGGTCGGGTCTGTAAGTGTCAGACAGATACGCCAGCCAATCATTTGGTCCGAATGAAATGATTGGTTGTGTTTAACCCAGTCCCGCGAGGGCCACAGAAAAAAAAACTATTTCATCATTTATTGATGGCTTTCTGGACATGAAAAGGATTTCATCAAACAAAATTAAAAAAGTGTTTCATATAAAAAAAAATACCAATCCTACCTTTAATCAATTTTGTTTTTAAGTCTTTTTCTAAACATTGTAAACTTTTGTCTTTTTCCAGTGTAGGTTCTGGCCTATTAGTCTAGTACCAACCTGCCACTCAGGGGTCTTGGCGTAGGACAGCGTCTCACTGGTCAACCAGAAGTAGCGTTTCTTGAAGGCGAAGCGGGACAGCAGCTGGGGCCCCTCTGTCTTGTGTTTGTGGAGGAATCCCTCTTTG
Source organism: Pleuronectes platessa (assembly GCF_947347685.1). Taxonomy (NCBI): domain Eukaryota; kingdom Metazoa; phylum Chordata; class Actinopteri; order Pleuronectiformes; family Pleuronectidae; genus Pleuronectes; species Pleuronectes platessa. The sequence goes on from NC_070629.1 coordinate 11,853,097, forward strand.
ACTGTGACAGACGGCATGAACACGGCCCTCTGAGGCACCTCGGACACTGCAGGTACAAGGAGAGAGTTTGTGAGGTGCATATAATGGCACGTTCATCCACAGAGACACAAGGTGGTGCTGTGACAATAAGCAGCCAGGCTACAATTGTTTAACTACAGTACACGTCTTTATTTTCAGCGCTTTGTTATTGACAACGCCTCCGACCATCAGCATATGAAGAATTCAAAGAACAAGCATCCACTCCTGCATTCCAAATCCTCCAGAAGACAGTAAATGTCAAACTGGCCTTTAAGAGAAAAGAGTGGGTGTGATGTGCCTCAGGAGGCAGAAACACGATATGTCAGAGGGGGAAGATGTTTCACAACAACAAGAGCCTCACTGACACCTGATGGTGACAAAGCAGCTCAGACATGTTGGGTAACCAGTGTGGCGTGTCCAAGCGCCTGAGGTCTCTCGCTCCAGCTCCCCACCAACTCATTAACCATCACATCTCTTGTCCACACTTCCAACAACTTATGAATATTTTACCAAGTGGCCACAGTATTGTTTTCACCGAATCCCTATATCACCGGCTTGGGGCTGCTGGCAGCCGGCCCGCGGCTAATTCGCAACATTTAATTAATCGAGAGCTTGACCTCTAAACTTTCCCTTCGATCCCACGGTTCCCAGTCTTACCAATGTCATGGTCTATGTCGATTAACTTGTCGAGGAAGTCTTTCACAGACGCCACGCTGCGAAGGATGATGGGATGAAGAGGCGCCATCCACTGCTCCTTTCCGTGACCCAGCTGAATGCCCAGGTTCCCGACACTTTGCAACGCCTGGCGAGCACAGACACACAACAACATCCACTCAATGCCCACATCTCCAGCACACGAACTGACAGTGCTCGCTGTGAGTGACTGCACATCTCAAAGTCAGAGATCAAAAGGGTTCCTCTGGCCGAGCATGCTGTGAGGCCCTTTGTCCGACCCCCACCTGGCCTAGGGCGAGGAGGAAGTCCCACTCTGCAGCCCGTCTCTGATGCTCGGGCTTTGAACCGCAGTCTGGTCACAGCGCGCACAAATGTAAAAATAGCTTGTTCCCTTTCTCCGTGGAGGACCCATGGCAACAGCACTTCAGCACCGCGGACAGCAGCCAGCAACGTTTCACTTTTAATGTGTGGCCGTGACCTCCCTGTTTTTAATGATATTGAGGTTGTTTGTGTTGTTTATGTATGACTCTTGGTGATCACGACCATTCAACAGTATGGTGAGCTTAGTTAGAAACTACCAGAGGCTTTTATTGCCAGTGCGACAATTCTTTTTTCTGTGTCTGCCTTTTGCAGTTTGATCTATTTCCAGTCGAGACAGGATGTTCGAGCGCAGCATAACCTGAGAAGGTATCGTTCCACTGCAAAGTAAAGGAACGAGCTGCATGCGAAATTCAATCGTCATAATTTGCTTTTGTCTATACACATAGTTTAAATGTGCATTTTGTCTTCCTGTTTCCGAATTGTTGTTGGAAATTACTCGCCTCGCCTCCCGTGCATCAACGTCTTTCACTGTTTGTTTCTTCTGCACTTAAGTGTGATGTCTGTACGTGAATTAATTATTCATAGCGGCGTCTGTGCCCACGTCTGTGTTATGCATCGTACCTTGGCCAGTAGTAACAGGGTTCTGCTCGTGCGCGTGTCCGCGTGCTGGTCTCTCAGCTGGAACAGTTTAGGCGTGAGGATGGCAGGAGCGAAGAAACGCAGGAAGAAGAACCCACTGATGGCCAGATACTTCACGTCCTGTAAAAGTAAAGTGAATTTGATGGGAAAAGTTTATAAATCTGAGGACTGTCACTCAGTGTCAGATTGTAGAGTACAGAGTGGTAGCTGAATATGAAACATGTAAAGGGAGTGTAAAATACATCGACGGGCTTAGAAAAGTGTTTCCAGCTTGTATTCTCAAAGTGTTTTTGCTCCAGACTGACCTCGTTCTCGGGCTCAGCAAATTGCTCCTCTACTCTCTTGTGCAGTTGTTTGAAGGCCACTCTCATGACCGGAGGACACTGATCGAATGAGCCCACAATAGATTCGGTGATGCTGGTTAAGTAGCTTTGCAGCATCTCCACACTGCTGTCCCGCACCTCTGCCTCCGACACTGCTCCCTTAAATGAAATCCGTCTTTGGGGACAAAGAAAGATGAGAGGATTTATTGTCCCTGTGTCAGACATAGACGAAGTACCATTTGTATCGAGATTCGGTGGAATTGTAAAAGGACCATAGACAATTAAGCATACTGATGAAATATACTGAAATTGACATATACCAATATATTACATATAAGTGACAATGTAATTGCATGTTAGAGCCTTTTTATACACAGTCTTGTGTCGGAGCAATTTCATACAATGGACAGCTGAATACAGATTTTGAGAGTTGAACTGGGGATGTCCAGAGAGCAATGAAGACATGGGACAGCTGATACTGTGAAGACTGTCTGATCTACTGTGGGTGTAGAGGATGTTTGCTCCTGGATCTCCTTCCATGTCAGAGAAAGACATCTCAGGGGGCTCATGGCAGTTGCCATGCAACAGCCTCCCCCCTTTCCAAATTCCTTTTTTCATTTTCTAACAGTCTTCCTCTCAGGGGTGAGGCGTACATGAAGTGGGAGGCCACCTGTGACCACGTTTCCATCTGACCATTTTAACACTGAGATCGAGAACTACACAGATGAGCCTACAACCCTCAATCCCAGTTTGTGGCTTAAGACAAGCTGGTGTGAAAGAAGCTGGACCATTTTAGGTCCGGATAGGACGGATCATGGTTGTGAGCGGGCGGGAAGATGTGTTTTAGGTTTTTACCTCGTGCGGTTCAGGTCGATCTTACACGGGTCCAGCTCGATGTACTTCTTCTCATCAAAGATGCGATTAATGATGGGCTTCAGCACCTCATGCAGATACAGCATGCCAACAGCCTGCCAGCAAAACAATACCATATGCTGAGGACAGCTCATTTGCATACATCTTCTAAATGTGTAAACGTGCTTAAGAATAAACAAGGTACAGTGTGAAGCAGCAGGGGTGCATGAGAAGGTGTGAATTTAACAACAATGGGGAATGTACATGAACACGTTCCACTTGTTTTCCCAAGTGCACAACATTTTGCTGACTGCTAACGAACATATTTCAAATCTGCACATTTGTTTTCAAAGTGAAATATACAAACGCAGATGTATCTCATTGTTTTAGATACTATTATCAAACTACACAGGCCGTGTCATGGTCAGTTCACTGAATATCATGGAGATAAATCTTAAACATACATTTAATGGATTCCTCTGTGTCATTGTCCATGTAGAGAATACGAAATGATTTGCTGTTGAAACATTTGATTTGCAAAAAAAGAGCTCTTTTAGATCTTTATCTCTGCTATATTATATATTACTAGATATATATCATGCTAATATATGTCCAATCTTATCTTTCATACTCATAAATAAACTGTACTTTGTATATTTTGTATTTGTTCTTTGTTATATTTGTTATAACTACTCTGTACCACATCCCACACATATTTTTAACATTTCATGTATTTATTTTGTATTTATGTTGAAATAAACGAAACAGTAGAGGGAGAAAAATCCAATAATTGCAGTTCCTTGCAACATAAAATAACAGTTACATCATCGCACCTTCATGAACTGCTCCATGGCCTTGGAGGCGAGTGAGTTGGAGCGGAACAAAGTGTTTGGATCAGCTGTGAGAACACAAGAGAAAAGAGGCTGATTAATATTATAGTAAATAACGCCACCATTTAACCTGAAATACATGTATTTACATCAAATTATAACAGAGAGGCAGCAGCTAAGACTTTAGAGAAGCGTGGATCTGATCATTTCCTCTCCATTATTATCTCCCAGCCAATTTAATGAAGCCGCTTTCACAGACGCTCTCAACAGGGATATAATCGAGCTCGATGAAAATCTCTGAGATAGATGCATTGCTTCATTAAATTCATTGGCAGCTATTAATGAGAAGTGTGGGTCCTTTGTGTGTTTCTGGTGTCACTTCAGGCTTCTGGCATGTGTGACATGTTTATCAACTGAGAGCTGATCTGCTTTAGAAGCACACACCACTCAGTGTGACAAATGAGGACAGGGTGACCTTGCTGACACAACATTTAAATCCTTCAAGGTGGCAACACTGACATATTCATAGTGACAGGGACTGAGGTGGTTAGGTGAAATATTTTCGGGGACATATATGGGGACCTGTGTGTTTGCACTGAAACCCAGTGGGTGTACTGCACAGTTTCCTTTCCTTTACCCCTGTGCCCAACTTTAATGTCTGGCTGCCAACGGCATCTATTCTTGATCAAGCACTTACTCTCAGGATCATGTGGAGTTGCTATGGAAACTTAGGCACTATGCTTATTATCTCAAACTACACCAACACAACCAAAAGACCAGAGCACAACTCTGTGTGAATTATCATGGGAATGTTGTGCGGAGGCAATAACATGACTAATCCAGGCCACAGAGGGGCCATGCAAAAAAGACTGTTGGGTGAGTAAATAATTGGCATTGTGGAGGCAAATATGGTGCTGGTAGGTTTTAGACGCCCACGTTCACACACCATGACGGTGGCGCTCGGAGACCTCAATGTCATATCAGAGATAAATAGCAGCAGCACTCAGAGGGTCTCTGGAGTGACGAGTGATTGCAGGAAACTGGCAGGTCCCAAAATCTGACTAATGCAAAAAGTGACTAATAGAGATAAATGTAGAGCAAATGCACACCGTGTATTTTGTGATCACAGATGTCACATGTGCTCAGATATGGAGGCATTTATGGTTGCCATTCTTCTGAGAGACAAACTGGAGCATACTGTCATGGGCCTCCAATGTGGGACAAATGAAGGATTATCTTATCTTATCTCTATCGGATCAGTGCACTTCATAAATACAATACAGCCTGGAAATGATGAGTCTCTGTCATGGATGACATGTTGTCTCTAATCTTACTGGTGTGGTTGACCTCCCGCGTGTTCAGGTAATCCAGGAAAGGCACCACTAGGCCCTGGCCCAGGTAGATCTTCACCAGGGTCATTGCCACATCTTGACGGCTCTCAACCGTGGTAACATCCTCCAGCATGGTCAGAGCGCTGCTATCCTCCACCTGGGGAGAGGACGACTCAGGTAATGGGTACAGAATGTGAACGGCATCAGAGGATAAATGAGACAGATGGAGTGAAATGAAAGCTGGGCTTAGACGACAGGAATTTGGGCCAATTTAATTCCAATTCTGCCACCCCCCGAGTATTGGAGGAGAATTAAGTCTGGAACCTTAGCAGCGATGTTTGGCCCAGAATATCTGATGGAGGTTTTACAGCAACCATTTTCTCAAAAAGACTCATTTAGCTTTATGCTTTTGTTTATTGACATAAGAGCAAGTTGTCGCTCCATGCCACCCTCCATTTTGTGTACATCTGTTTCCCCATGAGGTCACAGGAGAGATGTGAGGTGGTGCATCTCTGTCCCTGGAGCAGAGATGTCAACAATATCCTGCAGTGTTTGATTATGATTATTTTTTTATCTTGTAGTGTGGGCGTGTTGAAGATTATGTAGAAGAAATGTGTTCTCCCAGTGCAACCTGATTTCAAAACGTTTTTAAACTCCTGTAGTCGGAGCCCAGCTTGACTGTGCATGAGGTAAAGAAAGAACACCACATATTCACACAGTCCAGTCTCTGGACACAGAAAATGATTTATCATGCAGCTGAGCACGGGTGTGCTGCAGAGGAGTCATGACGCTGACCTCTGTGGGCGAGATGACTGACTCAACCAGGAGGTCAATGAGAGGCTGGTAGTACACAGATGGCAGGATGCGATCCTCCACCAGACGCACCTTCAGACGCAGCGCTCCCAGTTTACCACTGTGACAGAGGAAAACACCAAAGAGAGAATGGAGAGAGATGATTTACCTGCATTAAAGGTATCTTGGGAAAGACGGGGAAATCTTTATGGACTTTTTGAATAGACACAAGCTCCTGGCTTTGTTGTCTGTTGTTTTATTTAAAGTTAGTAAGCTGCTGAAATCTGCAGGAAACTGTCAATAAAAAAGCAAGATGCTGATTGCGTGTGATACATTTAAATGCTCTTTTTATATAACATCTCTAAACACTGTGAGAGTGTGTCCTTATGGTGCGTCAATTGTTCACACTGCTTCCCTAAACCACTCAGGTGTAACATATAGTCCCAGAGCGAATAGGTTTTGTAATGACCCGGGTAGTTACCAATTTCTACTCAACAGTTTGCAATCCTCAATAAAACTCCTTTAACTGTGAGTGTCTGAGATTCACTTTACTTTTACCTCGTCTTCTTCGCAGTTCACTCAGCTTTGTTTGGTCTAAAATTATCTGCAGGAACAGACGCTGTCAGAGACCTGGCTGTGCACCGGCAAGCGTTCATTTAGATGCACGAAAGAGAGCATGCAGGGGGAACAAATACTTTCCTTGGCTGCATTTAAAAACACAGTGTGATTGCTGCTCACGTTGAGTCTTGAAAGGTTTCCAAAAGCAAAATGCATATCTCAGTTGTAAAATACAAGCACACAACCTCAACACACTGTCCAAATAAACACACCCATAATTCTCACCCTGCATCAACTTCGTTGTTTCCCAAGGGTAGCAAACGGAACCAGCCCTCTAATAGAGGTGTCTTGTGCAAACAAGCAAGAGGGATTTCCACCTGCAACCAAGAGCAAACAAGGATATGACTCCAGGAAAGAACAATAACTTATTAAAGAATGTAGTGTCGAGAAATGCTCTACTCACAGACAAAACATTTTTGAACCAACCATGTGTTTATATCTACAACATCCTCACCTTTCCAAGAAAGTCATTCTTTCCCACCATGTCCCAGTCCCAGACCTCCACAGTGATGTTTCCTTCCACACTCAGCTCCTCTGGATCCACCTCCAGCTCCAGTGACTCTCCCCAGTGAGGGAAACGGGTTTTCTTGATAATCTAAAACACAGCATTTCATGTTATGAGAAATCCACAATAAACCTTTGTCGCCTCACCTTGTCGAGGTTTAAAGGCACCATAGAGGCTGTTGCACCTGGTTAAGGCTTATTGTTTTTTGTGAATATGGGCTATACAAACTAGATTTGTTTGATGACTGATTTGACCTCAGCTCACTTATGCATATTGTAATATAAAATGATCCAACTACCAGACAACTCACCGAGGTCTCTGCGCTGTGGTTGTTGAAAATAACTCTTGCGAATGGATCCGAGGTCCCGGTGATGTCTCTTGGAGCCAAGTCTCTGTAGTTATCACCAGACAGAAAGACAACAGAACCGATCAATACACTGAAGCCACTCAACAAACTCTTCTAAACTGTCAGCGAGGACAAATCCTCCGCTCTCCACTCGTCCTTATTCTCTCAAACTCAATCCACATTCATCGGGTCATGTTTGAATAACTCAGTGTCAAGTTCTGAGTGACATGCTCATTAGTGCCCTGCCTGAGAGCGAGAGATTGTAGCCTGGGACGCCCAGATGGGATAGTGAGTGGTGTGACATGGCGGCGTGACTCTGGAGGAGAGTGTGGAGGCCTGCGGGGTGATGGTGTAAAGATTTCAGCTCAGAAACTGTGACGGCACAGGAAGGACTAAGCTTCAGAAACTTAACTTCATCATATCGAATCTGCTTATTAGGACGATGATAACATCACGATAATATGATGGTCACATGCTTGAGATCTCATTGTCCCCTCATTTTGCTCTGTCAGGATTTGAAAGTTAATTTACCTGGCTTCAATGATTTGACAGCGCAGGCTGATCTTCTCTGTATCTTTCAGCAGCAACACACTCAGATGGATCTCTCCCTGGACTTCTTCATCAGGGTCGACCCTCGTCAGGTTCAGCCAGTTATCCAGCCCTGACCAGGCAACAAGGGAAGACACCAGTCATTTAAAACAGCAATGCTCAATACACATTAAAACAGTTGTTTGGGGCCAATTGAGAAACTGATGAATTAACCTTTTCATCAATAATATCAAAGTAATCTCCTTAATGAGACAAAATAATCTGCACATATTCAGATTCATTGTTTTCAATTGAATCAAACCAAAAGATTCTGGGTACTCCCTAGTCCCATCTTCTCAGCTGTGAGGATTTGCATGTCTTTGTTTAATTCAATAGTAAACTGTAGATTTTCAGGATTTGCGCTGATAAGAGGTGAAGACGTCACCTTGAGCTTTAGGAAATCATGGTGGCTTTTGTATTACTATTCGGTGGCTAGGGGGTACAGCGAGTTGTCTTCTAACAAGAATGTCGGTGGACCGATCCTTGGGCAAGATACTGAACCCCTGACAGCTGCGTCGGCAGTGAGTGAGTGATGTGTGATAGAGAAAGCATTGCACATAGATGCTCTGTGTGAATGTGTGTGTGAATGGGAGAATGGCAAAAGTGTCCTGTAAAGCACTTTGAGTGGTCATCAAGACCAGAAAAGCTGCTAAACAAATACAGACCTTTTGCTTTTCTAACGTGTTGTGGTCTAATCAAACATTTAAAAATGGCAAATTGTATGCATAAAGGTATAAAATGCTTTATAATCTATAAAGTACAAGACAAGATGAGAACATGCTCAGTCTCAATCTGATATTGTTTATATTTCAGCCATGTCACATCCTCTGTTTCGCTGTGTGCAAGGGTGCGTCAAGGCCAGACTGTGAGAAGGTTTGTGCGAGGGAGGAACTGACTCAGTACCACCCTGTGCCCATTAATCACACGAGGCCATGCCAGGTGGCTTTCTACAGAGGCATCAGTATTCAGCAAACTAACCCTGATAAACACATTGAGCAATTTAATACAACTACAAAACAGCATCACACATATTTCAAATGCTCCGTCTAACCAAAACAATGCAGGACGTGCTGGAGATCATGCTGACGTGAAGACTGGGACTATAGTTTCTTAAATGTGAAAGATTCTGTAAGACATTAAAAGGGCTCTTCTGGTCATTTAAAATGAATTGGCTGTTCTATACTTATTTTTACAGCACAGTGATGCTCCACACAAACAGATGGTTTATGATGCGCGATGAAAAATACTAGCATTTACGCAGATGAGCAGCAGGAGAGCCATTTAATAACAAATCAGTGGGAACGCTGATTTCACCGCCTCCGAGTTAGAGTTTACACGACCAAAACCGACTCTTTAAGTGCCTGATAAATGTGCGCTGATCAAATAAAATGTGTGAAACTACATCGGGAGACATTCCCAGAGTCTCCGTCTAAAAGAAGAAAGAGGGCAGGTCTCCTCAATCACATGGAACTTTGACTCGGCAGTGGAAATCAATGTAAGTTTAACCTCTGAGCTGCGGCCGTGCACCCAGATATGTTTAGTTTTACCTTTGGCTGGAGACCTGATGGCTTCTTTATTCAGTGAAATCTTTCCGATAACATCATCGTGCCTGATGAAAGAGATAAAAGAGGGGATTATCAGAGAGAAGCTATTGATGCTGCAGTTCTTGCAACAGTTAAATGAGGTGAATTGGAGGACGGACTGATTGGAGCACTGTGGTCACAAGACGACAAGAGAGAAAAAATAACCTTTAATCACTCAATGTGGGCGACCATCTGTCTGATGATGTTTGTTTATTCAAAGCCTGGAGTGACTTTCTCAGAACATTTAAACTGTATGTGAGGTTTTAACCCAAATATACTAGTTCATGAGCCGAGTTAAGAAAACACTGGTGGCTTAGAGGACTATAAATCAAATGAAAGGCTCCGTCAGTAAAGAGGCTGAATATGGAATAGCTTCAAATGAGTGTTACCCAATGGTGTCCTCGTCCATGACATGGAAGGAGAGGGAATGGAAACCCATCGGGAGGTGCAGTGTATACTCTTCACCCCAGAAAGGATTGAGATTCTTCCACACTGTGGCCGTCCTGAAAGGTGAGGTTATACGTGCTGAGCAGACCTTATACCAATAGACATCACAGGAATGTACAAACAGCAACCAGCAGAGTGAGGAGTCATTGTAAAAGTGGCAGCAGTACAAGCTCTCACATACCCGAGGGGAGACAGATCATATGCTTTTAAAACTAATAGGATCCCTCCAAGGCATCATAAGATGTATAATGGAATAGGACAATAGGGAAAAACATAAATCTTCTACACATGATCATTTATTTTTTATGACTTTAATCAAAACTTTGCTCTAAGCTCTTTTGAAATTAAACAAATTCTCATTGGCTCAAATTCAGTGCAAATTTAAAGTTACAGCAACCTCGTGATAACAATAGAATTAATGTTTACACCACCACTGGAGCATTGTAGAGCTTTATGAGCGTGTCCGTTTTCTCCCGCCACATCATGCGAGAACATCACACTCGAGTCAGTTGTCCAGTGACACCACAAGATAATTAGTGTGACTGTTTGCAGTGAATCATTGTGCGATTTCCCCTCAACATGCCAGATGGAACAATGGCCACTGACTTTTCTCTACGTTTGTGTTGAAAACAACGACAAACATTTCCACTAAAGTTAAATCTGGATACTGTCAACGAGCACAACTGAAAAAAACTGTTATTTGGAGAATGAGTGGGGAGGAGGAGAATGAAATCATCTGAGCTGGTGTATTCTGCAGCTTTCTCCTTGCCTATACGCAGGGAGCACCCTGCAATAATAGATGCACCCTCTCCATGGTTACCTGAGGGAGTTTTAAAGGCCAGACCAGTATCAGGTTCTCTGCATTGGAGGGGCCACGCTGTGGGCACCACCACCCTGGTCCCACACACACACATACACACTCTAACCTGGATTACAGAGTAGTGCAGGCACAGCCAGAAAACTGAGCTAATTCGAATATAAACTTTGATGATGAATATATACTGTATATACAAGATACTTGTCATAAACACCTATGTGCAGATCTTCATTTAAAACAGAACAGGACTCACCTGGCCACAACTTCATTGTCAACTTTTACAAGACAGTATGGATCACTGGTGCCAGAGCTGAAGATGACAAGAGAAATATAGGACATCACGAGACATATTATAAGAAGCAGTTTCTCTGATGGTCAAATTAATATCCTCTTAAATTGAAACACTTGACTATCACAATTCTACAAGAAATCTACATGAGACAGCGTAGCACAGCTGGAAAAAACATTTCAAATGCAAGTTGGACGTTTCCAGGTGTAATCTGACAAGAAGCTTCTAAACAATGTTGTGGCTGTGTCGTCTCCATCCTGCGAGTTGAGACCTGAGCGCAGAGCCACATGCCTTTCGGGGGAATACTTACACGTCTTTGGCGGGGAGGTTCCTGCCCTCGACAATACGAAAATAAAGAGATGTATTTTGGGCCATTTTAGAGTCGAGTGCGGTAATGATCCAATATTCCTCCTATGTCCCCATGTGCGGGCTCTTATACAGCGCGCTCTCCTCCTCCGCTGCAACTCAGTTTCCTTCGCTTCATGGCACCTTCAGCGCGTGACGGCGCACGGCTCTCTCTCCAGCAGCGCGCAACACAGGCGCGCGTCCACATTCAGATCCAGATCCGATTCAGATCGGATCCACAACCTGAGCCAGCCCAGTCACAGGAGGAGCAAGTGGGATACTGTGGAACACACACACACACACACACACGCACACACACACACACACACCCACACACGCGCGCGCACACGTACATACACTGCGCTGTGAATGAATGGATCATCGTACGAAAAAATTTAAACATGAATAAACTGCCCTCACGTGACTGGTTTTAAAATCTGACACCGTCCACCATCTGTTTCTACCTGACGTCACTGCACCTTCTATATAATTTGTCACCGTCGTAAAGGATGGTAGGTCACACCTGACAATTACATTCAGCAGCGCCCCCTTCTTTGTCTAAACGCGCCACCAAGTGAGCATATTGAGCTACTGCAGGTGCATTTACATGCAGGCATCTTGGCAGCCACCTCTCCGGGGTCCTCCCAGAAGTGCATGGTAGCGTATAAACAGAGCGTCAGAGCAGCAAAGCTAAAAACAAGCTTTTTTCCACCTCTCACGTTGTTTATGTAACCTAACGTAACTTCTGTTGGCAGACGGACGTCATTATATGCAGGCTAGTCTCCTAAAGACAACACATTGTCTTGTTTCCGGGACCTCTACACTGTGAAAACAGTGAAATTAGCCCAAACTGCTGTTAGCTTGGTTAGCTAGCTGGATGTGTTGAACAGCAGCCTCTTGCTTTGCTCTCACTTCTCCGGTGAAGGAGATGGATGGTTATCCCGGGGTCACTGGCGGGGATTCAACAAAGCAACAGGAGAGACATTACTACCTGTTGTCTGAGCTGCAAACCTTAGTGAAAGATTTACCCAGGTAATGTTGCCCAGCCTTCAGAGAAGTGATCACAGCAGTTGGTGTCTCAGGTTTATCTGTATGAATGATTTATTGACTGGAACCCGCTGTTCATTGTTGTTCTTCTCCGTTGTGTTTAGCTCCTTCCAGCAGCGCCTGTCCTACAACACACTGAGTGACCTGGCTCTGGCGCTCATAGATGGGACGGTGTATGAGATCGTGCAGGGGCTCCTGGATATTCAGCATCTGACTGAAAAGAATCTGTACCAGCAGAGGCAGAAGCTGCACGGCGAACACCAAGGTCAGTGCTCCACAGAAAACACGCAGTGACTGATGGGGTCTGTTCACAAGTGTAAGCCTATTTCTGTTACCTGGGCAAAATCTGGAATTCCTCTGAAATCCAACACGATGCCGAGTTCCAAACCGGCTTCATGAAAAGGGGGCCTTGTTGTGAGGTTGGTAACTGCAGCTGCTGCTGTGACGCTTCACTGCTTATCCTTTGTGTGTGCAGCACTCAAACAGGAGCTTTTACGAAAAAACAAAGACGCTCTGCAGTCGTGCAAGTCTCACAACCTGGGGCTTCTCAAATCAAACCAGCAATCGGAAGTAGAGGTGAGGCAGTGAAATCCTAATGCCTCTGTTTTATTAAAAAGGGCTGTTTATTGTCATGTCTACATGTTGATTGGTTTACTAACATCATTTATGGTCAGGCTCTGGACATACGTGTGCGAGAGGAACAAAAAATGATGGATAAGAAGATTGTAGCTGAAATGGATCAGAAAGTGATAGACCAGCAGAACACCCTGGAGAAGGCGGGAGTCCCAGGGTTTTATATCACCACGAATCCTCAGGTAACCCTCTTTGACTGTTCACTTACTGAAGTTGAAATCCATTGTAATGCCCTGAATTGTGGGTTAGGATACAAATATGCACTTTTCCATACAGATAAATGTCCAGCAGATGGCAAAGTGTGTCCTCACCTCTTGCTTCTTGTGTTTCAGGAGCTGACAATGCAGATGAACCTACTTGAACTGGTCCTCAAGCTTCAACAGAAAGAGTCACAATCTGGAATACTATGAGGAAGATAATGAAGAAGCTTTATTTTAGCATAAAAACCAACGGCATTTTCTCACAATGCAGTTACTCTGAGATTCCCCGTGTCTCAGTCCACATGTTACTTACATTGCTGTTTGTAAGAAGCAGCAAGTTCAGAGAATGTTGAACACGGGTTGTCCCGAGTGTTTTGGTCATCACCATCATAAGCCGGTTGGAGAGATGAACATGGCTTGTAAAGCACTAAATGCTGTGTCACACATAAACATTGAATTGATTTGTTTTGCTTCAAATCCTTAAAAGACACATTAAAGGACATGAAGAGAGGACCAGGGGTGGCTGTAAATGAAAATAAGGCCATGACCTTCCTGAAATAAGATTATTTTGAAGTGCCTCTTGGTGCCTTCGGAGCAGCTAGCCATGTTTGAGGTGAAAAGAAAGGTGTAATTCCTTTGGATGTAAACGGAGCTCTAATTGTGCGATCAAATACAAAGCCGAATTTTGTGCCTGTTCATATTTTTTAATTGCGTTTTTGCCATTCCTAAAGTCGTTCTGGCAGGTTGTGAGAAAACCTGATGTTTATTTAAATCATCCGCTGGACATTTGTAAAGTGGACCAGCTGCGACTGACCTGCCCTCATGATGTTCACCTCAAATATCTAAAGTAGAAACAGGGTGACATGTCTCTGTTTTTCCGAACAGACTATGCGAGGATATAGGTTCACGTTATGTGCTGAGCTTTCCTCTTTATATTTGCACTGATATTTAGAAAATTGAGTTCTGTTGACACTGATCTTTTTCATGACTAATATGTGAAGTACTGTACTGAATTATTTCACAGTGTTCATCAGTTCATGTTCTAGTAAATACATCTGCAGCTAGACATTATCTGTGGCCTCTATTGATGTATTGTCTCCTTTTGTAAGACACACTGTCAGTGGTCCAAACTCTTACTGCTAGTCCTCTGACCAGGGCTAAAAGCACTTTCACATTAATCATCTTTACAAACTAAGTTTATTTAATGATCACATATCAAGCTCCATGGTCAGACACCTGACTACAGTGTGATTTACTGTGCCTCCATTCCCTGTGTGGCCTCATAGGTCTGCTGACAGGGTTATAATATCTGCCCCCTGATGCATAAACTGCAGAGGACGGAGGATGTTTGACCTTTTTCTTATGCACATTTAAGAAAGATATAAGAGACAGTTGTTTCCCTGTTGGCATTATAACCTGTTCTGTGACATGTTTGCACTGTTTGAAACACTGTTGTCATAAGAACAAACACTGTTTGTTCGTATCTACTCACCACTATGCCCGGGGTGAAGTGTTTGAGTCCACAAAAGAATTTAGGATTTTCATGGGTAAACAGGATTGCACCCAAAAACAAAGTAATTGAAGTAAATGGTGACCGATTCTTTAAACGTAAAAAAATTAAATGGTAATGTCGGGGCTTCCGGACACTTGGATGACACCAAAGCAGCCGCACGGAGGCATGTTATGTTTCTGTTGTTTTTATACATTTGAAGAAGTGGTCACCATTTACTTGAATTGGATTTTGTTTTGAAAACTCCAATTCAAACTCTGTTTACCCCTCAAACTTTTAAAGTTATTTGTGGACTCAAACTCTTCACCCTCCCCTCCATCGCATAGGGAACTATCCCATTAAGGTGCTTACCTATCCCTTAAAGGTGCGTGCCTATCTTACATAAATATGATTCTCTAACTTGTTCACTTTTATATTAAATCAATTTTATAATTAGCAAGGCCCGGGGACCTCCTGTGGGCCCAGCTGCTGTAGATAATCTCTCCCTGTGTATAAAGGGTGGGGTCTACATATGGGTGGGCTGCAGTGGGGAAGCCCCGTCGGTGGCCCGTCGGTGACTGTGCCTTTAAGAAGCGTGCTGGCTTTATTCTCGCGCACCTTCTGCTCCATCATCACCAGGCGATGCGCCTCAGCAACTTCCATCCGCCGCGGACCTGCAGCCCGGATGATCCTGAACAACTGAGGTAAAACGGTCTTTATATTCCTCCCTTATATCTCTCTCTCTTCTTTCTCTTCATGTGTGAATACAGCGCGGATCCCGTCAAATAATCCCTCTCCCCCCTCGACCGTAGAGTGCGACGTCGCTCCCAGGCAGCCTACACGCAGGATAGAGGAAGTCTAATGATCCTCACTTCTTATAAAATATTCATTTTACATTAAATGTACAGTGCTGCAGTGTTTGTCTCCCAACGGCTACACGTCATGAGTTGATGTGTGTAGTTGACGTCGATGTTTTGGTGTAAACGAGTCGTGTGTTTTGAGGCAGTGGGTTTATTTCTAAAGGGAAATAAAGCCTTACGTAATTAAAACGGAAGCATCCTGCTGTCGCCATATGCCCGTGTGCCTATCCACCGAGAGCAGGGATCTGATGCTCCTCCACCCGGAACTGGTGGACGAATACTGGATGTGTAGGATGAAAAGACTAAACGTATTGTGTGAAGTTAAACAAATCAAATAAAGAAAAGCATGTATCTCCATGATCTATCGTTGCGACATTAAAAGATCTCATATTACACATGAGCGGTGCCTTTTGGATGACGTGGTCTGCCCCTTCGCTGAGATGTTGAGCATCCATTCGACCTCGGTGTAAAATGTAGATAAAACCCGAAACATTGGAAAACAGTCAAATAGATCACACCATAAAAAGACTGAGATGTGGTTTTTATTTGGTATTTAGTTTTATTTACAACCTGAAATGTTATGTGATTCATATAAAAACAAAGGACGTATTTACAGAGTGTATTAAGTCGTCTTTTCACTCAACTCTCAACTAATAACTTCACAAGCATCGCTACAAATAATATTTAAACAAAATTGAAAAAAGTCACCACTTCCTCCACAGCTAGCGAAGATGTATCCTCCAGCACATTAGTATTAAATTATTAATATTGTCATTAAAAATGAATAACCTGTATATTATTATTCTAAACTCCGTCACAACATAAATTACTGTAATGTGCCCTAAACAAGTCCACCATTATGATTATGATTAATGTTATAAGTATATCCTTATTACCATCATTAATCAGAGCAGCCTTCATTGCTGCTGTTATTATTAATGAGACCGTCATTAAGTTGTTGTCATTGTACATTTATTGATCAATACTTTCCATAAATACAATAGCTGAGCTTGGAAAAGACCTGTGCAAAGTGGCTTGGGACAGACTGGACCTACTGTACGTGTCCATTAGCAGATCTGAATAAAAAGTTTGGAGCCCTGCAGACTTACGACAACATGTCAAGATATACAGCTAGAGCATTGAGCTGAGCCGTCATCCAAACAAGTCTGACCTCATAAAACTGCAGTGGCTTGTCTTGTTCTGATTGTGAAAATGCTTGTGCTGTGTCTTCCAGGTCATCTTCATAGACAGGTAATGGATCCAGTTTGACTGTTACAACACCATCCTGCCCTGCTGGCCCGTCTGACTCTGTAGCTATGGCAACTTGTCCAAGAGGCTGCTCACCGGCGGTGCGTCTCTGTCAGAGACTGAACCGTCTCAAGACACTGGATGATGACATGATGGCCACGTCGCTGAAACGCTGCCTCTCCACCCTGGACCTGACTCTGCTGGGTGTTGGCGGCATGGTGGGCTCTGGCCTTTATGTCCTGACTGGGACAGTGGCTAAAGACATGGTTGGGCCTGCTATCATCATATCTTTCATTTTTGCAGGTTTTGCTTCTTTATTGGCTGCGTTTTGTTATGCAGAGTTTGGAGCACGGATTCCCAAAACAGGATCGGCCTACATGTTTACCTACGTTTCGGTGGGAGAGGTCTGGGCGTTTCTCATTGGTTGGAATGTGATTCTGGAGAACATGATTGGTGGAGCTGCTGTGGCACGTGCCTGGAGTGGCTATCTGGACTCCATTTTTAATCATGCGATCCAGAACTACACAGAGACACACATAATGCAGTGGAACGTGCCCATCCTTGCCCATTACCCGGACCTACTCGCAGCAGGGATCCTAGTCGTTGCCTCATTCTTCATTTCCTTTGGAGTTCAGGTGTCCTCTTACCTCAATCACATCTTCTCCGTCATTAGTATGGCTGTCATCGTTTTCATACTGGTGTTTGGCTTTGTCCTGGCGGAACCAGCCAACTGGAGCCAGAAAGAAGGAGGCTTTGCACCTTTCGGGTTGTCTGGAATACTCGCAGGCTCGGCCACGTGCTTCTATGCGTTTGTGGGCTTCGATGTTATCGCTTCATCAAGTGAAGAGGCAAAGAATCCACAGAAAGCAGTTCCCATTGCCACTGCGATCTCCCTGGCACTGGCAGCGACGGCTTATATCCTGGTCTCCACAGTGCTCACACTAATGGTACCCTGGCATACGCTGGACCCCAACTCAGCTCTGGCAGATGCTTTCTTCCGCCGTGGTTACAGTTGGGCCGGAGTCATTGTGGCAATAGGTTCTATCTGTGGTGAGTGCATATACTGAGAAGTGCAATTTAAAGCAACACTATGTAACTTTTAGTGAGCAAGAACAGCCCCTCCTGCAGCCACATGTGGTAATTGATTATTTTTGCCTCCGTGTACAAGGGATTAAGTGGTTTTCATGAAGACAAAAACTGAGGGGTATATATTACCCATGATCCCCAGCTTACTGAACCAGAAAAGCTGCTGCTTCAACAAACTCCATTTTATAGTTTTTAAGTTACCTCACTGGATATTGGAGACAAATCCTGTTTTTTAAGGACCTCTATATCTTTTAAACTGATCTACACTCCGGCATTAGGGCGCGGTCACACACACACTAATGTAAAGCAGGTCAAAGTTTAACTCCACGTGAAGCCAATCTGCAATTTTCTTGCTACTGGAAGCAAATGTTTTATTCGCCTCCTCAAACGCACGCCGAAGGTTAACTACTGCTCCATTCACACTTTTGAGACTGTGCCCCAACTCTAATTTTGATCAGTCACTCAGTTCCACACTGCGGCACCATTCTCCCTGTTTCAAGATAGTGTATCATCAAACTCAGATTGAAGCTTCTATTTTTAGGTTAAAAAAATCAAATAGTGATGCTTTGAATGGCTGTTTGTACATTTTGTCAATCTGCACTGTGCTATGTTTTGTGTTATGTTCTGATCAGTAGTCTTTGTTCCCATTTCTAGCGATGAACACCGTGCTGCTCTGTAATCTCTTCTCCCTCCCTCGGATCGTATATGCCATGGCAGAGGATGGATTGTTCTTTTCCTTTTTTGCACGTGTCAATCCCATCACCAAAGTCCCTGTCAATGCTATATTGGTCTTTGGAGTCCTCATGGCCATCATGGCTCTCATCTTTGACCTGGAGGCCCTGGTTCAGTTCCTCTCCATCGGCACTCTCCTGGCGTACACCTTTGTGGCAGCGAGCGTCATTGTGCTACGTTTCCAGCCTGACAAAAGCAGCTCCAAGGGGACCGCGTCCACATCTCCCAACCCCAATGCCGAGCCTTCCCCTGCCCCTTCAGAGTCCCAGACCATAACGGAGGACAGCGGGGAGCTGAAGCAGTACGAGTCCTTCTCTGACAAACTCCAGCTGGTGGAGCAGCAGAAGACGAGAGAGCGACGAGGGGTGGGACAGCTGAAGGCCTACTGGGAACCATACCTAGGCCGGCTGCTGGGGGACTGTGAGCCTGGCGAGACGGTGGCCTTTTGTGTGCTGACTCTGATAGTGAGCTCAGTATCCCTCTGCTCTGTGCTGGAGTTTGGTACCCAGCAGCTGCACCTTCCTGTCTGGAGCGTCACAACGCTGCTGGTGATTTTTAGCATTGCTTACGTCCTCAGCATGGCGCTTATATGGATTCATGAGCCGCAAACCAACAGAAAAACCTTCCAGGTGAGCTGCTTTATGGATTTTAGTTAGTTAAGTAAAGTGTAATATGATGGTTGAGTTTGTCACTGCCCATTTCACTACCCATGGCAATAACATTTAAATTAAACAACAGTTAATGTCATTTATTTTAAGCCATTTGTATGATTGGAGAATGACTGCAGTTTTATTGTTTTGTAGGTACCTCTGGTTCCATTGACCCCAGGTGCCAGTATCCTCATCAATGTGTTCCTCATGATGAAGCTCAGCCCTCTAACCTGGATTCGCTTCACTGTGTGGATTGCAATAGGTAAGAAGAAACTGGATTTATGCAGAAAACACAATGGACCCAAAACCTGACCTAGCCTTACCATAAGTTTCTGTAATATATTCCTTAAATACAATAATAGTTTAATTAAAAAACTAATAAAAAGGTTTTGCTGCAGACCTCAGATATTAAAATGTTATGTACAACCACCTACCAGCATATTAAGGGGATTTTGGTTTACGTAAAGACAAATCAATCGTGAACATGTCATGTGTGGCTTGTTGTCCGTAAGTAGTGTGAATATATTATCAGAAAGCACTTGCCTCCTGTTGCTTGTCAATGCGATGCACATAATTGTTACATCAGGCAAGTCAACCTGTTCCTAAGGACATAAACCCATTTGTCAGCGAACCTTTGAGGATGGTTGAACAGCTTTAAAGTCCTGTCAGGGAGAGGAGATCACTGGGGACGCGTGATTCGCTGCATTAGCTTAAGGCTTCTCTGAACCAGTAAACCATTTAAACCCCCCTGTCAGACTTCAGCAGGTTAAGAAGTTGCAACCTCGTGGAATACTGCACTTGACGTATATTAGAACCTTCCATAGTGGCAATTGCAGAAAATAAGAATGGGAGTAGCTCATTCGATAGCAGAGTTTATCAAATTAAGCAACATTAAACCAGAGTAGCATGGCTGTGCACTTGTTTAGCCATTTAGTTATCTCAGCTATCTCAGAATCTGATTCTGATTCTGATTCTGAGATCAGTTAATGTATTTTTTTCAACATTTATTCTATTTTATTTTATTCAGGCAATTATACAGAACACAGACCATGATTCTCAAACCCCTCCCCTTTCCCTATAAACTCAATTTGGGGTGAAACAAAATCCATATCAATAAAAACAGAATTGAAATAAATTAAGTTGTAAAATTGAATGGATACATATAAGACACAAAGGGGTGGGGTGGGGGTGACACAAAGCACTCCCATGAATTTAATTTGGGAACCAGTTGAAAATGTCCCATTTGAGAGATTCCCCAGTGAGCACAGTTCAGGACCTATTTGGAAAGGGAAAGAAAAGTTTTATGGATGAAACCAATAATTGCAGTAAAAATTTTAATATGTAAACGCTGATTCCCTCAACTTGAATAACACGCTCATTCTGAGGTGCTTTTATTGTGAGTCATCCCCGTTCCTTGTGTCGCTGTCCCCAGGTCTCATTGTATATTTCGGCTATGGGATCTGGCACAGTAAGGAGGGCAGGCGGGAGCTGCAGCCCAAAGACCTGGCCGCCCGCTACGTGGTGCTCCCCAGCGGCAGCCTGGTGGAAACCGTGCAGCCCGTCCAGCCTGACGGTCAGGTGGACACCCCGGCGCACCACATCAACGCCGCCTCCACCTCAGAGGAGTTCGCCGAAAAGAGATGATCTGTGACCAAATATAGTCATCGTGACAACTGCCTGGTGTTATCTGATGTCTCCCACTGAAAAAGCTGTAATATTACTAGTGTACTGTCTGTATCTCACTCCCTTTAGTGTGTGACTTGCCTTCCACAGTCTGTACTCATTGCTCTGCAAATGTAAGCACACCACAGGATGGGACGCACGCTCGCTGTCTCATCCTGGTTGTGAAGCCTAATTTGTATATCTTGTAACATTCGAATGTACAGTAGAGAGCTTTATTACTGTCCCGTGAACTTCTTGCATCAAATTTATGTGACATCCTCTTAGTCCAGATCTCTACTCTCAACTTTGCCAGTTTGTCAGACTCCATGTGCTTGCTCCAGGTTATCTATTGTGCTTTCTTTGTGACAAACTGTTCTTTTAGTTATTTTGTATTCATACATGAATCTGGAGCTGGAAAATCTACATTCACCCAAAATATAATTCTGTTGTAAACAAAACACACCATTGGAGTTTTGAAGAAATCATCTCGAGAATCATAAGGGTCCATTTGTTACATGTTTTTTTTTGTCAAGAGTGTATGTGAATGCAGAGACTTTGAGGAATTTACGCCTTTTTCTCAAACTTGTACTTCTCCTCGAAGCCTCAGGAGAACCTTGAGGCTCTGGTTATAGACTGCCCTACCTTTAGTGGTTTCTGACCTATTATCATTATAATATCTGAATATAATCTGAGTATTCATTTTTTCTATGATTACTATCCCTTTTTGCTCTCACACAGATCTCATTACTTTCACTTTTTGTGTTTCCTGTTCCTGTTTTGTGTCTGTGCTAAATGAATTAGCCCTAAATATGTTTTGCATACCACGATTAGTCTCCATAAGTAATGTGTTCACCTTTTAATTGGCTGAGCCGCATTTTAGTGCTTCACTGAATCTAAATCTCATCCCATGACCCTGTTTCTTCTTGTGTCACTGATCTTGTGCAGGTTTTTCTCAAGCACCTTTAGACAGCAATCCTTCCCCCTCTCTGTTGGCATGAGATTATGATATATCAAAGCACATAGATTACTGAGTTTATTATAGTGTTATATTTTATTATATGCTATATGACCAATTTCCGGAGATAATTTGGAAATTATTGGACACATGAGTCGAGCACATGCCTACTGAATAGGATTCTTCACACACAGGGTAAAATTTATGTCAGACACTGGTTATATTAAACCTGAGATGGGCCCCTGTAATCCCAGCAGATTTGCAGCAGTACCTCTCACCAGTCTGCAGCTTGACCCAGATCAGAGAAAGGCACATGTGTGAGAACATCTCATTTCACACCGATAACATTCCCACAGCCTACACGGTGTCGGTGTAAATGAACACGGGCATTATTTTTTTAATCAAAAACGTTAATCTAGATTCTGTTTCTCCTCTTTTGTTTTTATTTGAGTTTGTATTTGCATGTGTTGCATAAGAAACCAATGGCCTTAAACATGTAATCAGTGCAGAAAGGCTTCCAAAGCTAAAGTAGTCTGTGATATTTATTTGTGTGTTGCATAAAAGTCTTATACCGGACTTCACGCTTTCTTATTATTAAACCAAAATACAAACATGGAAGCGGATCTACACTAAGAGGCATTTTAGCATAGTTACAAAAATAATTTTGTACAATTTTGCACACCATTTTCTGGTAAATTTGTCTCAGAGTTATGCTTTTGATGTTGGAGCTGGTGGCAAACATTAATACTGTGGTGCTTTTTTTAGCTGAAAGTTTTCTCACCTCTTTCTTTTGTCTTTTTTGTGCCAGGAAGCACAATTACAAATAATCCAGTTCTTTCTTATTTGAAATAGTATTGTATTCTGTACTTGGACATCAAGGTCTCAGATCTTTTTCTGTTATGTGTACGTCTGTATAAAATGCAATGACTGTGTCATCAAAAAAATAAATGTTTTGAAGCAGCATTTACAAAAATCTGAATTGTGGACATATCGTGTGTCGTTTCAAAGAATCAAATCTCATACATTTTGTATTTGTACTAAATACTATCAGAAGACTATAACGCACATAAGTCTTGAATTGATGTAACATACAATTCACAAAAAGAAGGAAAGGAAAACTAAAAATGAAAAAGATATCATCTGCTAAGGAGGTTATGTTTTCTGTCTGTTTATTGGTTGGTTTGTTTCTTCAGATCATTAACAGATCGGGATCACATCGTTGTTGTTTTTTTCAACATTGTGAGATTTGTTGATTTCTATGAGAAAAATTCATAGATCTTGATGAGAAATATCTGTAATATTAAGGGGACCAATATTTATTAGTGTGTGATATTTGGTGCACATTCAAATAAACCAGTTCTAGTTAATTTAAAAGTGGTTTTATAGGGAGACTGTTGGTGAAGTATGAGCTCTACTGAGAGCTATTCAATGTTCCTTTGTTTTATTCTGTGAACAGTTTGTTCAAACCACTGGAAAAATACAAGAAAAAGACATTTAATCATGTATCATTTCCTATACTTGCTAAAAGGTTTTCAGTCATAAATTCCTTGTTACAACAGCGCTCTCTGGTGGAGTTTAAACTTCACTCACAGTCAGGGGTGGACTGGCCATCTGGCATACCGGGCATCGTCCCGGTGGGCCGTTGACCCAATGTGGGCCGGTCTGGTCCGATCTTTTTTTTTTTCTTTTTTTTTCCTTTCTCTTCTTCCTCTCTAAATTCCCTCCAATTGGGCCGGCCAATTGGCTACAGAGGGCTAGCAGTGTGTTGCCAGCATCGACACATATTATTGGTCTATTGTTTGTCATTGTCAATCAATCATGGGCTGACAGGCTCAGAGAACCCTGACAGTGCTGTCAATCACAACACAAACCAGGGTGGGGCGGGACCTCATGGCATTGGCGGGGGGAGTCGCGGGACGGGCTGCTGCTGAGACAGAAACTTAAAATGGATATTAAGAGTAAAAAGCGCCCGGGTGGCGCTGAGAAGCATCGGGAAAAAAAGCTGAAGTGTCTGGAGGTGGAGGCTGCTAAATGTGCCAAACTGACAGACCTATTTGGTGCCGGGTTCACCAGCCCAGCAGCAGCAGGTGCGCCGGGAGACGAGCGAGGAGGACTCGACAATGATGAGCGAGTGGAGGCAGACGTGGTAAGTAACGTTGGCCTGGGGCTGGCTAGGCTACATTTTTGAGACATGTCCAAAACAGAGTAGAAAACGTTTTTGATTTGGTTTTAATATGCCGAATTGTGATATTATGGGTTATTATTGTTCAGATGATTTAGCTAAGCTAGCTAAGAGCTGCTAACGTCGTTTACTGTTGCCATAGCTGAGCTGTAAATAGAGATGCAGAATCAAGCTGTATTGAAAACAGAATACAAGTAAACCTATAGGGAATAATTAGTTTAATTTGAAATATTTGCCATTGAATTTATTGTAATCTTTCAATTCATTTATTGTTTACTGAGGTGATAACTATTTAATAGGTATAATTTGTGTGTAAATGTTCCACTGATAAGGTGAGAAATATTTAATATTATTGTTATTATCACACAAGTTTTGTTGTGCTTATGTGTTGATCCTTAATGGTGTGATCATGTACACTAAATGATCAATTATTCTCCATTACAGGTTGTTGTGATATATTTGAGGAGTCGTTCTCCCTCTGTTTTATATGTGGACATTTGGGACCACTGTTAGAATTTGGTAAGTTTATCATGTATTTTTTAATGTATAAATTCATACTTCATAATTATAATAATTTCCCAAAGGTTTTAAAAGAAACACACATCCATAAAGTTCTCAACTCTAGGTGCAGGACAGAGGAAAACATTTTCTTTATTTTTCAGATATTATAATGTATCCATGTCCTTCTCAGGTTGACCACTTGACATGTGAGAGCCTGAGGAGTTGTTTTCCAGACAAAGGTAGAGCTGGCAGGGGCGTCACCCTGGGCCTGCCCTTTTGGGCTGGGCTTCAGCTGCCGATCTAAAGGCTGCTTCCAGGGGCATGGGGCCCTCAGCCTTTGTTTTTCTTTGCTTCTGCACCTTACAACATACATCACACCTTATTTTCACACATCCAAACACTGTTAACACCACTGACGCGTAACATATTTTACACATCCCACTACGTAGTTAGAGCTATCTTGATTTGGAGTTAAATAAATTTACTTTTGGCTTGAGAGGTTTGTGTGTGGCCTCCCTTCTTGTTGCCATCTTTGAGCTAGGTGGTAACAGTAGTAAGCATGAGAGAAGACGCCGCGAGATTTGTGGACTTCTATGTGGTGTCCGCTGATAATGTAGTGGGCTGGTCTGGACAGACAATGCCAGGGCTGAATTTTTGTCCCAGTCCACCCCTGCTCACAGTTCATTCTTGTGAAAGGTGAGAGGCAGGACACAATACTGCTTTGTCCTGATGGAGAGCAAGGACGTGCACAGACATTTTGGGGGGAAGGGGCTCAAGTGAGAAAAAGGGCACTTCTCATAATTATTTATAAAATATAAATACCCTCAATCTCACACAATTGTTAAATACTCAACAGTTCAAATAGAGACAATGGTCTTCTTTAGTATTCACTAGGTTTCTATCTACAAAAGCAAGAACAAAATAAACTATCCCATAATGTGCATGTTTTTATGCTACTAGTTTCTAGTATATATTTTTAATAACTTTTCTCTGTGTAAATAAGAAAACCAACCAACTATGTTTAGTTGCAGCCATTAGTCTTTGTGAATTCTGCTTTGCTTTCCTACTCATTTTGTTAATTTTACTGGAAAAAAACTGCAAATATACTGGAAAAACACTGTTGTGATAATCTGTTGAGAAAATGCAGAAATACAGCAACTTTATTGAAATCATTACAAAAAAGGCATTCAACTTTGACATAAATAGTATTACAATTAATGAATAAAATAAAATGTTTGGCATTGTTTAGTTACTTTTTTTCTACAGGATAACCTTCAGCTTCTATAGCCAAGCAACTGGATACTGAATTGTCTGAATACATTTTTTTTTTTTTTTTAAAGCACACCAGAAAAAAAAGGTAGGGGCTCAAGCCCCCTTTTTATGTCTAGTGTGCATGTACCAGCTCACACTATATTTTCTGTACAGTGGCATGATCATGATCAAAGCCACAACAAGGATTGACTTTGATGAGTATTGACTTTGATGTTGAACTCTATATATTCAGAACAGTTTGTCACTTTGATCATTTCCACAAGTATACCTCTGAGGTATAGAGACGCCAGGAGAGTACATCTAAAAATATTGTTTTTCACAATCAATATGCTTGATTTTCCGCTTAGTGATCCTTCAGAAGTCACACCAGGTAATACTCACATCGATATTTTTGTTATGTTATGTTGTTTTCTCATGTAGAAAGTTTTATTTTCTATAATTTAGATGAACGGATCTGTTAACACACGCATCTGTGGACTGATTGTTGTAAAACAAAATAATATTTTTTAATATCTCAGTAAATGATCATATTTGATAAATAATATGTATTTATATGTATCAGCATTTTCTGTGTATTTATCAGCACATAATCTTGTTGCACGCTGAAGTAGAACAATATTTATTATCATTTATCAGTCAGATAAATACAGAGCAGTGAAACGCTTAGGATTTCCCTCTTGATTGTAGTGAAGTAGTAGAAATAGTTTGTACTTGGTGTTTTTATCCCTGATGCTTTATACTTTTAAAGTATCTCAATCCCAGTTTCTTATCAATTTCAGATGACAGCGAAAATGAGGGCGACTACTATCAACCTGCCTGGATCATGAACACATGGTCCGCAATGTTGGACGAGACCCGTAACAGGGAGATGCGGGAAGTGGCCTGGGGAGCACCCCCAGGCTGGTTAGAGGAACCAAACAACCAATCTCCTCCTCTTGATGTCCGAGATTGGTATCCGGTAAACTGGAGTGGATTTCACACGGAGCAGCAGCCAATTCTACCCCAACCACAGGTGACAGATATTCTTCTTCTTTGGATCATCATGTTTGGGAGGACAATATTAAGATCAGGACAGAGATTATACAAGGCTGGGTTGGGTATACATATGTGCAGGTCGTGTGTTTAACTCTCTGACACCAGGGGGACAGATGACACAGAGGAGGCAGTTTGTCTCACCCCCTGTTTTGTGTGTGTTCTTGTTTTTAGTTCAACAATGTGCCAACAGCGATGCACACCAGGCACCTGGAGGTGAGGCTGGCTCCTGTTGGATTATTGTACGTATCACACACATTCATTTAAACACACACACCTCTGAGCCTCTGTTTGTATCTTCAAACACGTTTTTTACGTCTTCTAATGTGTCTAATTGTGTTTATGTAGCAAAGGACAGATGATTTACGGAGCTCCAGGAGACAGAGTTCCTTCTCCAGTGAACGTCCACAACTCAGAGTAAGTCTGTCTGTCTAGTTCACAGTCACCTCATGTGTCATATATTTATATTTATTTGTGTACAAGATGCTCTCACAGTTGTACACATTGGTAATTTATGTTCTCTGTCTGTTTTTTATGTTTTCCCACAGAAAGAGGAAACATGAGAGCCAGCAGGATGAGGAGAGGCCTTACATCCCGAAGCCACCCAACGCCTTCATGCTTTTCATGAAGGAGCAGAGGCCGTACGTTCTGGCCACCCACAAATCCACTGACTCTGCCACTGTCAACATGATCATTGGAAGGAAGGTATGTGTCTTTGCTCTGTAGGTTTGAGTCTCAGTGTCACACAAACTTCATCAGACAGTGTCTGAGACCACACTTCTAAAACCTTCCTCTAACTTTAATCTTGACGGTAACTTTTATTCCTGTGCATGATTTGTTACCCATTTTCACTTTACAAGAGAACAGATCTAAATTCACTGTGGGAGGTTTCAATACAGGACCTGTACCGACTCATGCAGATCTATGTGGATTATGCCTGTTTGTGCACTAGTCAGCTTGTGGTTACATCGAGTTGTGTGTTGCTGAGTGCGCTGACAGTGTGTTGCTGTGTCTTCACAGTGGAGGGCGCTGTCAGAAAACAAGCGGGATAAATATTATAAAGAAGCAAAGAGGCTGAAGCAGCTTCACATCCAGCTCTACCCGGATTGGTCAGAAAAGGAAAATTATGTAAGTATAGTGCTCACATAAAACTCATGCATGTACACATCATTACATTACATGGTGCAACACGGCCAATGATAAGAGTTTAAATCAGCTGATGTCGGATTGAACGTCTGACGTGTTTGTTTTTGTGTCCAGGGCCAAAAGCGGAAAAGGGTCAGGAAGAGCGGCCCCAGGGACGACTGAAGGTACGTTAATAATGATGTGGTTTCATGTGAAATGTGACTAAATTATACGACCATGTAGGATATATCTAACTTTTAAAATAAAGTTCAATAAATCATTTAATAATAGTACATTTAGAAATATAGAATATAAAACATAATAAACAAACAATGAGGTTCCAAAGTTGCTTTTCTCTCAAACTTATTGGAAGAGGTCAGAACTTTTGTAAAATTCTATTTTGACCTTTATATTGACCTGATCAGTTTCTTTCCCCTCTCTCCAGGAAGCATCTTCCTCACTGCATGATGAATCCATAGGACACTTCTAACTGAGCAGTTTGAGCCCTGCTCCCCTCACTGTACATATTCCCCTGATGACTCGTCCTCTTTTTTTACCTTTTAATGTTCATATTTTATATCTCTGTGCATCTTAATAAAAAATGAAATTATTCCTTTTGTATCATCTTGTTCGGTCTCCCCTGCTGAAGCTACTATAACAACTTAAATTATAAATACTTGACAGCATTCATGTTACACAATCATGTATGAGTCTGTGTGAGTCTGAGAGAGGCATCGTGAGGTTGAAAGAATTATAGCTACATTATAACTCAATGGACTGAGTTTATTTTAGCCTGAAGAAATCAATTAATAATATTTTGTTTGTATAGCTCAAATTCAAAATTTGCAACATCTTTTGCCCTAAACTTAACAGATCAAGCCTCAGCAATGGCAATGATCTTCCTTTACATCCTCACTCTAAGCTTTCAATTTGGCTTCAGGAGACTCAGGGGACACAGACACTAAATTGTGTTCGAATTATTTCTAGTTGTTATGATTTAGTAGTCTAAGGAATCTAGAAATAATTTTCTGGTAAAGTCCTTCCTAGAAAGTTTTCTTATTATATATTATTACAGTGTAAATTTTAGATTGCTCCTCATAACTCAAGCACTGCTGCTGCAACACATGTAAAAATACATAAAAACTTCAATCTTTGTCTTTATTTTCTTTTATGACTTTTGTGAAGCAAACTATTTTACTGTTTGTGAGTGTTTGATTTCAATATTTGTTTTTGAAGTAAGACAATAATAAGGACATGAGTTTATCCACAGGTATTTTTATTTGTATTTAGCAAATACATTCAATTCAGAGATTGCATTTCGAATTCGATCTAAACCCCTTTTTCTGATGTATCATATGAGTGAGGCCTATTCTCTAATATCTGACCTCATGGGATGTTTATTAACATGTTGACACATCAGTCACAATATAGAACAATATAATGCGTGACCAACCAAATAGTGTTCGTTAGGTGATAAGTTGCAACACAATTATATCCTAAAAATTGTCATCTTGTGTATTGGTCTGTTTCTTATAAAAAAGAAGAGAAAGAAGAAGCCAAATTAAGTTGACATTATCTACCTTCCATACATAGGGGGAGGGAACCAAACATGTATATTTGGTTCCCTCCCCGTGTTACTGCGTCCCAGCCGTGCTGCACTGCTGTGCCTGTTGAACAAAGAAGAGATAAAGCAACAATTAAGCCACAGTATCATGATTAATCATTTATAAAAGAACATTATTTAGAGTGCTTACAGTGAACTGTTAGATTGGTGTCAGATCATTATTTTGAATTTCCATTCATCCTACCCTCGAAACAAAATGAGCTCTCTCCCTCAGTTTGTCCAGGCTGCTGTGTAGGGTAGCATTTTCCTGCTCCAGAACTTTTATGCGAACACAATTAGCCTGCATTTGTTTCTCCATGTCCAAAAGCACATTTCCTGTACCTTGAAAAGTTGCAAAGAAAGAATATGCAAGCATTCAACAGGACTACAACAGAGACAGGTGGCAAATAAATGACTGGAAACACAATTGTGGAACACTATTGCTAACTATTTGAGGTCGTCTTCCTGTTCTGTGTATTCCAAAGAGAGATGGTCAACAAGCTAAGATTGAATAAATGCCTACTCTGTGGTTGGGCCTGCACTTGGGCGCTGAGCTCTGGAAAAGACACCAACAGCTTCTCCCTCTCCAATAGAACTTGCACATGTTCCTTCAGCTCAACCACGCTCTTCTCTAGTTCGCCCATGTTTGTTTCCACCGTCTCCTTCTCCTTTTGAAGGTCAAAACCCGAGACCTGTCAGAAAGATATACACAATGTAAGCATGAGCTGTATGTTTAAAGGTATTTATTATGGGTATTATTGTGGATAGGAGCACTAATACACCTGCTGTTGTGTTAGCTGAGTCTGCAGTTGCTCCTTCTCCTCTGACATCTGTTGCAGCTCATTGTGTAGGTGATTCTGTCTCTCCTCTTCATCTCCCAACTGCCTCTGCAGCTCTTCACACTCTTCATCGAGGTCATCCACTCTCTCCAATAAAGACTTCTGCTTCGCCTGCATTGACTGGATGCACCAAAAATATTTACAAGCGTGTATTTGAATACCAACCCAGTCTCATCAGAAAACGTTCAATGGCAACGTTGGTCCACTTGGAACAACGTTACCATCTCACAATCTGGCCTCTCAGATTGTGAGATGGTAACATTTAGTCCTCCCATTGTTTTGCATTGGCGTGTTCTCACGTCACGTGACTCTCAAGCTCCCGTCTGCGGAGAGGAAAACATGGCAGAGATTCCTTGTTTTTTCAGATAAAAATATAATTTTGTAACTTTGTTTGGGCATAAAAATACATTCTGACACCATTTCTAGCGAGAAATGTGCTCTTTGCTTCCACAGTCTTCAGCCAGTTCGTGCTTATGATAAATATTTTAATAGTTATCACGCATGTGTTTATCGTTGCTATGACGGTTGCCATGCCACCAAGGCGCAGCGTGGTGTTTAAATCACAGTCCCTGCGTGGTGTCCTTCAGTGATCGTGAATGTTATTCATGTTATATAATAGTAATATTTGAGGCTAGATTACATCTCTAATGAGAAGGATCCTGCGAGTCTGTTTATACCGAGGCCGGCCCGAGTGCGCGACCGGCCCGAGTCCGCGAGCCGAGCGGCCCGAGCGGCGCGAGCCGAGCGGCCCGAGCGGCCCGAGTGCGCGAGCGGACATGACGTGTGGCTGTCGTAAAAACCCTATTTGTAAACAACCAGTCCTTTAACTAAGCGCTACGTCATAAACACGGCGCGCTTGGAAGACCACGATGTCATCTTCCTTCTGTCAGGTAAGTAGTTTATTGTTTTTAAAGATCGTTACGATCTAGGTTTACAGTCCGAGTGCGGAGAGAGTCCGTCAATCCACACTATGGACGCTGTTCATCAGCTAATACGCCATTGTTAGCCACATGCTTCAGCCCACGGTAGCCTGTGCTACCTGGGAGGTGAATACATTGTTGTTGAAACCAGTTCAAGACGCTTAGCTCATCATTGAGGGACGCTACAATATAAATATAAACATGAATTTGATTTATGAATGCTTTAGATTAATAAGGAGTGTATTTCTCTACTATTACTCCACAATATCAGGTCAATTTGGTTTAATGTATAGTATGCACTATGACAATAATGTTTCCATGTTATGGAGTTGCGATTCATTTTATAAAACAATTGCTATGTTCTGTTTTTTAATCAAGGAGGATCCCAGTGAAGCTACAGGAGTTTCATTAACGTCAACAACTTGGACCGAACGGTTTGTTTTGCTTGATGAAGAGCAGGAAGGGCAGCCTGGAGAGAAAGAGAAGCCGGGTTGAGCCCACTACCATCATCCACGTACCACGAGGAAGATGAGGGAGAGAAATGATCCTACCATTAAAGAGGTACTTTTAAGTTACATACCAGAAACACCATTTTATATAATGTGCTAAATATACATTTTATTACATCCCCAAAGTACGCTTGCTGAAATACAAGTTTATATCACACTGAAAGAATTTTGATCAATCATGCTTCCCTGCTGTGATTGTTTAACTGGGAAAACAACTTTTTCCACAGGAAGGCAAGTAAATTTAAGGAATACATGTGCAAAGTTTTCCTCTGTTATGTATAATGATGACCCCCATCAAACATAATGTTAGCAATATTTACACCTTTTAATTTATACTGATTATTTCTGTCTACATGTGTGAATTTGCCTTCATTAGTTTCAGAAAAGAGCGATGATGTATCGGTCAGTGGGCGGCAGCACGAGACTCCGCAAACTAGTCTGTAAGCAAAGCAGACGAAGGCATCGAGGTTGCGGCCTGCCATCATTGTTATTTTTGCTTAAAGGGCCGAATATGTTTCATGCAGGAATATTAGCATTTCCCTTATATCTACCAAAACTGCTTGTTTCCCAGACTGCAGTTTTGTTTTGATCCGATGTGGTGTGCAAATACAACCGTATCTGCAATGGGTTGTGGGGCATTAACATTTGTAACTCTAATTTTGTTTTGACAGACTGTGAAAAGAACGTTGAGAACATCACCACTCTACAGGAAGACACAGTCCAGTAATGGGTGTCAGAATTTCAGTAGTGAACGACAGGTACTGTGGAAAAATGTGTGTCATTGTTGTACAATGTCCTTTGACTCTGTTTACACAAGGTTAACACAAAAAGGTTTGATTGTAAACTGATATTGGTATGAATTCATGTTATTCTCCTCTTCACAAGAAACAAACAATCCAAATTACCTGCAGAAAGCCCTTGATGGACGCTTCAGCTGCATCGTCAGACTGGCCAGACAGCAAGATGCCAACTTTAATGCCAATTTATTTGTGTAACATTCTGTGACCAAATGTATAGATAACTTTTTGTAGATTGTAAAAAAGATAACCCATTTATTAAAAAAAAACTACACTAGAATTACCGCACTGCGTTGTATGACTCTGCTAACCAGTGCAATGTCCGTCTACATATTTCTACATATTTTCTCTCGTATAAATGACACTGTGTCTCTTGACAACTGAAACCATAAGATGAGGTCAGTGTGGCCTTGACCTTTTGACTTTAACACAAATACACAGTTAGACAATCCGAAAACATACAGTTATGCCAAAATATATTTTGTTTCACATTCTAGATGGCATAAGCAGAGACATCAACTCAGGAAAAATATTTCTGTAGAAAAGAAAGCCCTGTACATGTGTACGTATGTATACATACACACGTACAAACGCACTATTGAGACGTTTTGTTTTTTATCATATATTCTCAGGCAGTACTGATGCATTTACTGAGACGGGACGTGAGGGCCTACTCTGCGTGCTCAGAGTTCAAGCCCAGCAGGCTGCAGCGGTCCTGACATATTCTGGAACAGCAGCACAGTCTTTGGATGACTCCTCTGAAGATGAAACATGGCGAGGTACTTCTCCACTGATGAAGAACTGTGAGGGCTGTGATTAGCTACACTCTCTTGCTACAAGGCTACTCTTGCTACTCCCTGGCAGCCTTAGGAAGGCATTAGCTTGCTGTTGGGTAGCTGTTAGCTTCAGCATTTTTAGTTTTTAGCGGCCTGTCTGACGTTTATGTTTAAAATCAGAGGGAACCATCTTCATAATTTAACACTATGGTTTGTTTGTGTGTCCTTCAGTTCTTCTCAAGAGAAGCAGTACAGGTGTGCCTCAGCTCCACGGTCCCTCCTGCAGCCTCCGCTCCTGATGCTAACCTCATGTCTCCATCACACCAAGCAGCAGACCTGGATTGACAGACCTTTCTCCAGAGCTGCCCCCTCCCTCTGAAACCCCCCTCTCCAAAACACTATTTGTGTAGTTTTTAAAGTATTTTTTGCATGAGAATTGTTGATCATAACATTTCCAGCAGATGCCTTAATGTAATGTTTGTGCACAATAAATGACATTGATCATAACATATTGCTATTTCCTTGCACTTCTACACCATGATATTGTCAGATAAGATGCTGATTACATTAAAGCAGTGAATGCTCTTCTTTAAGCAACATAAACACACAATGATCCAATGGATCGGAAGTAGAATGGGCACATTACATTCTGTAGAGAATGCCTCAGTAATTGAAGTCAGAAAATAACTTTCTTTATCTGAGGTTCCAGTCATTTATAGTCACAGCAAAGCACACAGGTCTGGTTGTCTAGGGACACCCATATCATATTGTTTAAGATGTGTAACATCAAGTTTGTGTATCAGTGCAAAATACATACCGTCATTAGTCAAGAGTTCACTCTCTTGTTTACACTAAATTTAGGTGACCCAGATGTTTCACAATGCATCTGATAAGGTCTTATGAGAAACATTCTTAACATTAAAGAAATCAACACAGAGGATAGCAGTAGATGTTTGACTTCAATCCGTAGCTGATAATCAGCGGCCTGACTTATTCAAACACATTAATACCACAATGAATGAGGCAGGGATTATCTATCAGAAATCAACTATATCGTCACATTAGGTTTCTCTTGAGCTCATTGGAATTACCTTCACATTCCACTCACTGTCACCTGAACCATACTGTTGTTTCTGTATCTACAGTGACTTTTAGGAAAACATGTATAAAGCAATGTATAAACAATAATACATCTTATTTATATAGAGCTTTTCAAGAAGTGCAAGTACTTAACTGAGGGACAGCTTATACAAACAATATATATGTCTTAAATCCATGTGATGGGACAGCCTCTCACTTGGATGTAAACCAATTTTAAAACACATTTACTTATACTGGAGATCTTTTAAATTAATGTCCCAGAAATGATTTCTGATGGAAAACCCCTGCCTCATTCATTGTAGTATTAATGTGTTTGAATAAGTCAGGCCGCTGATTATCAGCTACGGATTGAAGTCAAACATCTACTGCTATCCTCTGTGTTGATTTCTTTAATGTTAAGAATGTTTCTCATAAGACCTTATCAGATGCATTGTGAAACATCTGGGTCACCTAAATTTAGTGTAAACAAGAGGGTGAACTCTTGACTAATGACGGTATGTATTTTGCACTGATACACAAACTTGATGTTACACATCTTAAACAATATGATATGGGTGTCCCTAGACAACCAGACCTGTGTGCTTTGCTGTGACTATAAATGACTGGAACCTCAGATAAAGAAAGTTATTTTCTGACTTCAATTACTGAGGCATTCTCTACAGAATGTAATGTGCCCATTCTACTTCCGATCCATTGGATCATTGTGTGTTTATGTTGCTTAAAGAAGAGCATTCACTGCTTTAATGTAATCAGCATCTTATCTGACAATATCATGGTGTAGAAGTGCAAGGAAATAGCAATATGTTATGATCAATGTCATTTATTGTGCACAAACATTACATTAAGGCATCTGCTGGAAATGTTATGATCAACAATTCTCATGCAAAAAATACTTTAAAAACTACACAAATAGTGTTTTGGAGAGGGGGGTTTCAGAGGGAGGGGGCAGCTCTGGAGAAAGGTCTGTCAATCCAGGTCTGCTGCTTGGTGTGATGGAGACATGAGGTTAGCATCAGGAGCGGAGGCTGCAGGAGGGACCGTGGAGCTGAGGCACACCTGTACTGCTTCTCTTGAGAAGAACTGAAGGACACACAAACAAACCATAGTGTTAAATTATGAAGATGGTTCCCTCTGATTTTAAACATAAACGTCAGACAGGCCGCTAAAAACTAAAAATGCTGAAGCTAACAGCTACCCAACAGCAAGCTAATGCCTTCCTAAGGCTGCCAGGGAGTAGCAAGAGTAGCCTTGTAGCAAGAGAGTGTAGCTAATCACAGCCCTCACAGTTCTTCATCAGTGGAGAAGTACCTCGCCATGTTTCATCTTCAGAGGAGTCATCCAAAGACTGTGCTGCTGTTCCAGAATATGTCAGGACCGCTGCAGCCTGCTGGGCTTGAACTCTGAGCACGCAGAGTAGGCCCTCACGTCCCGTCTCAGTAAATGCATCAGTACTGCCTGAGAATATATGATAAAAAACAAAACGTCTCAATAGTGCGTTTGTACGTGTGTATGTATACATACGTACACATGTACAGGGCTTTCTTTTCTACAGAAATATTTTTCCTGAGTTGATGTCTCTGCTTATGCCATCTAGAATGTGAAACAAAATATATTTTGGCATAACTGTATGTTTTCGGATTGTCTAACTGTGTATTTGTGTTAAAGTCAAAAGGTCAAGGCCACACTGACCTCATCTTATGGTTTCAGTTGTCAAGAGACACAGTGTCATTTATACGAGAGAAAATATGTAGAAATATGTAGACGGACATTGCACTGGTTAGCAGAGTCATACAACGCAGTGCGGTAATTCTAGTGTAGTTTTTTTTTAATAAATGGGTTATCTTTTTTACAATCTACAAAAAGTTATCTATACATTTGGTCACAGAATGTTACACAAATAAATTGGCATTAAAGTTGGCATCTTGCTGTCTGGCCAGTCTGACGATGCAGCTGAAGCGTCCATCAAGGGCTTTCTGCAGGTAATTTGGATTGTTTGTTTCTTGTGAAGAGGAGAATAACATGAATTCATACCAATATCAGTTTACAATCAAACCTTTTTGTGTTAACCTTGTGTAAACAGAGTCAAAGGACATTGTACAACAATGACACACATTTTTCCACAGTACCTGTCGTTCACTACTGAAATTCTGACACCCATTACTGGACTGTGTCTTCCTGTAGAGTGGTGATGTTCTCAACGTTCTTTTCACAGTCTGTCAAAACAAAATTAGAGTTACAAATGTTAATGCCCCACAACCCATTGCAGATACGGTTGTATTTGCACACCACATCGGATCAAAACAAAACTGCAGTCTGGGAAACAAGCAGTTTTGGTAGATATAAGGGAAATGCTAATATTCCTGCATGAAACATATTCGGCCCTTTAAGCAAAAATAACAATGATGGCAGGCCGCAACCTCGATGCCTTCGTCTGCTTTGCTTACAGACTAGTTTGCGGAGTCTCGTGCTGCCGCCCACTGACCGATACATCATCGCTCTTTTCTGAAACTAATGAAGGCAAATTCACACATGTAGACAGAAATAATCAGTATAAATTAAAAGGTGTAAATATTGCTAACATTATGTTTGATGGGGGTCATCATTATACATAACAGAGGAAAACTTTGCACATGTATTCCTTAAATTTACTTGCCTTCCTGTGGAAAAAGTTGTTTTCCCAGTTAAACAATCACAGCAGGGAAGCATGATTGATCAAAATTCTTTCAGTGTGATATAAACTTGTATTTCAGCAAGCGTACTTTGGGGATGTAATAAAATGTATATTTAGCACATTATATA
The DNA here is from genome assembly GCF_947347685.1 of Pleuronectes platessa. Lineage (NCBI taxonomy): Eukaryota > Metazoa > Chordata > Actinopteri > Pleuronectiformes > Pleuronectidae > Pleuronectes > Pleuronectes platessa. Next base: position 11,890,434 of record NC_070629.1, read on the forward strand.
AAATGGTGTTTCTGGTATGTAACTTAAAAGTACCTCTTTAATGGTAGGATCATTTCTCTCCCTCATCTTCCTCGTGGTACGTGGATGATGGTAGTGGGCTCAACCCGGCTTCTCTTTCTCTCCAGGCTGCCCTTCCTGCTCTTCATCAAGCAAAACAAACCGTTCGGTCCAAGTTGTTGACGTTAATGAAACTCCTGTAGCTTCACTGGGATCCTCCTTGATTAAAAAACAGAACATAGCAATTGTTTTATAAAATGAATCGCAACTCCATAACATGGAAACATTATTGTCATAGTGCATACTATACATTAAACCAAATTGACCTGATATTGTGGAGTAATAGTAGAGAAATACACTCCTTATTAATCTAAAGCATTCATAAATCAAATTCATGTTTATATTTATATTGTAGCGTCCCTCAATGATGAGCTAAGCGTCTTGAACTGGTTTCAACAACAATGTATTCACCTCCCAGGTAGCACAGGCTACCGTGGGCTGAAGCATGTGGCTAACAATGGCGTATTAGCTGATGAACAGCGTCCATAGTGTGGATTGACGGACTCTCTCCGCACTCGGACTGTAAACCTAGATCGTAACGATCTTTAAAAACAATAAACTACTTACCTGACAGAAGGAAGATGACATCGTGGTCTTCCAAGCGCGCCGTGTTTATGACGTAGCGCTTAGTTAAAGGACTGGTTGTTTACAAATAGGGTTTTTACGACAGCCACACGTCATGTCCGCTCGCGCACTCGGGCCGCTCGGGCCGCTCGGCTCGCGCCGCTCGGGCCGCTCGGCTCGCGGACTCGGGCCGGTCGCGCACTCGGGCCGGCCTCGGTATAAACAGACTCGCAGGATCCTTCTCATTAGAGATGTAATCTAGCCTCAAATATTACTATTATATAACATGAATAACATTCACGATCACTGAAGGACACCACGCAGGGACTGTGATTTAAACACCACGCTGCGCCGTGGTGGCATGGCAACCGTCATAGCAACGATAAACACATGCGTGATAACTATTAAAATATTTATCATAAGCACAAACTGGCTGAAGACTGTGGAAGCAAAGAGCACATTTCTCGCTAGAAATGGTGTCAGAATGTATTTTTATGCCCAAACTAAGTTACAAAATTATATTTTTATCTGAAAAAACAAGGAATCTCCGCCATGTTTTCCTCTCCGCAGACGGGAGCTTGAGAGTCACGTGACGTGAGAACACGCCAATGCAAAACAATGGGAGGACTAAATGTTACCATCTCACAATCTGAGAGGCCAGATTGTGAGATGGTAACGTCGTTCCAAGTGGACCAACGTTGCCATTGAACGTTTTCTGATGAGACTGGGTTGTGAATACTGCTGCACAACTGATCCATGAGTGAAACTGTAAACGTCTCCTAATCTGGTGTTTGTTGTGGCACTGACCTCTTGCTGGCGACAAGCGCTGTGGTACTTGGCTTTCTCCTTGTCAAGAAGAACTTGCGTTTCAGAGATGTCACTCTCTAGTTGCTGGATCCTGTTTTGTAGTTTACAACAGGCCTCTTCCTCCAAGTACAAGGACTTCACTTTTTCCTGCAGTGCAATCTTCTCACATTCTGCCAAAAAATCAGCATTATCAGTTTATTTTATGTGTGAAACTAAGCCACGAGTGTTTCATACAATCCTGAAAGATATAAACCCAAGATTTTAAATCATAAAAGTCTTTACCAAGTGCTTGCAATGCATCTTCCTGCGACAAAGTTTCTGTTGCAAAAAATAGAAAATAAAAGTATGAGTGCTGACTGTGATCTCTTTGTGTTCTCATCATATTCATCTGTGAGATTACTGCACCTCTCTTGAGTTGTTGTTTCTCCTCTTGCAACTTTGTCTCTGTTTCCTTCATGGACCTCTGTGCTTTGCTAAGTGAGAACTCCAGCTGGACAATGGTTGCCTGGCGTTTCTCTGTCTCCTGCTTGAAGTCTTTCCGTGCTCTTTCCAACTGAGTTCGGAATTTATCCCGCTCTGTCTCTGCTGCTGCTAATCTATCCCTAAGAGGGTGGACTGTAGCCCGCACATCTTGCAGATGTTTCTCCAGCCGGCGCAGGTCCCTGAGTTGCTCATTGGCCCATTGGGCAACATCCCCTGTTGTCATGTGTCCAAGCTGCAAGGTGTCCTCCACAGCAGCCAACAGTGGCTGCAGAGAGGACGGAAGGCCCTCACTCTGAAACAGTTCCACCAAAGCATATCCTGTCTTTCTCAAGGTGGACTGCACCTGATGACAGGCGTCGCAGGGAGAGAGAGACAATTCCACTGTCTGACAGCCCACACTGCGACTGTCCGTTTTAGGACAGCATGGGGTGTTGTGGGAAGGACTAGAGGGTGCATGGTTCTGCGGCAAAAACTTGAAGGAGCTGGATGAAGACCAGGCAGATGAGCAATGTCGGCAGCTGTCACTCCTTGATCTCACCTGGGGGGAAGCACACGACACAGTCTCTGTCTCATCACAGTCAAATGTCTTTGGTTTTGCCTGTTTCTTGCTGCCCTAAAACACAGAAGAAAAAGCACGAGAGAGTTATGGGAATTTATCCACTTTCTGTTCAAATCTTCTTCTAATAAATAAAACATGCATACCGTGAGGCTGGCAAAATCAACTAAATTACTCCAGTAGTTTCTGACCACGAGACCAACTGACAGGCCTCCTTTCTGCTGCGTTTGTTCTCTCCTGGGGCTGCACCTCAACTGCTCAACATAAGAACTGGAGCTTTGTAGAAGAAGCAGTAATCTTGATCAGGAAGAAAGAAAAATCTTGCTTTTGTTATCAGTAATCTTATGTGATTAATAAATACAGACAACTACTATTTATATTATTATAATGAACACTAGCAGTAGTAGAAAACGAATAAATAGTTATATTAATATTATTAGGATTAGCATTTCTCTTATTGAAATAACAATATTACAGTAATAATAACAACAATAATAATAATGGTACTGAATTACCTGTCAATCACAAGCTCCAGTAAGACAATATGGGAGTGCTGGTTGAATTCACTCTCCCCCTCCACAAAGTCATACTGGCCCAGCAGAGCCACCATGTCCAGGTTACAGGAGAGTTTGTCGGGGAACTTCCAGGAGGGGACGCGCAGCGGGCCGGTCCTGGAGAACACGTCCAAGATGGCTCCCTGAAGATCCACCAGGTCTCCCCGGAGGCTCTCGATACAGTCCTGACGTCCCAGGAACTGACTCATGTCTGACCCATAGACTGTAGGTCTGACCCCAGCTAGATCCCACTGCCACACAACATCTGAGTGGGAGTGGGTGTAGTCTGTTGTCGTCGAATCTCCTTGGTAACCTCGGCGAACTGCGAGTCCCATAATGCTTTGCGGCGTGTTTCCGGAAGCAATACGTCGCCATTAGGGGTCAAATACAACACGACGCAGTAAGTGCTCCGCCACAGCGAGTTTAGGATTTAAGCAAATATAGACTGAATCTCAATGTTATATTGTTGTGGTACGTGTCTCTAAACTACGTGTACTTTTTCTCATTGACCTGTTGTGCTCAGGTAACTTTCGGTGTTACAGAAAGACGCCGCCATGCCGCCTGGGCCTGTTCAGATCATTCAGCCGGAGTCCAACAATAAGGTAACGACGATACCGCTCGGTTAGCTCATGTTAGCAATGTAGCCAGCTAACCGCTTCTTTGGGAAACTAACGAACGGTAAATTACGCTTCCCTTGCCGTTATGAGTCTGACACCGTATCATTTAACATCCACGAATCTGACATCAGTCCATTTAACATCTGTTTTCCATCTATGCGGCCAGACATACATATTAGCTTGTTGAGCTAACATTAAGCTAACAAGTGTCAACTTGGCCTAATAGCTCAATACTTTATATGTTCAGATAGCGTCTGAGACGTTAGCCCTCAAATGTTGAACGAAGTGTTTACTGAAAGTACTTAAACCCTATGTTTGGTAAAAATAGATGGAAGTTTGTCTCTGTTATTATTATTATTTCTTACTTGGGTTAATTCACTTACCTGATTGTGAACAGACAGAAGACTTTTACAGCAGATTTTCAAATTAACCAGGATCTTTGTAGGGTTTTTCCATATGCACCTGATTTTTGTTCACTTCTGTTGTTAGATTGGTGTCAAGAATGTTCTAATACAAATGCAGTTGTTGTGGTGTGTTAACTTTAATATATGGGATTTATTGTTTTATCACAAGACTATGCATTGATTGCTGCTTTTTTTTGTATTGAACTGTTTTTAAGTCTTGCATTGTAATTTTACCAACAGAATGATGCACCAGTAGAAGAAACCCCAGCGACTAAACCGATCGTTGGTATCATATATCCACCTCCTGAGGTCCGAAACATAGTTGACAAGACAGCCAGCTTTGTTGCCAGGTTGGTTTCTCCCCACGTCAACTGTCAAATATCCTAACTGGATTTTATGTCTATGATATAAGAGCTAATTTATGATCTTTTCACAGGAATGGGCCAGAGTTTGAAGCAAGAATCCGACAAAATGAGATCAACAATCCCAAATTTAATTTTCTCAATCCCAATGACCCCTACCATGCTTACTACCGTCACAAGGTCAATGAATTTAAGGAGGGGAAAGCACAGGAACCGTCTGCAGCAGTGCCTAAGGTTATGCAGCAGGCAATGCTGCAGGCCCAGCAGCTTGCTCAAAAGGTAAGACATAGTATTTCTGTCTGTAACTTTTATTCATTTTTCCCTCCATTTGTCGTAGCTGGTATAATTTCATCACAATGACTTAAATCGTATGTTTGTCAATAGGCTCAGGTTATTCAGGAGACGGTAGTTCCTAAAGAGCCACCTCCTGAGTTCGAGTTCCTCGCAGATCCTCCATCAATCTCAGCATTTGACCTGGATGTTGTCAAGCTCACTGCCCAGTTTGTTGCTCGCAATGGCCGACAGTTTCTTACTCAGCTCATGCAGAAAGAACAGAGGAACTACCAGTTTGACTTCCTGCGGCCTCAGCACAGCCTTTTCAACTACTTCACCAAACTGGTTGAGCAGTACACTAAGGTGACCTTACAAACTGTGTCTCTCTGATATTGTTGCTACTCATCCTTTGTGTGGTGATTCTAAACTGTATCTTGGGTTTGTTTGGCAACCTTTAGATACTGATCCCTCCTAAAGGCCTACTGATCAAGATGAAGAAAGAGGCTGAGAATCCAAGAGAGGTTATGGACCAGGTAATCCCTTTTTAACTGTCACTGTCTCTGAGAGTAAGAATGTAATAGCATGTTGCCCATATTAATCGGCTTTTATATCCTCAACATTCAGGTGAAGTACCGTGTTGAGTGGGCCAAGTTCCAGGAGCGTGAGAGAAAGAAAGAGGAGGAGGAAAGGGAGAAAGAACGAGTGGCATATGCCCAAATTGACTGGCATGACTTTGTAGTGGTTGAAACTGTGGATTTCCAGCCCAGCGAACAAGGTAATGATTCCACAAAGCTCATCACCTTTATATGTGCAAGCCCTTAAATGTAGCTTGAATAAAATGTCTTTAATGTTCTCTCTTTTCCCCCCCAGGCCACTTCCCCCCACCCACCACACCAGAGGAGCTTGGTGCCCGCATCCTAATCCAAGAGCGCTACGAGAAGTATGGAGAGAGTGAGGAGGTGGAGATGGAGGTTGAGAGTGAGGATGAAGACGATGAACGGGAGGATCGGGGCAGGGGCCATCCCTCACAACCTGATCAAGACACACAAGTTCAGGACATGGATGAGGTAAGAACTAATAAAGATGTTGCTGTAATGGATTGATATAAATTTATAGGAATTTTTTGTGTCATTAAAAATGTCACTTAATATATAACTTATTTACTGATGCTTTGCTTGAAAATATATACTATGTAATTAAAATGCTGGTAACAACATATCACTCCTCTCCTTGTTTCTTCAGGGATCTGATGAAGATGAGGATGGCATGAAGGCTCCACTGCCACCAGACAACCCTATGCCACCCCCACTGCCCCCAACTCCAGATCAGGTCATCATTCGCAAAGACTATGACCCGAAAGGTAACTTGTCCTTCCTTACATAAAGTAACATTATCTGAATAACAGGCTATTTACAATTTGTGCTCATCTAATACTATCTTTTCCTCCCAGCTTCCAAGATTCAGCCCTCAATTATACCTACGGATGAGTACCTCATCTCACCAATTACTGGTGAGAAGATCGCAGCCAGTAAAATGCAAGAGCACATGCGTATTGGTCTGCTGGATCCGCGCTGGCTGGAGCAAAGAGACCGCATTATCAAAGAGAGACAGATTGAGGATGAAGTCTATGCTCCTGGTTTGGACATCGAGAGCAGCTTGAAACAGTTGGCAGAGAGGCGTACCGATATCTTCGGTGTAGAAGAGACGGCCATCGGTAAAAAGATTGGTGAGGAAGAAATCCAGAAGCCAGAGGAGAAGGTAAGAACAGTAATTTGTTTGAGTTAAACAATTTTCCCAAGATGAATGTAATTGAGTTATTACAGTTGTGATAATGGTTTGTGACTGTAACATCTTTGCTTTGCCTCCCCCACCAGGTTACCTGGGATGGCCACTCAGGAAGCATGGCTCGTACCCAGCAAGCCGCACAGGCCAACATCACCCTGCAGGAGCAGATCGAAGCCATTCACAAGGCCAAAGGACTAGTGGGAGAGGACGATGCCAGGGAGAAAATTGGCCCGAGCAAGCCGAGTGAAATGCATCACCAGCCTCACCATATGTCTGCATCCAATATGCAAAAGCCCGGTCCTCCTATGAACTTATTGCCTCGCCCACCAGTATGTTACCATCTTTCAAAAAATATATTTTATTCTTAGTTCAATCTTCTAATACAAACATACCTATAATCCACTAACGTATTTGTTAAACAGATGGCCCCTCCAGTGCGCACCACTCTCCTGTCTGCTGTACCTGTAATGCCAAGACCGCCTATGTCTCCTGTGGTGCGCCTTACATCTGGACAAGTCTTGTCATCAATGCCTCCCATGATGTCTGCTCCCCGCATCAGCATGGTCCCCATGTCGCAAGCAGCCCAGCACATCATGGCCCCGAGACCACCCCCCATGGTTGTTCCGACTTGTAAGTTGAAGGTTTTCTTGGCACCTGTCATTGACATTAAAAATAAATAATCACTGTCACATTAATACTTCTTTGAATAGATTTTTTAATTTAAGTAACCCTACTCTTCTTCCAGCGTTTGTCCCAGCTCCTCCAGTACCACAACCACCCAGCTCTGCTCCGGCTCCACCTTCCCATCCACCCCCACCTCATGAGGACGAGCCAATGAGCAAGAAGATGAAGACTGAGGAAAACCTTATTTCAGAGGAGGAGTTTCTTCGCAGAAATAAGGTTTGAATAGAGCAATGTTTCAACCTTTATATTTGTGATGACTCATAATCAATATTTTTTCAGTATCAGTATACCAACCTCTTAAGTTAGTGAAGCTTTGGCTGTAATAAATATGGTCAATAACCGATTTGGTCTGTCATATCAAATACTTCCTCTAGATTGCTCTTTCTGAACTAGATTGTTTTTCCCCTCAGGGTCCTGTGGCAGTTAAAGTACAAGTCCCCAACATGCAGGACAAGACTGAATGGAAGCTGAGTGGTCAAGTGCTGAATTTCACTGTCCCGCTCACAGACCAGGTAAGCAAATGTCGACTGCTTATTTCTCCTTTTTATCCCAGTACAAATACTGCATAATCACAAATATTAAAATGCAATGTCTCCGCAGGTGTCTGTTATTAAAGTCAAAATCCATGAAGCGACAGGCATGGCCGCAGGAAAACAGAAGCTGCAATACGAGGTAAACTTACCTTCTGACCTTATTTGATCTCATGATGCCTGACCTGCATTGAACTTCATTATCTTAAGAAGTAAACAAACAATAATGTGTTTTCTTTTTTTTCATTTTCAGGGTATTTTCATCAAGGATTCCAACTCTCTAGCTTATTACAACATGAACAACGGCTCCATCATTCATTTGGCCCTGAAGGAGAGAGGTGGAAGAAAGAAGTGAGCCACGCAGCGGGCAGAATATTTTACTTGTGGATGTTTTGTCACCATGTCCTGTCATTTTTGTTGAATGGAATTTGTATCAGATTATTGCACCCTTCATACCCGTCTGTATGGAGAGCATGTTCATCTTATATCTTATCTCTGAAGGCTAAAAGAGTTACACACTGCCTGGCAGGTATGACATCAAACTGTTAGTTAAGCTTTGATTTGTTCATGATGATATTCATTTGGTGACTGTAGAGTCACAATGTAACCCATTTAAATAAAGGAATAAAAAAAATTGATCTGCTTTGCGGTTTTATTATGTTTTGTATTTTTCGCAACTAATACAGGACTGATGCTTCGATGGCCAGACTACCAAATATACCAAAGTCCAGGGATAGTAGGAGAACATTAGTGTAGAATAAATAGGTGGGTTACCAGAGATCTTTATCAGGGCCGGCCCTGGGAATGTTGGCGACCTAGTCGAGATTTAAAATTGGCGCCCCCCAACATACACACGCAAACTGTCATGCATCCCGTTCAGTTCTTTTTTTAAAATCCATTCTCACATTTCATAATTCATACTTGGCCTCCAGAAAGTTAGTACATATGCACAGACAAGTGATAGGAATCTGAAGCTGTTTTTCAAGACATAGCACACCTACACTTTGACAAGTGCATGTTTTATTAAAACTATTTCAGATAATTGAATGTGTAATGATGCATGTTGAAATTATTTAATTCTTTGCTTTGGGTTCTTAAGCTATATTAGGATTAAAGTGTAAACAGAGACAGTTTGTCTGTTTGAGAAGGAAATTATCTTCTAATATTAATGGTTTATCTAACTTCTTCTAATAGACCTGTAGTTTATCTACTTGACGGTTAGTTATGTACAAGGTAGGTCTTTTAACAGCTCATGTGTTTTTTATCCATCATCACTACAACTGTGTACCCATCATCCATATTGTGTTGTGTACGACATTGAAGGAAGTTTTCTCCCGTTAGTACAACAATTTTGTGCCGCTTGTACTGTATGCAGTGTAATTAATTTATTTTCACCCTGACACAGTATGCTTGTTGCACACAGAGGGTACCAAAGGAGATGTGTTGATAGTAACATTTAAACCAGGATGCTGTGCTCTCAACACATACTGCATGTGACTATGCAGTATTCTTTCATTAGCAGAGCTCATTCAGGACCACAGCTGGAGTGCAGCTGTTTGGTCACAGCCATGGAAACTGTGTTTTGTGTCAAAATGCTAAAAGTGTTTTTGGAAATACAGAAGGGACACATACTTGAATTTCAGGGACGCAGGTTGAGTAAAACTTAAGGATGACTAATTTGTGTTGGTTTTGAATTCTCTTGCATTTTTATTAACCCCAGTTCTTATATCCCATTGTGTGTCTAACTGAACAGAGCTTTATTAGTAACTGAAGAGATAGAGTAACCTTCATCGTATGAGAGGTAAAATCCAGTAGGTTGACATGCTGCTAACAGTGAAATGAAACTCTCTTCTTTTTTTTCTGTTCATGCTGAAATAAAGTGGATTCACTTGGTCTGACGTTTTTTTCGATCACAAGATTCCAGATTCATTTACTAGACTGGCACTCAGTCGAGATCAACAGAGCCGTATAGGTTCATCTCTGATCCATGCAGCTTCCTTCTAGCAAGTTTTGTGGTTATTGGTCCAGTAGTTTATTACATAAACCTGTTGACTGACAAATCAGAGATGAAAACATAAACTCCTTAGCAGAGGTAATAAAACCTCCACACATTTATCAAGGAAATGTAACTAACATTAACAATAATTTGAAACACAACAGGAAATTAAAAGTAGACAGAAATGTTTCTAGAATATCTAAATAGTTGACCGGAAATTTTCTGTTGCTCGACTTATCAATTCATTTATAAAAAGCTCATTTCCCCCTGCTACTTAGTCTAAAGGGGTTTTATATTGTGTTTTATTTATGTTGTATATATTGGTTTATTTTTGTCGTGCACTGGTTGCTGGTTGTACATCAAATTGCCCTTGAAGGATAATAACGATTTTCTTTTATGGACAACTTTAGTTAATCACAAGCTGCACAAACCAAAAAAGAGCAGCAGAGGAACCCAGCAGCCAGCAGGGGGCAGCCTCAGGACATCACATGGAAACAAGCAGACTGTGATTCTTGTAAGGCGTCAAAGGACAACGTTGGAAACTACTCCAACAATAGGTTTTTAAAGCATATTAAATCTTCCAGTATCTAAAATCCCAAAATATAAATGTAAGGCTGTCAAATATATGTAGTAAAGTGGAAAATATATTTCTCTGAAGTGTGTATCAAAAGCAGACAGAATGACACGGACACACACACGATAATTTGTCCGCTTAGTTCCTCACATGAATCAGCAGGCTGTGTGGCCTAGTAGGTAAAGTGTTCGTTCTCCAACGTCCACTTCGTGGGTTCAAATCCAACTCTTTCTCATCCTCATGCCGGCAATATAACTCTTAAAACTGGCAGGAATTCAATCACCTGCAAAATATATAACATTATGTAAAATTCATACAATTTAAATTGATTAAATACAAAAATTAAATGACATTAAAAAACAAAACAAAATGCGCGCAATAGTCTTCTGCGCAGGATGTGCGCAATGGGCTTCTGCACAGAATGTGCGCAGGGGGCTTCTGCGCAGAATGTGCGCAGTTCGGTTCTGCGCATGATCTGCAGTAGGCTTCTGCGCAGAATGTGCGCAATGGGCTTCTGCTCAGAATAAGCGCAGTGGGCTTCTGCGCAGGATGTGCGCGCGCAGTTTTTAATTTTTATTAATTTAATTTAGTTTAATTAGTTAATTTTTTATATTTAATTTAATTTAATAAAAAAAAGGTTTTAATATTTTAATTAAAATGGTTATGGTTCATTTTTGTGTTTAAATGTACATAGTACTAGATATTGTGCAATGAATAGGTGGTTGAAGTCCTGCCAACACGACAGCCTGACCCAGCTCCTGTGTCAACTGGTGTCCTGGTTCCACCCATGGCAGCGTAGTGGCGTGGAGCTGGCTCATCCCTGTGGTCCAGTGAGTGCATTTCTCCGCGCTGGTTCAGGGGTAAATGATGCTGGTCTTCACAGGTGACTGACCTATGCAAGCCTGTAGCTTTTTTAAGAGGCATTGGAGGGTAATTCCCATGAAGACCACAAGGGCTGGTTATAGCATGAAGACGCTGGAACAGCCCAGGACGACACTGGGTCTGTGACTCGTCCAGGAGCGGCAGGCGGACGTGATGACAGGGCAGCGTTCCACTGCTGAGCAAGTTCTAAACTTGTTAAACTGCTAGCACCGTTAGTTAATGGCCGTGACAAAGAAGTGAGTAACCTAGCATGAGTTAGATGAAGGTAAAACAACTGCAGGGATCATTTGGGAGTTTAGGCTAACTACTCAGTGGCTAGCTAATGTAAAAATCTGTAAAAGCCATCGCGTCAGCGCAGCTAGCTATCGCCAAACCTGTTTAAAGTGCTCTAGAAGCTGTGTCGTCACGATCCGCAACATTTACAGAGGAAATTGTTGTAAAAGTCAAGTCGGTAAATCATGACGTCGATGCTATTTGATCCGTCAACATATGCGGAGGAGCACTTTTGACTTTGGGCTGTCAACAAGCTCGCTGGCGTTAGCTATCCTGGCTAGCCAGCAGCTAGCACTCCTGCTACCATGGCCAGAATAGAAAACGGCCGTCAGTCGGCGGACACTGCGAGCATCCGGACCATCAGCAGCAGCCGCATAGACGACGAGGGCTCGGTGGGATCCGACTCCGAGATCAACGGCTTCACCAGCGACAGGCAGACCGATAAATATGGATTCATCGGCGGGGCGCAGCAGCACTCGGAGGCGTCGTAAGTTTCCTTCAACTTTTGTGATTTACACCCATTGATTTCAACTGTGTACTCGGGGCCAGGTATAATATATGTGGCGATCTAGTAATCCAGTGGAGACCAGGGTTTGAACGTGGTAGTTATGATGACATATTGTGTGTGTGTGTACCACAGAGCTCCTGGCCCGCTGCGTGGCACTGTGTGTTTTTACATATTCCCACTGTTGGTCTGTCAACATGGCTCATAGGAAAACATGAGCTGGAGTCATAATAACAAGAAGCATCGTTCTTCCTCGTTCTCTATTATACATGGTGTTTCTTGTGTAGATCTAATTTATCCCTCTCAGTTTTTGTGCAGCTATTCTTTTCCCTTTGAATGGATTCATTCATATCCTTGAGGCATGTTTCAGTCTTTTTTTTCGGTTCTGAGAAGGCCTCTGTTTCTTCCCTTTGCAGTGGGAGACTAAAGCCGACATTACAGAGCTAAAATAGTGGTGGGAGTGAGGGGAAGTTGTGCCAAGCTCTGGCTGTCTGTCTGGGAGCCCGCTGTTTTTTGGAGTTGTTGGCAGACTTGGAGCCACAGCTCTGGTGCCCTGTTACTCCGGGGCCTCTTTTGGCTCTCAGTTTTTATAGGTAGTCCCAAACCCAGAGTTTAACGTTTAAAGTGAAAGTTACTCATCCCTGTAAGGAGTCACTAGAAGCTGAAGTGGGAGTGTAACCTCTCGCTGCCCGGACCCACAAACATGAAGCCGTTTTTGTTCATAGAAAGAAGGAGGGCTTCCTGGAGTTTGAAACACTCTTTGAAGACATTTGAAGCCTACAATTACAGCCTTGTGCTGATGAGATGATTACATAGCTTCATAAAGCATCAGCCCTCATTCATAATGTAGGTTATACTTGCCCACATTTTCTTTTTCTGCCGGAGAATACAATGTGAAGTCCTTGCGTGTTCTTGGCTGTAAACGATTTGCAGTTAAATGACATCACAAGTCGGAACGATCCCTACTGCAGCTCTTTGAGGTTCTTTGCCATTTAACGGGCTATATATGAGTTTTTTGTCTTTTTATAGTCTCTTCAAAGCAAGTCTAGTAGTTGTTATGTTCAAAGGATGGCACAGTTCACTGACTGCGCATGAGTGATGGCCACACAGATCTGATGCCGAAAGCGGAGCCTTTCTGAGGATGTTGTCTTTTGAGTTTGCTACAAACACTCAACCTAGAAGAGCATCCTGCTAACAACCATCTCTTTGTTATTTTGAGGTTTATTTCCAATTTTCCTAATTGAAAATACACATTTTTTATTTGTTATATACCTGGCAGTGCTTACTTACCAAATAGGAAAGTCCCTTGGGTTTGATATTGTTTTAAAGAGCAAAATATGAATATGAATATGATGTTATTATTTTGTCTGTTGTGTCTCCAGAGCTCAGGATGTGCCTCCAGAGGTGCTCAGGCAAAGGGAGGTGAAGTGGCTGGACATGCTCAACCACTGGGACAAGTGGATGATCAAGAGATTCGACAAGGTCAGCACCAAGTGTTAACTCATTAACACAAAATGTCAAGTGGCTTTTTTTTAAATAAGTCTAGTATCTGTGCTTGCCACCATTGCATCAGTTTTTTTTTTTATCCTGCCATGTTTTGTACACAGCAGGATCAGACGAGGTAAATTACATTGCTCAAGCATTTGATTGCACAAGGACAATACTATTGCGGACACATTGTTCGCAGCTTCACTTGTCTAGCTGGTTCTCAGCTGAAACGCTCCAAGCGAATCAGCTCAAAGATGCAGCCTCAACCATTTTCCATGAATCAGCAGCAGGGCAGGACACGACCCATCCCTTTTATCGCCCTGTTAACGTGTGACAGATTGACAGTCTTAAATTCAGGGTGGGGCTGTTTAGGCTCCCTGGGAAACTGCTGTAATAAAGGTCTTTTGAATTTATCCTATAGCTGTACTCGTGTGCAAGTCAACTCTTCAGAATGAAAATCCCAAAGTTGTTTCCACTTCCCTGTTTTTGCCGGTGGGCTAAAAAAGGCATGCACTGAAGGTCGGAGTTTCTAATCCTTTATTCTGCGCCTTTGTTTTGTTTTACACAAACTTTACAGTCGAAATTGAACTCTCCTTGGGGAAGTGTGCCAGCTTCATATCAGAAAGGCAAACAAGAGGGACCATATTTCACTGTAATCAATCTGTTGCGTAAACAGTAGCTTGTGACTATATGTGACAGATTATAGTTGTGTCTCTGCTTGAGGTGCTTTTAGTTGATGTTTAGTAACTGCATACAGGATGTTTTGGGTCCATTCAGGTCACTATAATTATTTTTCATTTAGACTTTTTATGTACTGACAGGAATCCAAAACAGATATCTCACAAACTGGAGAGCAATAACTTTGTAGTAATTGTTGCTGAATATAAAATGTCAAATATGCCTTGAGCTGTTTTGGTCAGATACCTACAATACATTTGGAATGAATTCAAGAAAAAAAAGAAAAGAAAAAAGACCGCTCCACCAATATACATACTAGTTATCATAGCTATGTCTATGTCCCACTTGTTCCCTTCGTATCTTGCTTTATTTTACATAATGTTTGACTCTGTGGCTCAGGTGAGGCTGCGGTGCCAGAAAGGAGTCCCTCCGGCCCTCCGAGGCCGTGCATGGCTCTACCTGTCAGGGGGCAAGGTGAAGAAAGAGCAGAACCAAGGAAAGTTTCAGGTCAGAGAGCTTCTTCTTTCGTTTCCTCCTTACAGCTCTATTTATGCCGATCTTTGACCCTGGTTTCACTTTTAAATTGCATTTGAATTTGGTACTGAAACTGTGACTGTCCTACAGGGTTACTTCCTCTGTCGAGATCCCTGATTTGATTTTTGGGCACAGCACTGGAGATTTTTAACAGCTAATAATAATAGAAAATTTGCTCTCAATTAACTTTGCATGATAATTAAATGGAGTTCTTTTTATGCTAGAAATAATCCTTAGATCACTGAATCTTATGGAATAGCTATAACTAAATCATAGTTTGAAGGGCCACGGTGCTTTTACTGTGTAATAAAGTCTCCTCCATGTGTTTGGCCAGGAGCTGGATAGCCAGCCAGGGGATCCCAAATGGGTTGATGTGATTGAGAAAGATCTCCATCGACAGTTTCCTTTTCATGAGATGTTTGTGTCACGGGGAGGACACGGGTAAGTTGTGAGACGTGATGTGTGAGGGCTCAACTGGTGATTTGTTTCGCGTTTCATTCGTCGTAACTTATCTGTATGTTTATGCCTCACAGACAGCAGGATCTGTTTCGTGTTCTTAAGGCCTACACACTCTTCAGGCCAGAGGAGGGATACTGCCAGGCTCAGGCTCCCATAGCTGCTGTATTGCTCATGCACATGCCTGCTGAGGTACTGTATGCTTTCACTCCACCACAAACACCATATAAAGTATCTCCTTTGGTGTAAACGGGCTGTCTCCATACTGTGTTTACCAAGGAGGGATTAGTTGCCTGTGTTAATCAAACTAAGATCTGAGGGTTTGTTATATTTTGCTCTTTAAACTAGAAATCACATGAACACTTTTATTTGTGACCTTGAAGAAGACTATTTTTAACAGCAGAGACTCTACAAATGATGTCAATGGGGGATAAACCCTGGAGCTGCTGCAGACACTTAATAATGGATGAAACAGCCACAGTGACTTGACAACTGTTTATGTAAATGTTCTGATTCACAGTGATAAGCTGTGTATTCAAATAAAACTAGCTTCAGTATCGCTGTGACTCCACAAACTCACATACTAAATCGCTCATTGTTTGATGCTGTATTGTATAAAACAATAGATGTGGGAATAATTGGACTTAATTTTTTTTATTCCTTATGTATAAAAAGCATACATTATTAGGAGTTTAAATAAATTTAGTTCATAATGAAACTGTGGTGCAACAATCACCATATGATTGCGTAAAATTAAAATGTCCTCTACGTTAGTCGGTGGAGTTATGGAACTAAAACTTCCTGGCGTTATGTGACATCATCTGTGTTTGTCTCCACAGGATGCCTTCTGGGGGCTGGTCCAAATTTGTGAGAAGTATCTTCCTGGCTACTACAGTCCTGGCCTGGTGAGACTGAAATACAGACGAGCATTAATGATGAGCTCATCATGAGAGAATATGACTTCATGTGACACTGCTGTTACAAGAGCTGTACAGTAATCCACACTGACTTGCTGAGCCGACTGTTTTTGCAGATGTAGGAATTCTGTGGTTATAAGCGACTGATGAAACCGGGGAGGCGTTGTCAGACCATCATTTTACTTTGGGTTATTTATTTGCCAAGCTACATACATGAATTATGTTGTGTCATTACTTAGGTTGTGTGGTTACTGTCCAGTATTTTTTTTTTCTTGTTTTCATTCTTCTAAACACAATATCTAAAGAACGCCTTGAGAGAATGTCTTCTAATTTGGTACAAATGTTCGATTGCACTCAAATATTAACTGATATCAATTTGTCAAAGGTAAAGTTTATTGCGAACTTACAAAACATGTTTATTGAGTCTTGAACAAGATATCTTAATATCTTTTTCAAATTTTAGCCAGTTGTCATTTGAGCTCAGAGATTTATAGTTTAGTGGTTAAAGGTAAAGCTAAAAGTGATGTTATATGCAAGGGAACATCTGGAAGGACTGAAACTGCACTGGTTGGTGGAGGTATTCGATCACAGGGCTGTGATTCTAGTTTCTATATGATGAAGAATTGTGTAATGAAAGTATAGCATGTAGCTACAAAAGATGTTGGAAATCTGTGTTGTCATGCGGAGTGGGAAATGATTTACAAGTAGAGCAACATGATGCATTTGTACGTTTCTTCTTTTTTTTTTTTAAATGGATGAACATCCACGTGTGTATCAGGTTTCTGACCTAACAATGCAGAGTACAAACGTTTTTGTTTCCTCTTTTAATGCTGTCCTCCCTGTGTCTCCTCCAGGAAGCTATACAGTTAGATGGAGAGATCCTGAACGCTTTGCTGCGACGCGTCTCCCCACTTGCCTTCCGCCATCTTGAAAAACACAAGATCGACCCCATCCTCTACATGACTGAATGGTTTATGTGTGCCTTCTCCAGAACGCTGCCTTGGGCTTCTGTGCTGCGTGTCTGGGACATGTTCCTCTGTGATGGTAAACAATGACTTTCAGTGCTACACCTTCAGTGATAGACTTTCCGTGTTGTAGACAAGTAATACTTCAGGACTTCTTCACCCTGAAACTCACCTGGCTCTATCTCCTTCTCACAGGAGTTAAGATAATCTTGCGTGTTGGTTTGGTGCTGCTCAAGTGCATGCTGGGCACCCGGGAGAAGCTGAAGGCCTGTCAGGGCCAGTACGAGACCATGGAGCTTCTCCGGGCCATCGAGCCTCGATACATGCAGGAGGGTTACCTCGTCCGAGAGGTAAGAGCAGAGGAGCAGCAACATGTCGCCACAGAAACAATCCCTTTTAATAAGAATGTATGAGTTTTCAAGGCATTCGAGACAAGCTTTCAAATATGGTTGTCACACAAGGGGCTGGGTCATATTATGGCTACCTATATTTAAGCTATTTTGCAATTTCATGATATTTTCTCTCTTTGCTCCAGCTTAGCTCTGATGGGCCGTGATGTATTCATGACAGAGGGTGGAAAAGCCTCTTTCCCATGCAGTGATGTTTTCAGAGCACACAGACACACTCTCTACCCACGATGGGGCTATTAACACCTTATTTTTATACAGGAAAAAAGCTAAACACAGCACGGCTATGCTAAGGATGTTAGCCATCCTGCATTTAGCTGTTCGTCGTCATACAGGCTAGATTAATGTGTTGCAATTGGGAAAGCAAGATGAGCATCCCTTAATTATTTATTTTGTGACTAAATAATCTCACTCAGATGCTCAGACACTGAACCAGTACAAACAACCTATGGATGGGAAGCAAATTATTAATTTGATCAATCCTCAGAGATAGTTTTTTGTCGGCTCTCTGTAGCTATGCTTCTGGTTATGTTCAGAGGCCCCTTTCCCTGGGCTTCACATCACCCATAGATTGTATAGGCAACAGCTTGTTGAGGGAGGGAGGGATGAGCCTTGTTGATGAAGCTGATGCTGGTATTAGTGCGACTAATACCAGCATCACTATATGTGCTTTGTGGTATTGTGGCTAAAAGTTTTGTTTCACTGGCAAAATCCTTTAATGATGTAGTGGCTGTCATTGGGGATGAAATAAAGGGAGAACAGTCAGTGTTCACAAATGTAGCCAAAGGACCAGCCGAGTCTGAGAGAGTGATTTAAAGTGGTACAGAGACAAATTGACCAGAGTGCTGGCTGGCCAGTGTCTGGTTCCTGTGTGCGAGTCTTGTGTGAGTATCTGTCCATGTTAACAATACCCCCTCTTATACGTGGGGCTGTCTCGACAGTGAGTGTTGGTGTATCTGCAGCAACCCCAAGGCCCTCTGGCATTTACAGACAGAGTTCACATTTGAGCTCAATGGCCAAACATGGAAGGAACATATTTTCCAGCAAGGGCTTCTCTTGTTGCTTCACATTCCCCTGACTATGATCTATATGACTCCAGCTGTGACCTGATGACGTGATTTTTCCTGTTGCAGATTCTGGAGGTGCCAGTGACTGCACGAGAAGTGGAAAGAGAGCATCACACCCAGCTGAAGCGCTGGAGGAAGAACCGCGGAGAGCTTAACTTCAAACCGCCTCCCAGGATGCACGGCGCAAGGCTCGTCATGTTGGCAGAGCCGCCAAGGCGCCAGGACCTGCAGCAGAACCCCACTATTGTACTGGAAGTGCCTCAGCCCATCTCGCAGCTGAAGAAGGGAAAGGAGGAGAAGAAGAGCAAGAAGAAGAGGAGCATGAAGAAATCCCAACCCATTATGGAGGTCCCCAACCCTTACCCTCTTTCAATCGACCCTCCACCTCCACCACCACCCACAGAGCCACCTGCCCCACCTCCGGTTAGGGTTGAGACAGCCGAGGCTGTACCACAAACTGAAACAAACTCAACTCACCAGCAGCAAGAGCCTCCTACAGTCCTCCCCCCTGCCAAAGAATCTCTTCTTCAGCGATCCACACAAAGCCTTTGCAGCACAGACCAGGACACTTACCTGTAGCTCCACGTCTGTCAGTGTGTGTGAGTGAAACACCAGCACCCATCAGCCAACAACCAGCTGGCTTAGTCAGCATCACTATCACATTTTTTTCTAGTGTTAGACTGTTTTATATTCATTCTTTAATTTCAGAAACTGTTACGCCTATGATATTATTGTTGTTCCAAAAACCTAGTTGCTAAACGTAAAACTGCTTTGATGCCATTTCTCCACATGAACCTGCTGTGATCTCCTTATCTTATCTTAATGGTTTTACTCAGATCTAGGTGTCCTGTTTACAAGGGAGACACGTTACTGAATTTTTTAAAGCTAGGTCATTTCTCCAGACAGGTGTGGTTTAAATGGGACTCAAAGGACAATGTGGTGCCACAGCTCATAGACTGTCTGCTGAGTAGCGAACAGTGGTAGCAAGGTCTCGCCAATACAGGCGCTCGTCCAATTGCACGTCAGGTTGAACTGTCATTCACGACATTTCACCTCATTTTCATAGCATCAAATAACTCATTTAAATCAAACTTACTGGAAAACGAGCACTTGTATCCCATCCACTAACATGGAGTAGGTAGGGTTTATGACCTTTACTACAGCCAGCCACCAGGTGGCGATCAAGATGCTTTCGCTTCACTTTGGGGAGCTGTCATGTGTCCCTCTTTTTGTACAGTCTATGCTAGTATTGTGCAGCAGTGGACACAAACCCTTTTCAACTTTCAAACTACTTTAGCCAATATGTTTCATGAGGGGTTTTGTACACTAGAGGGCAGTGTTAAAAAGGTTTTCTCTTACCTGTTAGAGAAACCAATCACAGCAGGGATGGGCTTCCTTTTAGGAGTCACTCAGTTTGGGAGATATACGTTTGATAATGATGTTGGATTTCTTCTTGTCCAGTAGGGAAACTTTTTCCCAACTTGCATTTCATGTTTTATATTCTTAATTTTCAGCTGAAAATTATCTTCTTCAATTCATGACCTCACACCACATTGAGTTCATGCTAGTTGTCCTCTACAAAGCACTATTATTTAAAGAACAGTGTAAACATTAATTTGTGCTCTCATGTGTTTCAGAATCTTTTTAATAGACACAGTTAATCTCTGTATACCAGTGTGCCAGGCACATCTAGCCACTTTAAATCAGCAGTAATTCATGTTGCCTGGGCAGCAGAGAGGAGAACACATTCCTCATAGTGTCCCACATGTTTGCCTTGTTACGAGCCAATCGTCTAAAAAATGTCTCTTGCCAAATTTTAATCTGTGTAGTGTATGTGTATGTCTTTGTTTCCTGTCACAGCCGGGGCAGTGAGTTAGTGGAGGTTCGTGCACTTGACGTAGCTCTACTATCCATTTGGGGCCAAGCAGATCTGTTGGTCTAGTTTGTTGGGTTTATTTCTTTTTAAATATTTTTTTGCTAGAATATCCAAAGCCAATCAAGACTGTTGTTTTGAGACGATCTCCGACCACTTCCTGTGACCAGACTGATTCCATTAGCACAGACAAGGGATCATTAAGTGATTTCAAGATTTACTGGGGTATTTCTTGCATGAGAGCCCTCATATCTTTGGGAAATTGGGAGATAAGCAGGGGTTGTTAGGCTCTTTTGTCTTGTAATTTTCATCACAATGATAAATGAGAAAGGGAGTTCTGACAAGCACAAGTACATATGTGGGATGTGTTTGTGTGTAAACTTAATAAATACAATTCTGCTTTAAAAAAAATGCATTTTAGGTCAGTTATAAACAAACCAGTGGGGTTTTAAAACAATAACACATGTTCGAGCAGTCACTTGTCTATATGCAATAGTTTTTTAAGTTGCTTGTATTTCACACTTTACACATGTTCTATTTAAATTTAATGCTTTTTCTGTAGATATGACATGTAAAATAACAATTTGTTTTGTAATGAAATCTATTTTTCAACATTCGATTCCATATTTTATCCAGCATTTAAGAGAAACTTTAAACCAGTTGCAGTCTCAGACAATATATCTTACATCCTTATTTGTAACACTATAGGGGGAAATGTTAATTCATATGGAATAAATGGGCAACTCCTGCCTGTGAAAATACTTTTCTCCAGACTGGTATTTTACCGTTCTCATTACGGTGATAACAGATGTTTGACAACCATGACGCTGTTCGCATCATTGTGAGTTTAACTTTTACAAATAAAGTTTTATTTAAAGCAAACTTGCAGCATTTCCGTTGTGTTTCTTTTTTGGATTCGCAGTAGCATTATGGTTGACATTTTCAATGCAATGTCTCATATTCTCCAGCAGATGGCGCACCAGAGTCATCACTTTGAAAGCAGTGGTTCCCAACCTGGAAGAAAAGGTCAAAGGTTTCCAAAGATGTTTTCATTTCCATTTTCTACTGCATATGTTTAATAATGTGCTGCATTTGTTATGAAGACATTCATTACACTTTTGCATTTCATTTAATAAGTATGCCTCTTTAATATGACACAACAGCTCCTTTAACAATACATCTGTGTGTGTGTACCAGCAGCTACCCAGCATGCCTAGGCCTAGTGCGTCACTAATGTCCAATCTGACCATACTCTATATTATAACCTCTTGCAAAGGACCAAGGAAGGAAACCACATTATGTGGCAGAGAAAACGTATAAAACTTGACTGTATAATGTCCAAAATTGATCATCTCAGATCAGACTATGGTACAGTGTCTTATTAAGTTGGGGTCAGTGGCCTGGTGTCTACGTGTCTGAGCATCCTGTACACATTTGACCGGTCTCCTCTGAGGCTTTCCTTATCAACTTGATCAGGAAAGGCAATTCCTGCTCCCTTCTCCTCGTTTAGACTAATGACAGTTAACTACTATTTTCTTAATTTGCCGTTTGACCTCTTTTCTCCACCTTGAGGCGTTGGGCTACTTGAAGTTTTTGCCTCAGGCTTTAAAGAGTTCATCTTAAATTGCTACCTTGATGACCTCAGTAAGCCCGCTAACTCGTTTCCAATCGTCCAGGAAGGCGTGAGCTGCAGCTGCTGACCTCTGGCCATCAGCAGCTCAGTGTTGTGATCAAATGAGTGTTGTAGGTAATTTGGAAACAGTCATTGTCCTCAAAAGAATTGTTTTATTTATTGTATATTGTCAGAGTGACTTTCGGGAGACGAGGTGCTTATAGACAGTATTCATACAGTATCTTTCTTTGAAGGGAGTACCTGCCAATAGCTATTAATCATACTTACCAGTGATGTCATTCCACGAAGCCATTATGGACCATTACGGGATCTGTTGATGTTTGCCCACATGAGGCACAGCAACAGTTAATGCTCTCGGTCCCTGAGGAATGCATGCACCGTCACGCTTTCCCTCTTTGCATCGGACACCTGGCCCTCTTTCAGTGCCACCGTTCCATTTACATCTCAAAGGGCCACGACCAAGAAGGCTCCCTCTGTGCTCCCTTCCTAACTCCAGAAATGATCTGATTTATCTCTTCATCAACGGAAATATACGCCTTTAGAGGGCCATCCCGCCTCTCTCTCGTCCCCAGCTAGCAAGGGACGGGAGAGCGAGCGGTAAAAGGGGAGACTTGTGATCCTCCGTGTGATCCCGGACCCAACGGACCCCTGTCACAGTGCTTGATTCATGTGATGCGGGCGACTCTCTTTCTGCTCCCAGGCTCAATGTGTTAAGGCAAAGCAAAGGCGCCTGTGTTCCTGAGGTATCCGATTCCCACGTTTGATGGAGCATGACAGGTTGGCTCAGGTCAAATTAAAAAGGCGGCGGTAACAAATATGAGGGCAGACATTGTGATCGTCTGCGCAGGTGAACTTTCCGTGGCAGTGGGAATAGAAACGTACTTATTGCACCGAGGGAAAACATTAGTCTTTGTGCGGGAGACATGACGAGGGGGATCCCTGTGAGAGGGTCAGGGTGGATCATTGAATCACTCGTGTGTTGTTCTCTCTAACAGACCCTCTTACGCCAAAGGAGAAGCCCTCACTTCTCCCCTCTCAGGCTTCCTTTCCATAAGCACACCTTTAAACCAGATTGTCTATACCAGTCCCTTATTTTTGCGGCGTAGCATTTACAGTCAGTTGGATGGAAACATAACAGCTCCATTTCCAGACACACCTTTGTAAATATCCTCCATCCTCTGGCTCCTGTGAGATATGTCTGACCACCATAAACACAGACGACTGTTGAATTGCGTTACTAAAGCCTGCTAATGTTTTAAATCTGGACCCGTGCCTGTATCGCTCAGCTAATCCATCATGGGTTAAAGAAGGCTCTGTGTATCTTGGAAAATGGAGTCTTGGCACCTATGTTGTTTCCATTGTAGGGTTCCTGCCTCCATTCGTGCTCTTACAAATGACTACATGTAAGGCAAATACTTAGCAGGTACATTTAACATAGAATAACACCCCCAAATTTCTCCTGGGTGCATTTAGCAAAGTACTTTAGATGTCATCACTCTTCTCATTCCGGCTACTCCCGGTGGACGGGCCGCCCTGCCTGAAGGACGACATGAAAATTATCAGGGGGGCAGGGAGGGGGGGCTCAACCACATGTTTAGCTTTAAAAAACATTAAAAGCAAGACCTTCCTTTCTCGAGGTTATAAGAATTTAGTTTGGACCCTCAATGTAAGAACGTGCAACAATAACAGACAGTACATTTGATTCATTGATCTTAATTTATTTGTATTGTTTTTTCGGTAATTCGAATTTTCACTCAACAAGTCAGTGAAACAAACCACATAGCAAATAGAGAACAGATTGTTTGAACAGTAGAGGATGACTCGCCATTAACATAAAGTGAGATAAAATAAAACTGTGGACACAATAGGGATGTTGATTACATACATAAACATGTGTGTGTAAACATTTCCTTTTGGGCTCGGCTTGACATGGAACCAAAAGTTTCACCATGTCTCAATTACAACCCCCCCCCCCCCTTCTTAATTTCAGCCAACATGAATTCATGTGGTGAAATCTCAATCATTGGCTCTTTATTTTTAAACAAAGAGCTTCTAAATGAACGGGCATTACCACTCGGCACAAACTGAGGGGCCTTCACTCTAAAATGCTCAATTTATAAAGAAAGGATTTATTGTACATGATGAAATAAAATGTACTTTTGGGTTATGGAAATAAAAGATAAAGATTAATTGAAACTGCTCTTCCTGAAGCTAAGCTAAATGAAAGATAACCTTCCCTCTAGTCTGACACCCCACCCCCACCCTCCTCCCACCCTACTTTTCACACAGTCCCTCAGCTTATGTTTATAAAATATTCAAAAACCGCAGCCAGTTTCATGTTTTAGGGGTTTTAAATCTCTCAAAACAACCAGGCAGCCTCTGTCAAGTGAGTCTCCAACATGCGGGTGAATGGTAAAAAGGTAAGTGAGGCATAATAATTGAGTCCGCTAATCACCTGCTTGCTGCTTCGCCCACAGGACATCTCCACTCTGAACGATGGGCGTGTGGGGGTTACATGGGGGTAAGTGCTGCACACCTGTGTGGCTGTACAGGCTCCTGGGGGACTTTTGGGCTTTTCATTTAATCGCACCCCCCCGCTCCACACACACCCCTGCACCCATCATCCTGACCTCTTGACCCCCCTACATCCCCTGGCTCAGTGGAGCCAGAGGCATGCACAATTATGACTGTGAAATCCTGTCAAGCAAATGGAGCATAAGCTGCAGCCACATTTCACCTGAGATCTGATGACGTGAGTCTGTCTTCCTTTCCCTGCTGGAGCCAATCAGAGCTGTCGGTAGGTTCTTTAACGTCTTGTGCTCTGATGGAGCTGTTTTGAAGATTTGTTTGACACAACCTGAAGTTTCTCGGTCCCAATTCACTGTGCTGCCCACAGGTGCACTTTATAAGTGTGTGTGTGAATGGGTGAGTGGCAAAAACACTTTTCGGTGAAGTGCTTTGAGTGGTCATCAAGACTAGAAAAGTGTTATATAAATACAGACCATTCACCATTAACCATTATCCCCTCTCACTTCTCTCGTGGGGCTGCATGGCCCCTGTCCATTGCTTTTTTTAGGGGGGGGTTTGGCACTGATAATCAGTAATTAACAGAGCCAGGTAGAATAAGCTGTTAAATGGCTTTCTCTATGGCTGTTTGTTTACATGTGTGTGCTCCTGCCGAGGCTCCTGGCTGGTTGGGTGATGAGTTACAGACACAGATGGTGGGCATCAGCAGGCTGGCTAAGGGCAGATTAGCAGCCTCCCCTGTCTGAGCACCCCCCCGTCCCAGCCCCGCTCCCACTCCCACTGAGCCCCAGAGGAGGGCCTGTCTGTCTGTAACTCTACTCACTTTGGCAAGTCTCATGTGTTGATGGAGGCCGACCATTGGGCTTATCTCGTCTCATTCCACCACCGGCAGTCCTAGCAGGCTCAGGGCTCGAGGAGAGAATGGGTGGGGGTGTCTGGTGGCGATGTCTGTGTGAAAACAGCCTATTTTTGAGAAGGTAATGCTGTTGCCCTTAAGTGGCACAGATTTTGTAATCAGGAGTAACAATGCACCACTAAATGGAGCCTTATCTGTATATATTTGCCCTTTTATAGCACGCCATCTGGGTATTGAACCTACTTTTCTACATTAACACGGATGCTCTAAGAAGTTGTAACCCTGATGTGTTCATGTGTGTGAATGGCGGGCTGCCACATGTGCCACCTCCATGGGGATGTGTTGGTAATCCCCTCTTCCGCTGCAAGAAAAAATTGCCTACGGTGCAGATATTGCCAGTGTGCCATACTCACATCGCACTGGACAGGAAGCGCAGTTCAAACAGTCCGGGTCAAAGGTCAGCCAGATGCAATGAAGAGGGCGCAGGAGTGGGGGGGGGACTGGGCAGCCCGTCGGTTAGCGTTCGGGGGCCTGTTTGTTTTATAAACAGTGGGAGCAGATTAGTACTGGAGCCAGGCTCCCTCAGCCATATGGGGAGGATGTCCTCTGTGTTAGCAGGCTCTTAATAAACCATTGTGTTTGAAGCTGGAGACTCACGGTCACTGGCATCATTTCTGGTCACCGCTCATGATGATGAGATGATGTTGTTGCTCTAATACACGTGTGCAGACTCAGGGCTGCGCGGTCTGCACCACTTCCACTCTGGGTATGATGGAGAGTTGAATGATTGTGTGAGTGCCAGCTCACAGGTTTTGAGTCATTAAGGGTGTTGGCACATGCCGGCCCTTGTCACCGCTTAGCTGGGAGGTAAAAACAGGAAATGGATGGATACCCCCCCCAAACTTAGCGCCAGTCTAAAGATCCCGCCTGAAGATGTTTGTGTGTGGCTCATCTCCTGAAGACTTCCCCTCTTCCTGTCATTGTTTGGGGTTTTTGTGAGATGTGGTAGCAGTAAAGTCTCCTCTGATGAGTCCTGCTGTCAACGCTCAGCTGGACTGACGGTTCTCCATCAACATACACAAACACACTTGTATTTGATGGTTTAAGTGCTCTGCCATGATAAGTGCCTCACTGTATAATGGATACACATATTTGAGGACGAGAAAACAAACCCCATTACGGCCGAGTTTGATTTGTGCATATACCCGCCAACACGTGTACTGTGTAGCATTATTGTAATTATATAAAGTCAGAACATTTACTCTGGTGAAGGGACATCAATGCCGTTGCAATCTAGCATTTATCTTTGCATCATATTTTACATTATTTATTGTATTTTTTATTACTAAATGGGACCTGTGTATATGTTGAGTTGTCATAAAGGAGCTGTGAGTGTGTTTGTCTATTTTTTACTTCCAAATGCACCAACAGGTACAATCACAATAAAGGCTTTCTATTCTATTCTATTCTATTCCACTCTATATGTGTAATATACTAATATACAGTGACAAATCTTGAATTTCATCAAACCATTGAATTGATTTACCAAGTAGAAAAGTGTCTTGGCTGCGAACTGCTCCATACACTGAGACAGGACAGAAGATGTGTGTGTGTGTGTGTGTGTGTGTGTGTGTGTGGGGGGGGGGGGGGGGGGGGGGGGGGGTGTGGGGGGGTGGGGCGGGGTTTTCTACCCCCTTGCTGAATAATTTAGATCAGTGTCAGAGGAGCTCAATACCCTGTCATCAACCCAGCTCATTATATTCTAAGTGTGTTCCCTTTAACAGATGCTATTCAAAATAGTGATTATATTATGAATATTTAATGTTATTCATCACTGCTCCTCCTTGGGCCTCTAACAATATACACAGCGACTGTGAGGCTGATAAGATGAACAGTTCTCAAGATATATGTTGTATGTACAAATAGACAGAGATTTCTGGAAGTAGTTGATAAATGGTCTTAATCCACGTTTCCTCAAATAAGTCAGAGGTCAGACTTGCCAGCACTTCTGGAGAGTCTCACTTCATGTCACTGTGAATTCTCTTTATTGTGGATTTACTGATTAAAGTGAATCAACAGGGGCTGATCCCCCATGTAGAGAAGTGGTTATATGTGCAGGGTAATTTGAGCCACTCTTTGGTTCCTCCTAAATCAGACAGTACATATTCCCACATTGGAGATGAGGATACCCCCTTGCGGCTACAGTGCTATGTGGACCAGATGAGGTGTAACCTGAGCATTACAGAGCAGGAGCCAAAAAACTGAGCCAGCAAGTTTGATGTTCAGCATTGTAGACGGGGGCCCCTCTGAAAGAACTGGCCCAGGAGTCCAGTGGTGTGAGGAAGAGGGGCGTACAGTACTTCAGCAGGGTAAATATACACACTGAGGAACACAAAGCAGACGTTTTTTCCCAAGAAAAGAGCTCTACACTTGGCTTTTCTGTTATTTACAATGAGCTGTGGGGATGAAACAGCAGCTCGTGTGTCAGCACAGAGGGTGTTGTGTCTGCAGAGCTGCTGGGACAGAGCCCCTTCTTCTCCATCCGGTTTCAGTTTGAGCCAGAGGGCTGAATCAAGTAGGCAAAACATTGTGGGATTATTCTAGATTATAATTCACAAAGATTGTGAATTTGTGAGTTCCCTACTCTTCAAACACCCAATTCTAAATACAAGCACAGTTATTATGAGTGTACTCTCAGGCTGACGATGAGTTCAGTTCAGCATCAAATGTATCCATTGACATTTATTTATTTTTGGATTCATTGTGTTTATTGAGTTTGACCTTGATGTTTGATTGAGTTCATCATTTCCTGCTTTATTTTGAATCTTCATTTCTTGTGTGTCTCTCTCACTTTACTTCCTGTCTTTGTGTGGTTTCCCTCCTCTGTTGCTACCTGCGCCGCCTTCATTAGCTCCACTTGTGTATTGTTGACTTTGTGCGCTTAGTTTGTCTTGTCACTTCCTTGTCAGTGTTTGTGATTCAGTCATCAAGTTTTGCTTTTGACCTCACCTTGTGTTTTTAGATGCCGACGCCTTCCTGGCTGTCGACCCGTTCACCTACTTGGAAATCACACTAATGACTCTTCATGGAATCTGTCCTTCTACTCAAAAAACTCTCACTATACCGACACCTACCTGGCTAGTTCATCAAAATGGACTGCACATGAAGACAGAAATACCCACCGGTTAATACTTTCTCCATGACTTTGCTGTGACAATTCAGATACTTTTCCAAGAACACAACTCAGCCACAAAAATGGAACAACAGGTTGGCAAGTGTTTTTAATCACAGATAACGGATCTGGTCACGGGTCATATGTTTAAAGGTCCAGGCATAGAGACAGTAACGAGTGTAGACATTGGATGTTCAGGCCAAGACGGCGTCTTCTGTTCACTGTTAACAGTCCATCTAGTTTCATTTGTCACACATGTTTTACGTTTGTCCACACAAAACACAAACATTAATACTTTATCATATTCAAATGCAGAATCTGTTTATAGAGATTAACATTTGGGTCCTCACCCGTTCCTGGAATTGATAGGTGAGCGACGACTCATTATCTAATCAATGAACGTTTCTGTGCTTAGTTTGGATTTCCCTTTGATACAATGATTCTAGTCTGCTAGTTAAAAACAATTTTAACTTAATTCAAATTTATCTTTGTAGCTCCATATTCACATTCATTATCTCAAGTTATTGTACAGAATAGAGGAGACTTTTTATCGCACTACATCAGCGACTTTTAAACTTCACTGCACTGAAAATGAACCTTCTCTTCGCAGCACAACATATCTTCTATACTATACTGGAGTCAGGGAAGCCACATAAGAAGACATCTGGAGCCTGATCTTCATCTGAGGGTTCGTTCATGTGCTAATATGAACTCATGTTGCCTTAACATAAATCTCGCTGTGGCTTCGACTGCATGTGTGTGCTGTTGTCACCTAAACTCAACCCCAGACCTACATCTGCTCCGGGCCCTCCGTCATGATAGATGTAAGAACATGACTGCTGCAGATGAGAGGAAAGCGCTCTTTATTAATCACTGAGACACACATGAACAGATGAGTGAGTCAGGGATGCTTTATTGAGTTCACCCTCTTCATTTATCCTCAGCTACAAGGAGCAATAACATATAGATGAAGCTTTTATTAACTAGCCGCTGAACAGGGTTGAACGTGATTGCCCCTTTTCAACATACCACATCGTTCGTCTCTTATCTGATCTGCTTTTTAAACAAATTGCGATGTTCTGTGTGTAGAGGGGCCTGGGAGGAAGGTTGCTGTGTGTGTGAGTGGGGCCCGGGATGGCGTGCAGGTCGCGCCGGCCATGGAGATTAGAGAGGAGGAGAGAGCGAGCAGGCGCTGCCAGCGAAAACAGCAGGAAAGATGATGAAGCAGAAGGTGTTTCCTGTGAGTGTTCCCCCTGGCAATGGTCCTCCTACGTCCACCACTCCAGGTTTACTGTGGACTCAATGCAGACTAAAGGCTTGGTCGCCATCTTGAACTGATTTAGCTGTGGTTTTGCAAAATCAAATAAAACCCAACTGATCTCTGCTATCACTGGAGGGAGGGGGTGGGGTTATATACATTACTGTACATACAGATGGACCCGCAACCACATGCACACGCGCACGGTAAAGCTCTTGAGATCCTATTGTGTTTACCATCCTTCACCTCCGTCAGGACAGACAATGGCCTTGGCTCCTCACCGACTCAGATGATGAGGAAGCTATTGTCCTGCTGTTCAGCTGCTCTCGCCCTGAAGATGAGCTCATGTGTGATTCAGCCTCCTCAGATGGCGCAGGTGCTCGCAATTTCACCGTAAATGAGATGCTCAATCACGTTTCCTTCTGACTCCTGTGAACCCCCGTCTGAGAGAGACGCCAGCGCTGAGAGCGTTTAAAGTTTCAGGCTGAAGAAAGCTTTGTTTGGCTGCGCTGTGTCTCCAAGCTGTTGGTTCCAGTTGAAAGAGCTGGTAGAGCCAAAGCATGTGCCAGCTGACTTTTAATCGGACTCACCCAGGCACTGGCTCAGTCATAGAGACTCGTAGGTCTGTAATTAGATGACAATGGGCCCCTCTCTGATGCAGTGATGGCTGACGGGTGGCCGCAGAGTTATTGATCAAAGCTATGGGCACAGGAAGAGTAGGGGGAGCAGCAGGCCCGGTATAGATGTTTGGCTCAGTGAACAACAGGTGACATCTAACAGACCTGAAACTAGCTCTTGCCTGCTGTGAATGATTATAGAGAATTTGTCTGTAAAGGTTCCTTGTGCTAAGACAAGGAAAGGGTTAGCTTATGCTAACTATTTAGTTTCAATCCATATGTTGGATAACAGCAAGTCTTTGCATCCGTCATCAATCTAACTGCTGACTCATACATAAGTTTGTCATGAGTGAGTCAGGGATGATATTAAAAGCTTACGCCATACCTTTGGAAAATAAGGATGGATGGTATGACTGCTCCCAAAAACCCAAAGAATATTGTTCGCCACCTCCTCTATGTAAGTGGATGGGACTTAAACCAAACTAGAAAGTCAAAGTACACATCAAATAAGTTTTCTCAAAGATGGAGGGCAGATTTGATTGATGGTGTCTCTTTTTGTTGGTAGTTGTTATCATACTGATGTATATTCTAGGGCCCATTTTTCCAGTAAGTTATTTAATGACATAAAAACAAAGTGAAACGTCATGATTGACAGTTGAGTCTGACCCAGGATTGATTGAGCATGTAGATCAGCAGGATCTTGATACATCCCACGATCAGGCTTTTAGCTTCATTTCTGGGTACTGTGAGAAAGTGGAGACATCTTTTTAAACAGTCTATGGAGTTGCAATGGACAATAGACAAATAACCTCAACTAAATTTACTTTCAGAGATGTATTAGTTGTGGTCACAAGTAATAACTGGAGTTCATTCTCATGAAAAGTTTACAAAAGCAGGCAGAAAAAAGCAATATTTAGTTGTGTGTTATTTGATACTTGAAGGGATTTACCAAATTAGCCACAGTTAAGTGTCCTCTAGCTATAATAAATTCCAATTATAGTCATATCAACATGAACTTTGACCTGTCTAGCAAAAAAAACATCAGTTCCCACTTGTTCCACAGTCATATATGGACCAGCATGTGTAAGAAACAGAAGCGTATTCGAGAATGAATAATCCAGTGTTGGTTGGACGGGGCCCGGAGCGGCTGTAGCACACGTGTGTTGGTGTAATGAGGCCTGGACCCAGATGGGGAGGTGGAAGTGGTCCAGCTGCGGCTCCACCTCTCTGCTCTCCCTTCGCCTGCATGCTTCAGATATCGCTCTGATGTCATGGCGGCGCCTACGATGGTCAGGACAGGAGGCCCCCATCACCTCCGATAGCCGAGTGGGGGAGAAAAGAAATACGCACAAAGGTTCCTCTGTGCTCCCTTCTCCCAAAAGTATTTATTAACAAGGAGGATCCAAGGTATTAACCTGAATTATGAGTGTGTGTAAAATGATGCCTCTAAATATACTGCATAGCATGAGAACTGGAAGTGTGTATCTGCAGGGTGTGCTATATGAGACACGTATGAGCTCTCAGGGCTGTAAGTTGGATGATGACTGGTTGCAGAGCGTCTCCTCAGCCTTTCTCTGAAGATGAAGGGGCCTCATAGGAACCATGAATCCACTCGCTGTGACGACAGCAGAGGCCTGTAAAGCTGCTCACCCCGCTGAATGCTGCACTGTACTCTGGAGATGACTTCTATGTTCACAGCTCATTTTGACAGTTTCACATTACACCAGCCCCCTGTAGACAGGATTTCCCTACAATAAACGTTTTGCACACCGTTCACAACAGTGAAAACAGTGGTGACTTACTCAAGGTCTATAAAAAGACTATTGGCTTCCGATTCTCACCGTGACTGATCATGTGTTTTTTTGTGTTTTGAGGAGCTCAAAATATTGGAGTCTGAAGCTGTTTTCAGACAAGCACATGAGTCAGCTGCTCCATGAACACAGAAGGAAAATCTCTGGAAACAGTGAAGGAGTGATGACATTTCTAACAAGCTCAAATGTGAAACTGTAAGAATACAAATATCATATAAAATCAGCCGTACACGTAGAGGATGCTAACAAATATGTAAACAGAATTAAGATTTGAAAGCTTCTGGGGTTATGGACCAATGCCCGATATCCCCAAACAAGCTACATGGACCGGAGAGAGACTTGGTCAGAGTTTGTAACTTCTAATGTTCCGGAAATGTTCTGGTTGTTGTGACCGTGTCTGACCCAGAATACCTCTTACGCTGCATTCTTCATATGTGAAAGACAGACTCTAGAAAATGTCTGCACCCAATTTTCTTGGCATTTCTGAAAATTGCCTAAGATGGAGTTTTTCCTTCAGAGAGGCTGTTTCCCCTCTTATACATATATAACCTATATTTGACTTACAGGCGGTCCACATTGATGCAGTTACCTCACTAATTCCTGTGCTTAGTCAAATATTTGATGTTTTAGTTGATGCTCGGTCTGCTCGCCTCTTTCGTGTGGATTAAAGCCAGTGGTTTCCTCTAATTTCTGCTTTTATGTGGGAAAACTGTGGGCTCAGAATGTCCGACCTTTGGCTCAGGCATATTGGAACCATTAATGTTACGTGTTTTACCCATGAATTATAACGGCTATGAATGAGGGATTTGCACACCCCCACTCCCTCTCTTCTTTTTGAGCTACTTGATTTACTTTTTGCATCTTCTAAAAAAGCTCTCAGCACCAGCCAAATCGACTTCAAATCACTTTGTGTTGTTGTTAATATTTTATGGACAAAAATCTGGTGAAACGACAGACTCAATTAAAGAGTGATAAAGTCGCTAGAGGGTTATCTGATTGTCCTGTGTCCATACTAACTAATGCGTTACATATATGGATACAATAAATTATTACTTTCATCATTAATTAAATTCAGTTCATTATTTTGGTAAAGTATCCAAATATAGTGAAACATTTTTTACTTTAAATTAAAAGTGAAAAAAATACTATTATACTGTAATTTTCCAGGGCCTAAGGTTGTATCTCCAAACTGTAGACCTCTGTCCAACAGACCTTTACTGTTACATTGGACAAAGAAAGTCTGAAAATTCTGCTGGAGCCAGCTCATGATTGACAGAATTCATTTCTTGGACATTAAAACAGTCAGAGATTCATTTTGCTCCGATCTCATAATTGCGTCAGCTCCAGTTAACACATGCGTTATGCACCACACAGGTTTCTGTTTTAGCTGCTGACACCTCGGTCTCACCTCCACCCCTCTGTGCATCTCCTCTCTTCCTCTCCCTGTTTTCTCCCCATGAAAACAGGAAGAGGGTGTGTTTGGAGAAGCACAGGCTGAGGAGTCAAGCCGTTAACTGACCATAGTCTTGGGTGTGTGTGTTTGTGTGTCTGTGTGCATGCATGCCAGAATAATTGCTTTCAGGGAGCCCCTCAACGCCTTACCCTTGTTTCTTCAGAGCGCTGCAGTATTTGCTTTGGGCATTGTGCCCTAAAGGCAAAATCTTAAAACTTCTGAACATGACATGTTTTCTGCAACATGCTGCTGCATGTTAGCCGTGCACACTTGACTCTATCACCAGCTCTTGTGCATGTGAGCACTTAGTATCTGCAGTATCTGCATGCTCACATATTACATTTTCACCTATTAGACATTCACCACATTAGTTTCCCTCTTAGAGTGAGTCTTAGCAGGGGCTCTTCCTCCGGCCTTGCAGGGGTTCCTGCACTGTGGAGATTTGCAGGAATGTGAGTGCAGCCTTGCAGGTGGACCAACAGCCTGTCAAAGCCCAGTCTGTCGAGGACTAAAGGTGAGCCGTGCCTCGTTCATTCCCCTCCCAGCAGGAGCTGTCATGCCGGCCGAGGCGTCCTGCCGCTGATCCTCATTCCCAATGGGTGTCGGTCAGGGGCCGGCGTGAGGTCACACCGCTGGCTTCTGCAGCTTTTTACTGAGCAAGCCCTCCTCTCACAAATTGTAAGACAGCGAGTGCACATGGGATCTGACAGCCCACGCCTTAGGAACAAAAGACGAGTGGAAGGCCGAAGCTGTGAGCAGTCTCTGCATGTACAGAGCTGTTGGATCAGTCTCGCCCCTCAGTTACAATCTGGAAAGTTTTATATCAACAGATTTTGTTGCATCTATGTTGCATCTACACGTTTCTTCCAAGTTGCACAACATTTCCACAGAGCATTGACTGACTTGACACAGAACATTTACTTTGTACAGCATTTTGTGATTCAATTTGTTTATTTTGTCTGATAAGATGTTCCTCTGTGAAAACTGTCTTCCCTCCTTTTCTGCCCCACGGTGCTTGTTAGCTGTGGAATTTGGTGGGTGTGTCCGTGAACAATCCAGATCAGATAGATGCTGAAATGGAATGACAGATATGTGAAAATTCTCCTTAGCGTTATCCATGGGAAGTAGAAATGTATGAAGAGGCAAATGAGTCAATGTGTAAGATGAGGACACGTCTGAGTGCGGGTTTTTTCAGCTAATGTCAGATTTGTGCTCAGTTTGTTTCTGTGAGCTCCCTGCAAACAGCCTGTGGAGCGTTATAATTTCATTCACAAATTTTGCACTTATTGTATTTGCTTGTAATTGAATGCTTTGTATCCAGCTGCAGCGAGTTGATCTGCTAAAGCAGCTGGCTGTAACTTCAGAGGCTCCCAGTGATGACAGACGGCAGCTGTATGGCAGAAAGGAAATCTCAGCGTCTGCCTTTTGAGACGTGTATCTGATGTATTAAGCAGTCTGCCTGGCACAGTGTCTCCTGAACAATAACAGCGGCGGTGGCCAAGCTATTATCAGAACAGTCCTGCCGGGATGAAGTGCTGCCTGCTCCTCCTTTACTATAGCCACACTTACAATCCTTCCTGTGAAATTTATTATGGAGACAATAAATCTCTCCGATCCCGCCTCACATTTCCCATTTTAGAAATGCAGCTGGGGAGACCCCTGTTCCTCTTCCCCCTTTCCCACTGCCAAACCAGCAGAAAGGTTTCTCTGGTTCTCCAGAATGATGCTACACAGCCCACGACAAGAACTATGAAAACAGATCATGTTTCTCCCATGTGAGCTTCTCTGCACTTGCTCCATGTAAAATCCAGAATAGAATTTAACAATGTGCACCTCAGCTACAAAGCTATTCATGGTCGGACACTATTATATCTTAAAGAGCTCATAGTGCCTTGTTACCCCACTAAAACACATGGTGCTCCCAGGTTGCAGGCGTTCTTGTGATAGGCAGACCCCTCAGGCTCCTCTCCTGTAAAAGCATCTTCCAGTTTAGGTATGGGACTAAAGCATTTTCCCCTTGTTTAAAGGGATTATTTGCATTCAAATATGGCCAATTACACAAATCAAACCGGGAATGACAATTAAAGACTACAACATGGTTTTAAAAAAGTAACTTTTCACAGTATTGTGAAATGTGCAGCTTGGCTCAATCAGTCAAACACTTTGGTTAAGAAGCTAAATTTCTCAACAACTATTGGATGGATTGCCATGAGGGTTTGATATTCTTGTTCCCCAGAGGACGAATCTTCATGACTTCAGCAATCAGCAGATTTTTTCCTCTAGTGCCACCAGGAGGTTGATGTATGGTGGTTTTAGTGAACACCTCAAGGATAAATCATTAAATCTTTGTTGCTCCCCTGACTCTTCATCCAGTGTCAACATCAGGTCACATTGTAGTTTGGTGTCTATTCTCTGGTCTTGACAAAATACTCCTAAAATGGAGGACATTCCAATCAGCCTCACAGATCCTCCCGCTCGGCTAAAAGCTCTGCTTGTGTGTCTTTTATCTTCCACCATTCATGAGGGATGTTTTGATGCTGCTTCCACCTTTTTATTGATCTTATTTAGACTCCCTCACAGGTCAGAGGTCAAAGCTGAGTAATGGAATCTGTAGCCTGTAGTTATTGCAGTGCAGACCTGTTGACCGGGGCATTGTCTCCGTCAGCCTCAGGTTCAATAGTCTGACAGGTTGAGGTGAGCACGGTCAGTGGTGCTCTATCACTTACTGCTCTCTGAGGAATGCTACATCCGTACACATGCATGCCTGGAAGGGGCCCTTAAAAGCTAAGAGAGTCTAAAGTCAGAGGGTGGCATAAATTTAACCAAATTCCTTCTTCTGACGTGGTCAATACATGTTGCTGTAGTTGTAC
Organism: Pleuronectes platessa; assembly: GCF_947347685.1. Lineage (NCBI taxonomy): Eukaryota > Metazoa > Chordata > Actinopteri > Pleuronectiformes > Pleuronectidae > Pleuronectes > Pleuronectes platessa. The sequence continues at coordinate 11,926,921 of NC_070629.1, forward strand.
TACAAAGGGATTTGTGTTACAACAGTGTGTCACAGTAACCTGCAGTATGTCTGCAGAAAGAGTGATATCTGCAGATTTATTGGCGACAGTGTTGAAAAAATAAGCATAGAAGGAAAGTGTTGGGACTTTTTTTGCATGCAAGCAAAATTTATCACCACTGGGGTTTATAACTGGGAGAGAGATGCCTCCGGCAACACAGATGATAGCCTGACCATCTGAGGTGTACACTGCTCTCGTGTGTGCTCACTTGATAAATTCAATCTTTCCTGTTTGTGTCTTCACTCTAGAGAGCCAGCGCAGGAGCAAAGGTCATTCTTATGCAAGGTCACATATTTTTCAGACCTATCCACAAACAATGTCCTACACAATAGACGCTGATGCTGTAAAACAATTTCTCGGACTCAGTAGTTTGCAGCGTTGCCTCCCAGTTGACCAGCTGACCACGGGAGAGTTCAGTCTCCAGACCCTGAGAGGTTTCCTCTGCACAGCCAGGGAGGACACTTCTCAACCTCCTGTTTACACTTCTCACTGGAGGCCAAAGAAAGTGATGGGGACTGGGGAGAAAAGGGCCTCAACGCAGCGAGGGGGCACGGACAGCAGTCTGTTTTTAGACTGGAGTCATCCTGCTATTGTGGGTGCTTTACCCAAGTGTGACACGGAGGTCCACAGGGGGCGAAGCTCAATGCACTGCTGCACAGGGCAATCAGCGACTGCAGGCCGAAGCTGAGGAAGTGTCCTGTCTGCAAAGGAGAAAAGAAAAGACACACTGACCTCTGCAAGCCACCAAGTAGCATCTACGGATACGTCTGGAGTCCACATGATTGGAGATGCTGCTGGCCTCCTTTTAGTATGGAAACTGTGGGGCTGTGTTTTAGTCTCGACAAGCAGAAATGGAGATGTTTGGAAATGTTGACGTAGACACTCACAACTGAATGATGATTGAGTCTTTTAAGGTCACAACGTAGCTTTCTCTTATTCGTCATCTCCCATCATATGACCCCCCTTCTGGAAGAAAACAACTGGCATTAGCCTCGGCTACCAGGGTAGAACGCAGCAATAACCAATACAGGCGTTGCTGACCCCGTTGTCTTTGCTAAAAGCTGTTGTGTAGTTAAATTCATATTTTTAAGATGATACAACTGTTTACATATTGAGAGTCACGATATCTTTGAGCAATTCCTGTTTACACTGGCACGCACATGCCCGGTGTGCGTGAGTGGTCATTTGATATGCGTTTTAGGCACATTAGAACGGACAGGGATTGAAATTGATATGAAGCCCAAAAGCTTATGGTGACAGACATAATTTTAGTTGAAAAGGCTGTATTCAAAGTGGATGTAGCCTCAGTCTAAATGCAGTATCACTCATACGACGCTGCCAAATTAGAGCATTGAAAATGTAGGGCTATACCAAAGAACTTGAGAGAAGATCTCTCAAATTAAACCTTGGCTGAAATTCAGTCATTGTTCTTTTTCTGCATTGACACCGACTCCCAAACTTTATTCAGTGAATCATCTTGGCCTGAATAAGCACCGATGAAGTGTCAGTATCAGTATCGGGGTTGAGAGGCAGGGCTAGGACCTGTTGTGGCGCTGCTCCAATACGAGAGGCCACAACAGGTCTGGGAGACAGATTTGACCAGTGCCCTCCTCTCTGCTCGGAGGAGGTCCGGCAGATGGATGGGCTCTAATCAGCAGCAGACAGACCTGCCACAGGAAACATCTCCCTACCACGTTCACGGAAACCAGCACTTCTCCAGAGACCTGCTGATAGCCACAGAGGGAGAGAGTGTGTGTGTGTGTGTGTGGGGGGGGGGGACAAATGGATTGTCCCTCGTTTTCTGCAAAGAAATTTAGCAGATTTTGTCCACTTTTCAATTTGAATTTGATTTACAGGCCTGCTGCCAAATGGCACCCTTGAACAATGCAGTGATCTCCTTTGCATAGTCCAGCGTGATTGCCTTTGGAAGCTATTGCCAAAAATATTATTTTGAGACTATGTGATTTATTGATTTTCCCACTGCATTCTCAATAAAATTCCTCCTGAGGCACAGCGCCCTCTGCAATGGGTTATAAGTGTTCTACATTTCTTTCTCACTGAGAGTAAGAAGAGAAGATTGATACCAGTCTCATGGCCCAGAGGTGTTAGCAGCATAAAACCTGACGTTTAAACCAGTTTCTAGACTTGATAATAAGCTAAGCTAACCGCAAGCTGCAAACAAACAAGAAAACAAATGAGTAGATCTAAAGGATCACATAAGGGTCCCATGTACTGTATGTTGTAGTTAATAATAGTTATACATTACTGTTTGTATGCATAAACATTTTTTTGTATCTGTAGAATTTGTTTGTGCAAAAGATATCTGTGTGCACAAAACATGCACAAACATTATTACAGCTACAAAACCTTTTACATGCACACAAAAGGGGAATTCTTAACAAGCCGGAAATAATTAGTGACCATCTTATCATTAAAATCTAAAATGGGGTTAATGGAATTATTACATGAAACAAAGGCCCATTATAGACGTCATTTTAAATTAAGCAGGCTAACAGGTTCATGTGCATTATGCAGGGAGGATGTTAAAGCCTAGATAAGGATCAGTGGGACGATTCATTCTGTTTAGAGGAGTTTCTCCAGTGGATTCAACAGGCCGATAATGGAACTTTAATTGCTGCAAGTTTCCTGGCTCATTTCATACCATGTTTGCTTGTTGGTGCCTCAAAATTAATACCTGTGCAAGAATTAAATGCATGTTACATTCAGGGTTAAGGGTATTTCTCCTGTTAAGCGTCTCTGCTCCTTTAGGAAGTGTCTACCCTGTCACATTTTGTTATCCGCTTTGTCTCCTGGCCAAAGGGCTTTTTCTACCTCTGACAGGTGAGACTTCTCTCCTGCAAAACAAATGCTCTCCAAAATCCCCCCTCGGTCCCCTCTCCAATGTCGGGATGAACACGGCGATGAGTCGTCATTCTCTCTGTGAATAGACCGATGTGTCTGCCATGTTGGAATGCTGTGAGCTGTTTGCATTTTGGGCCCGTGAAAGCTTGTCACTCCATACTGTGGTAGCAGAGATTATCCCTGAAAAGATCCTGGGTGTCCTCCTTTCTCTTCCCTCCTCTCAAACTCTCTGACCTTGATCCTGCCGTCGAGCAGCCGCCTGCCCTCTGCATGGACCCGTGCAGTCACACTCGCACAGTTCTGAGGTGAAAGAACTCCTGTCCTTTAATTACAGAGGTTTCAATGTGACCAAAAAGTTGATGAAAAGGTTTCCATTTTTATCACAGATTAATTTGATCATTATTCAGCGGTTTGTTGGAGCAGATATTCCCTTTGTTTCACTCAACACTATTTTGCATCAAGGTAGGGGTCCGTACAGGCTCATGACAGAAAGGTAAGAGCACAGGTTTAGGCTTGTCCTTTCTGTCCTAATCCTAAAGACCCTCAGGGCTGCACCCATCTCAACCCTCTGTCAAAACAAAAACACAGTTTCCATGATACTCTTGAAGATACACACACAAGTCCCCTATGGTTCTGCTAAATTTACAAATGAAAAAGCTCAAACTTCAACCGACATTTACGTAATGTCTGATCTTTCTGGAGGAACCTGTAGAGCAAGGGTCATGAACAAGGACACCTCTGCTTGATGCTGGTCTACCACCCTAAACAAAGACCAACAAAGGCAGGAAGGGCTGAACCAGTGAACCCATACACCCGGGCCAAACCATTGCATCCATCGTAATGCACAGAGTGTCAGTGGCATATGATCGGTAGCACGGACTGTTTTCCTGTTTTATTATTCCCTCTTAAAAGATTCCTCCTCTGAGAGCCCTTGAGGGCTGGAGCGGAGTGTAAACACTCTCAAATCAAGGCTCGGATGTGGATATTAAGGTATCTAACGTGCGCGTGAGGTGGAGGAGGCCGCTGTCAAGTGTTTTGTTCGTATGACAGCAAAAGGACAAAGACAACAGGAAGGGATGTTATTTTAGTCTAGGTACGGCAGTGTTGGCCTAATGAAGAAAAAGATCCTGGACAGATGATCGATAAAAGATGATTGAAATTATAATTGGTGATCACAGTAAAGGAACTTACTCAATGAACCTCAGTCAGGTTGAATATTCATGACCACGTAAAGATCTTGGTCCATCGTACATGCAAACAGTTAAACAAAAAAACTTTGAAGTACAACAGAATCATTTGTCAGAGAAGATAACCCGTCTGGGTCAGTAGAAATCATGTCAGGATTGTAATTATCTTCTAAGAATGGAGACGCCTAAAGGTCAATCTTAACCAAGTGTCAGAGACAGAATGGCCACACCTATCACAAAACATAAAATATCCTGATCTAATGCAGCTCCATTATTTAAGGTTTTGCAAAAAAGGTCACATATTCCCTGACAGGTCTGTTAACTGTTGTTGTTGCTGAATCCTAATGATTTTGATAAATCTTAAAACTGTTATCTTTGTGCTCCCGTGAGTTTAACTGCTTTGTTGTCTGGCAAAACACCTCAACAATTACTGTTGGTGGTATTCCATTAAATCTGGTACAGATTTCAACTGTGCCATTAGAATTCATTGTAAACACAAATCACTGCTGGCACAGCCGTAAGACTCTAGTCTTGTTGCTCATTTACACTTCCTTTATAAACAAAAAAGAGATGCTTCAGTTTCAAAGAATCTAACCGTCACTGCCCACATTCTTTTTTGCGACTTTTATGATGGCAATACAACCACTAGAGGGGAGCATAGAGTCAAGAGTTTCTAACGAAAAGCATGGTGTTAGTGGAGGAGGTTGTTATAATGTGCCTCTTTAAAAAGTCATTGTCCCTGGGTGAAGTGACATCATAAGGATGCCTGTTGTTTTCAAAGTTTCATCAAAGTTCCGTCATTGTTGAAAGTTCTGTCTTGTGTCTCATGATCATGTCTTGCTTGAACTATTCGTTACACTGCCCCCTATGATTTCTGGTGGAACTGTTCAGATTTATCCGTCCATATACAAATACAAGGAAAGAAAAAATGAACACAGAATATGGTCAGAGGGCTCTGTCCGTTTCCTTATACGCATCTAACATTGAGCATGAATAAGCCTTTAACTCTCCATCTGCACATTATGACAAAGTATAATCACATGTGATCAGTTGCACACACAGCTAAGTGAAACTCTTGCGTGTCGCTCAACTGTTTTGTGAATCTTCGTGGCCGTCACAGTTGGAAAGAAGAGATCGTATTTCGAGATGATTCTTCCAGATTGTATTTTGACCATATGGGAGCATATACCGACGTAGCTGCAAAGAGTTTTTAGGAGGCATCATATTTTATCTCCAGGCCAGCATTCGTCACAGCTACTGCACCTATCCCTTGGCCTGCTCTATATATTACTGTACAGTATCATATTGTTCTTACTCCACATAGATTAATACTGTATGCATGGCAGGTTGTCACTTATGAGTGATGTTAAACTGAGTGCTGAGAGTGATTTCTTTGTGGTGATAAGCGGTAGATTAAAGGAGGGATGGTGGTGTGCAGCTGTCTGTTTCAGCTGAGATGAGTGTGGGATGCAAACATTTGACTCCATTAGGGATTGTGCTGCCACATATGCTGGTATCATGGCCATCCTGACACCCAGAGGCCCTCTTAGTACGAAACTCTCTCACAGTGGATCCTGGTAGCTCAGTGGATTAGGCCACTTGCCATATTATGGGTGTGGATACAAATTATGAACTCTGTCTGCGGCCTTTGCATCTTTTCCTTCCCCTCCCAACTGTGCTTTTCCAACAAAAGTCCAAAAATGTGTTCTTACGAGGTTATAAATGTCTACTCATTAATAATAATACTCATTAATCATAGAAGTCTTGAAAACGCCGCAGTTAGGTTCCAAAGCCCTCAATCCTCGAGGAAGATGAAGTGCAACAATATGTGTTGAATGCCGAGTATGTGGATCAACCCATTTTGGGGGCTGAAATAGTGCAGGGGGCTTCGTCAAAATATTTTCTTAGAGTCCCAGCTTCTTTTTGGAGGCCGTTAGCCTTCCCACACAGGGCTCAGAAGAGTGACACATGGCTTTGACATTGACTTTAGGTTTGTTAAAGATCGTTAAAGGCCAATTTGTCAGCATTCAACACGGGGCAGACACTGAGATGTGGTTGGAGGGGGCCCCACATCTGGACCTTTTGTGTTTTAACAGTGTCCCGCTTCCTCTTTTAGAAACCTGAAGTACGTGCATAATGGGAAGGCCACGTTCCAGCACCAGTTGGTCTCGTTTCATTAGCAGACTCTTATTCAAACACAGCCTCTCCCTGCTGGCCCGATCCCGCCACATACACACACGCTCCCTTAATTCTCCCAGCCACATTTTCAGACGATAACCATCAATTCAAATGAGTTCATGTGATTATCAGCTGTCGGCTGAGCAGTAAAGAGGATCGGAACTGAGGGGGAAGAGTTTTACACGAGTCGAAAAGTAAGCAGGGGATGGAGAGACAGGCAGCACAAGGTCAGGTCTGGCAATCAGTCACTGTGAGGGTAGCTTGATTAAAGGAAATGGACTGAGTGGAAACTTTGAATGTGTTTTCAGTTGTGTTTTGGGTCTGTCCGGGTGATAGCAGCAGCAAAACAGATGCTGAAACAATTAGGGCAAGTCAGAGGATGTTTTTACTCCCACTCTGCCCCCTCCCCAACCCCCCACCTCCCCCACCCCATGTGATTGAACATCAAGGTTGTCGACAGAGTGTAAAAGTTGATTTTATTGTTTGACTCCTCAAAGCAGTTGTCTTTCTTTTTTTTTTAAAGGAGTGGCGCAGACCGAGAGCCCAGACAGCCTCAGTCTCTGCAAAGACACAATGTCGAGCGGTGGAATCTACTCAGGCACACAAGCGGTTTAGTTGTCTCCGCTCAGTTTGATCCTGAGGTAGATGTTTATGGCAAAATCAGTTTAAAGTTAACAGAGATAGTAGCCGCTGAAATCCATCAGTCAAAGTAGACCAAAAAGACAGCTCAGTGTATTAAATAGTGGTGCTTTTTATGGCCTCACGTTACATTCATAAGAGGAAGAATTCACGGGTTGAATACACACACACACACACACACACACACACACACCCCGTGGTTTGTTTGCTGTGAGCGGGCGGAGGGCCGGCCTCTTCTCGGAGGTGACTGATTTACAGTTTGTTGCTGTCTGTCAAACAGCTGACAGATGGGGAAAACAGCGCGCCCTCCGCCACACTGTCGCCACTGTTTGATGCTTGGCAGTGTCACCAGTGGCAAGAGCGCCTGAGTCCTGCTCCTTAAGTTTGATGGGAAGGTTAACAGCAACCATAAAAGTGCAGCAGTGGAGCATGCGCTTAATTGTTTTGTGCCTGCGTGAACCTGCCTAAAGAAATAATCTAGTTGGGAGGAGTGAGGGGCCGAAACTGCATTGAGCGGCAGCTGCATGGTGATGAAGCTACTTTTAAAACTTTTACACAAACACTGTGATGCCTGGCACGCAAAAAAGAACAGAGTGCAACACAGGTCTTGTGTGGGATGAAATCACAGTAGTAGACATTGTTTTGGCAGCAAATTGTTAAAGATATAAATAGTCCTGAAAATTCCAGGCATGTTAATAGCGTTTGAGACAACTTACTACTTATTTTAGTGGTTTTCTTAAAAGGGTCTTTAAGATATTTCCCTGGCATGGCTCCACTTATGGGTCGGACTTTCAGTACTTGCCAAAACCTTTGTGCGTTTAGTGCCCTGCTGCAGAGAGCATATTTAAGACCTGTGTATTATATCATAAAGAGCAATTTAATATGTTTTTTTGCCCACAAAGTATTATTCAGGGTCTCCTGCTCTGACTCGTACAATATTGCATTCAAAGTTTCTGCCCGGATATCATGAGACTTTGTGTGGAAAGACCACAAAGCACCTGGTTTTCTCACTGCGGCTTTTCACTTTGACTTTTCATAATGGAGGCAGGTTTTGGGTATCGAGTGGCTCTTAGTTTGAAAGAAACTATGCTGGCACAGTGTTTTGGATTGTTTTATCCAGACCTTTTCTGTCACATTAGAAGTTCAGGTTCCTTGGTCCCACACGATGGATTAGCATCACGCTTTAATGTAACAGCCAGGCAGTACTAATCTTAATCACCAGCCATTTCAGAAGTGATATGCATTGAGGAAGTAGCGCTAGACTAACAGAAGTGCAAACTTTCAAATGCATTTCCTGCTGAAAATACAGCGTGAATGCTGAACTGCTCACTTACTTTGTTTAATCAAGCTGAAAATGTACCAAGGTTTTGTTGTATTTGAAGAAAAAAAGTTTAAGACAGATGATTATGAGTTAAATTAGTTGAATATATTGAAAAGTTTTGATTAACTAAAATACTTGTAATCTTTAGTGTGATAGTGGAAGAGTTGACAGTTGGAGTCTGTTCCTAAAGCAGATGAAGACTAAAGAGAATTCACTGAATAAAAAAAAGTGTTGAAAATCTGAATCAAAAACCTGAAATTTAGAGTTGAGATTTTTTGAAAGTTTGTAAAAGCTGTAAAAGCTGAGTTGATGATCATGGCTTCAATATAAACCCATTATCAAACCCAAAAGTCCCAAATAAAAAAGGGATAAAGGAGGGTTAGGGTTGGTATAGTGAGTAAAAAGTATTCGAAAAAGGTTTGATGTAAACCTTTAATCTCCTAAATGAGTTAACTGGTTTACATTTGAAATGTTGAAATGGAAAAGTTTATGGGAGTAGTTAAAAACATAGAGAAGAAAAAGCTTTAATACAGAACACAAAAACAAGAGTGTGAACGCTGCATTAGAATTCACACTAATGAATGCTGATTCACACTGATAATTGAAGCAGTGTGTAAACTGTGATTGTGTAGAAAGAGACTAATACCGTTCTAATTGAGCAGTAGGTTTTTGTTTTGTCAGGAGATTTTGGGCCAAATGGAGTCAGATTCCCGCAGGTCTCCTGGGATGATGGGAGGGCCGGCCTGGAGTCTAGCGGAGCCTGGAGATCCCAGCAGTCCTCCGGCTCCTTAATCCCTGTCATTAGCTCAAACTGACCGGCTTGCCAGTCACTACCCTCTCATCAACCCTGTCCTTTGTCCCTTTATTTCTTTCCTTACATCCTCTCTCTCATTAGGCTCATCTCACGCTTCTTTATTTTCTGCTGTTGTTTCCTATGCTTTTGACAAGGTTCCCTACCAGATCTCCCCTGGACACCTCAATTGAAAAAAAAGAACTTTAATTGAAGTGAAGAATTAAAAGTTATGAGAACTGTCCATGACACCGCTCTGACCTCTTTTATAGTTCTGCTGCACAAACAAAAACTGTTTGTGGCAAGATGAAAAAATTATATTTATACAGTCATTCAATCACAACATCCACTGAATAAATAGCTTACGCTAGGCAGCTATAAAACAAAAGTGTGACAGAAGCCTCTCAGTTGGAGAGGATAAACTGTCCTATTATAGCACATCCTGGGGCTTGCTGTTTTGTCCATTGACACACGCAGTGTAGGCGGCAGATAGAGGATGGGTGCGGGGGAGGTCCAGGGTCTCGAGAAGGGAAACACCTTGTGACCCCCTTGTTCCTGAACCAACTACTGGAGGAGCACAGATCACCACTGGACAGCTGCTGGCTTACATTTAGAATCATAAATTACTGCTCCGATGTTTTTTATGTTTGTGTGTGTGTTTGTGCATGTGTACTAGTTTGCATGTGTGTGTATGTATGTGTGTGTATGTTTGTGTGTGTGTACGTGTTTGCATGTGTGTGTGAGTGTACTTGGCAGACGTACAATAAGGAAGATAGATAAGTGATAAATAAACAGTCAGGATTTGGTTTCTCATGGCAGCAACAATGCAGGGTGGCCAGCCGGGCTGCAGTTTGGCGCTGAGGCTACGGCATGTTTGGGTTTTGATACAGATGTCAAGCTCGACTGTCTCCCAGGCACAGACAGCATGACTTCTGCTGCAGATAAACCCTTCGTTCCACTTGAGCCATCCAGGGAAAACTATGCTTTGATGCACGCACACTTCACTGACCGGGGGGGAGGGAGTTGGAATGAAGTGAGTCTGGAAGACTTTTTTGTCTTCATGCTGCCAAATCAAATAGGGCATGAAGTGGAATTAACTAAAACTTATTTTTATGAGCATCAGTCTTCCTTGTGCAATAAAACAACATCAATAATTTATGCAATGTAATTTTCAAAAGCATCATACCAATCATATATGATGCTGTGTTATGTAAGCAGAGGGAGGAGGTACAAAACATGAGTGATCCTCAGATTGTAAAATGTTTTTCTGTTTGTCATTCTCTGCTCATAAAGAGAGTTTAAAACAACAACCTTCACTCAGAAGCAAAAATCTGCCTTTAAACTAAAAAAAAGAAGAAAGTTAATGCCTTTCATTGTAATCCTTAAAGTCTAAGTATCAATTCTCCTCTTATGAAAATGTCTTATTCTTTGTTGCATCTGTCTGGCCGCAGATACGATTTTAAGATTCAATCATCACTATCAACTGATAGGACAGCTTTGTATCTTGATATACTTTTTGATTATGTCAATCCAGGCTCTAGTTTGTGTTATACCACAGGTAACAAAGTAAAAATATTTGCAAACGACAATGATTCTTGCATGATTTTAGTCATTACTGATTTAAGGAAAATGATTGTTCCATCAACATATTAACATTTAATTTGGTTACACAATCCTGGTGTTGCAGTCTTTCTTTCATTCAGAGGGAGCATCCAAATAAAATTGTATCTACGCGGGCAAGTGAAACATTAGGGTTTATTATGTCTCCATCTTCAATGTAGTATGGTCAACAAACCAGACGCACAGAAAAGTCACCAAAATCTCTTGCTGCCAAGTTTATACCTTAAACAAAGAAAACGCATCTGCTGTTTTAATCAAATCGTGGAGACGAGATGAAACTATAAGGAGCGCTCTATCAACAGGTGCGTTGCTCATTAGGAGAAAAGTGCTTAGAGCGACAGAAATGAAACAATAGAGCAGCCTTATCAGCACAAACACTTCTGATGATTGGGTGGAGCTCTGTATTTGGTTCAATGCTCGGGTGGAGAGTAGGCAGATGTGGAGGAAAGATAGCTGCTAGTGATACGGCTGACCTCTACCATACGGCTTTCATTAGCCATGAACAGCACAGTACAATGGCCTTTGCAAGATGTTTACAGATCTTTCCAAATCACACTATGAGGATGTTGGTTTTTTTTATTTCAGTGCAGAGGCTGATTTTAAACTGGAGCAGCAGAGGCACAACAGATCCTCAGATAACCTGCAGTTCGACAACATGATCCGCCAATTAGCAAAACCCCTCAGCAGGAGCAGTGCCCTCGCGCATCTGAGGGTGTGGCGGTGGCTCCATGGCACAGGAGTGCGACATCGTCTGACACGGCAGAGTCGGCACTTAGCAAGCCGACGCGAAAGCTCTACGGCTGACGCTCACCAGAGGAGCGTGTCCGTGAACACGCCAAGAAATGCTCACAATGAGTTATTGTCTTTATTCCACATAAAAAAGCTTCCAGCGGGGACAGTGCACGCTTAAAGACCCATCTCATCTCCAAAGCAATTCAAGTGACACCACACTGTGACCCCAAGACCCCGGAGTCCCTCCACATGATTTGTGAGACCAGTGGTCTGCTGCCCCAGCCACAGATCAATGAAGTAGGGGGGGTTCTGTGTGCTGCCAACAATTTTTACACTTCAAACAAACGTCGGGTCACAGATTACACCTTCGATCACTTATCTCCTCCCCTGACAAGACTGGAGCTGACACACTGAATGTCCCCCATGTCCCCCTGTCAGTGACGTCAGTGAGGTTCAGTAAAGACGGATATCACACACCACCGTCTCTCTTCAAAGCGTGTGAGAGCATCGACTTTGGCCACATGTTGTCCACACACAAACACAATAAGTGAGACAGAAGCGGTCCTATCACAGCAGCAGGGTGATTACAGCCGGGGATGAAAAGCAGTCACAGCTGCGGCGGAGACGCATGTGTGGTCCAGGCCCGAGGAGAGAGAGAGACCCTGTGAGCGCAGCAGCTGTAAGTTTATTATATACGTAGCTGCTGCATGGTAAGAAAATATGACAGAATATATACAGAATAAAAGCAAAGGATGCTTCTTATTGAATTAGAAGAGAAATGTAAATAAATTCCTCACACCCAGCTGATAATCAGCCTCCCCCCTCCATCCACCCCCCTGGTCAAAACTGAGCCCAGGATCAGCAGCGGGGACTTTATCTTGGCACCTACAGAGACTCTGATTAACAAGTGAGGAGGTCCTCTGAAGATATCCAAGACGACGGTCTAATCTGACCATCTGTTTCTTATCTGCTCACCTTTATTTTTTAAATTTGCAAATTTATTTGTCTAACGGATATCGGGCCTGCAAAGCAGCAGGAGCCCAGTCCTCTCCCCGGGGAGCGAAGCAGAGGTGGGACCCACCTGGTGTGTGTGTGCGTGTGTGCTCTTTTACAGCTATCTTTGTGAGGACCAGTTTGAGCCCACAACCTACAGAGAGAGGACATTTTGGGAAAGTAAGGACCTTTTGGCCGTTCCTCACTTTGTGACCCCCCCCCCCCCCCCCCTTTATTCGTCTGTTTGGGGGTTAAGTCTTGGTTTTAGCTTGAGAATTAGCTTGAGGTTAGGTTAAGGGTTAGGGATGGGCATTTAGTTTGGATGGTTAGGGTTTGGATAAGGGGCTAGGGAAAACATTATGCCAATGAGTGTCCTCACTAAGATAGCAACATGTGTGTGTACTTTAACTTTAATCTATTGAGGGCCATTTTGAACCTAACAGAGGACATTTTGGTAAAGTGAAGCCATTTTGGTCGGCCCTGACTTTTTCAATGGGTTTGAAAGGTTTGAGGTTTGAGGGTTAAAATTTAGGGTTAGAGTTAGATTTGGATTAAGTTTAGGATCAGGATTAGGTTCAGGGTTGGGCTCTAAAGACGAAGCAGAAGAAGTATTGTGCTGTTTTTTTTTTACTATAACCGGTCAGGAGGAAACCAAGATTTCCCCACTTTCACTAATAAAGAAAAAGGTTGAAATGTCTGTTTCATGATGGGTATAATATAAGAGCTCAGAGTTCCTCATCTTATCTGCAGTGCAGCAGTTGTGTTTCCATTAAGACAGCAAACTGGAAAACAACGAATTGTCATTGTTAGGGTTAGGGGCTAGGGCTAAAAGTTATGATCCAGAAAAACGTTTCCTGTCACTTGAGACATATCTCAGAGCCAGTGCATTAACAGTATAATAACAATCTGCCAGAGCCCTGCTATCACCACTAGGAGGCCGGTTTTGGTCAGAATATCCAAACTAAACCTGCTGTAAATATGTTTAACACGCTCAGACATGTCGCTGATTTGAGTTGGCTTGGAATCAATACGCTGATTGGTACAACTAATTATTTTTATTTTCCTGCAACCATGTCCTCTCTGTGTTTCAGAGCTCTTCCTATGACTTTTTCAAGGAGGTTGGGTTCACATCTGCATTTTCTTTGTTAGTTGATTACACAAATACAACTGACCTGATTTCCATTGATCTCGGTGGGGCTGATTCTGGCTTTTTTAAAGCAATTCTAGGCTTTCTAAATGTATTATTATTGATTTCTCAAAGAATAATTCATGGATCTCGATGGAGAACTGTGTTTAGAGGACTGATAATTATGATTTTCTGAAACCTGGTGCAGATCCAAATAAGATTCTGGACCTAGTGAAATATAAATATGGTTTTACAAGGGGCCTGGGTGGATTTATAGACTCTACTGAGTGCCATTCTAGATATTTATTTGTGCTTTATGTGAAATCCTCACTAAATGATTTCTTTGAGAACAGTTATTAATCAATTTAGTATTATTCTTAGTATGAAGAACACAGGATTACTTACCTATTAACTGTCTTAAAAGTTTCACTGCATTAACTTCTGATATGATACAGTCCGCAGTGAAGTGCAATGAACACAGGATTTAGGAGAACAGTTTTTTTTAGTGTGATGGTGTCAATGTGAAGTTTCCTTTTGTTTTTGTTTCAGCCTGGTGTGTTTGCTTGTCCCTTTCTCATGGAAATGAATCCTTGAGACTTGAGAATTGAATTCACACATCCCCCGAGCTGAGCGGCCTGCTGACATTTGATTTAATCTTCAAACGCTTTGCATTTCACTGTCGATCTAATTACTTCCCCATTTCGAAGCATTTTATTAAACTGCGTTTTTTTTAATTCAAGCAACCCATCTAATTTCCAACGTTTTGACCAGAAATGACTAAATGCCACTCATCAGGCTGTTAACAGCTTTTCAACAAGCAGTGATTGTCATGTAAAAACCAGAGTTGTAATGTCCTGACTTGTTCGGCACATGACCAGACCAGAGCCCATTCTTTCAGATGATAGAAAACACTGGGGAAGTGAAACAACTTTCAAAAGTAGCCACAGATTAAAGGATAAAGATGTTACAAGAAGAAAGAGAGTGATGCAGGGTGTGACATCAGTTTACATGATGAATGATTACATTTAATTTTTTTACGCCACTGATTGATTAAATTAACAGTTTGAGGACATCATATTCAACCATATTATTATTATTATCAATATTAGTAGCGGTAGTAGTAGTAGCAGTAGTAGTAGTAGTAGTATTTCTCTAGTTGAAATCTTATCTTTTCTTTTTGGGGCATAAACAGAAAAAACTTGGCTAATCAATCTGAGGTCTCTTGTTAACCTTCCATTCTCAAAGTTTGTTGTTTGATTTCCCAAACTTGATCTATAATTTGCAATGAGAGAATGACCTGTCTACAAGGGGGAACGTGTCCTCGTCCTCCAGGAAGAGGTGAGGGAGAGAGAGAGGGAAAGAGAGAGGGAGGAGGGGGAGGGCCGAGGGATGACTTGAGGGAGGGAGAGGGGGGCAGGGTGGAGGGGTCGTCCTGGGAGGGATCTGGGGGTGTGTGTGGAGGGCCGAGTTTAAAAAGGCAGACAGCACCAACAGTCAGTCACTCACTCTCACACGCGATCTGTCTTCTCCAGTAGCAGCAGCAGCAGAACCGACCGGCTTCTGTGACTCTCTGATTTATTCTTTGATTCACCGCAGCAGCCTTGGAACCGTACCGGACTCTATCTTCTTCTTCTTTTCTTCTTGTTTTTGTTCCAGTACAACATGGAGACCGCCACTGGGGAATATGCCGACAACTACGAGTATTATGATGACAATGAGACTGTCTGTGACTTCTCAGAGTGGGAGCCCTCTTACTCCCTCATCCCGGTGCTCTACATGCTGATCTTCATCCTGGGCCTGTCAGGGAACGGCGTGGTCATCTTCACCGTCTGGAGGTCAAAATCCAAACGCCGAGCTGCCGATGTCTACATAGGGAACCTGGCCTTCGCTGACCTGACCTTTGTTGTGACCCTACCTCTCTGGGCGGTGTACACGGCGCTGGGCTACCACTGGCCCTTCGGCGTGGCTCTGTGTAAGATCAGCAGCTATGTTGTGCTGGTCAACATGTATGCCAGCGTTTTCTGCCTCACCTGCCTGAGCTTTGACCGCTACCTGGCCATCGTGCACTCTCTGTCCAGCAGCAGGCTGCGCTCGCGTGGCACCATGCTGGCGTCCCTGGGTTGTATCTGGCTGCTGTCCGGCCTGCTGGCTGTGCCCACGCTGCTCTTCCGCACCACTGTGAACGACATGAACAGCAACCGGACCACATGCGCCATGGACTTCAGCATAGTGACCATGAACCAGAGGCACGAGTCCTTCTGGATCGCAGGACTCAGCTTGTCCTCGTCCGCCTTGGGTTTTCTTTTACCTTTCCTGGCCATGACCATCTTCTACTGCTTCATTGGCTGCACGGTCACTCGTCACTTCAACAACCTGCGCAAGGAGGACCAAAAGAAGAAGAGGCTACTGAAGATCATCACCACGCTGGTGGTTGTTTTTGCCTTCTGCTGGACTCCCTTCCATGTGCTGAAGAGCATGGACGCTCTGTCCTACCTGAACCTGGCTCCCAACTCCTGCGGCTTCCTGCGCTTCCTGCTGCTGGCTCACCCCTACGCTACCTGCTTGGCCTACGTCAACAGCTGCCTCAACCCATTCCTGTATGCCTTCTTTGACCTGCGCTTTCGTTCCCAGTGCCTGTGCCTGCTCAACCTGAAGAAGGCCATGCATGGCCAGATGAGCTCCATGTCCTCCACGCTGAGCGCCCAGACTCAGAAGTCAGAGATCCATTCTCTGGCCACAAAGGTGTAGAGAGTAAAAGGGAAGGTGGAGCGGTGCTGCGGGACGGTCCCTGCTCCCACCACTGGAACACTTTAAAACACAGACTTTACGTGTCCGTTATTCGAAGCTGGTAAGATGAGATGATGACTTTGAATTGCCACTGCTCACAGTTATGAAATCCATTACGAGTGCCTCCTGTTCGGCAGTGAGAGGTGTCATCGAGCAGCTGGAGGCAGCTGGCTGAACTCCTTCGCTGCTCTGTTGATCGAATTCTCAGAGAAAAAATATCTATTTTTTTGTTTTGTTCTGCTCTGCAAAAGTTCTCAACTGTATCATGAAATGTGCCGAGATGTCTGATTTTAAAAACACATGATGACTTTAGGAATTGTGAATGGATTTGCATAGGAATCTTTTTACACTGGATCAAACATAAAGCTGTACAGTATTTTCATACCATGACATTTTGTTTAAATGCTGTTTTGTTTTAGAAGCACTTGTTTTAAAGAAATGTGTGAGCAGGGAAACAGAGCAGTGTCATCCTGAGAGATTGTTGTTTGTGATAAGTGGGAGTCTGCGGGAGTGGGGGGGAGGCGTAAGGAGAGAAAAGGTGTTGCGGCTTAATTATATAGTTTGCAGAGAGGAGACGGGGGCAGACAGGCAGATGGCAGTTGACAAATGTTGGGGAGCAGGAACGGGGTGGGGTTGGTGGGATGGGAGGGGGGGGGGGTTGCAGTGTGGTCATGGCACTGAAGAGGTGACAGAGGAACTTTATAAATGTTCCAATTTGATGTATATGTTTTATTTTTCGACATCACTGTAACTAACTACTGTATTAAAGACGTGCTCTATGAACCAGATCTCTTAAATTCATTGAGTGTGTGAAAAACTTTGGAAATGTAAATGTAAAGGTGGAGAAAGTCGATTTTAATACCAAATGTTAAGTATTTGCACATAAAAAGGGTCTTTTGAGTGTCTTCCTTTAAAAGTGCAGTTTCATTACACCTACCTGTTATTTCAGTATTAAGTATCTCCTCCGGCTTAAGGCTTTGCTATGAATACCTTGTATTTGCGTTACACCTTCAGACTAATAGATCCCTAATCTCTATTGATTCACAGCAAGTATCCAGACTGTAACCGGATTATGCAAAGCGCAGGCCATCCTGAGGGTTGTGTATTCGATGCTCAGTTGCGATTTCTAACAGCCGCCGTGCTTCAACTGTTTGATGACGCCGTCCTGTGAGTAGCGATCAAAAGCTTTTTTGAATTTGAAACACTGTGACACCACGCGAGTAGTGTGGGTAACAGGTAAAAGGCCACTACAGTTCGTATACAACAATGTTATTTACTGTCACAAAAAGAAAAGGACCATCCATCCACAGGAGGTAAAGCCAAAACAAACCTCAACATGGTCACTGAATAACGGGGTCATTACCAATGAGTGACTCTTCTGAGGGATCCTTTGAGTCGACAGTAATGAGCTCTGTTGGACATAATCACCGTTGGAGATGGCGGCGGCAAGAGAGGGGTTGGGGGGGGGGGGGGGGGAGTGGGAAGTGGGTCTCTAATCCTGGCAGAGGTCGGGCCGCCAAACAAGTCAATATTTGTCTCCGTTGAAAAGAGATTGCAGTTGGAGCAGTTGCTGGGGTGCAGGGCGGGGTTGGGGGTTGGGGGCTGGGGGCGGTGATGTGGAAAGGAGAATTTGGGAGAGAGGTGAAGAAAACCCGAAACCGACCTGTAAACAAAACAAAAAAAGATTTCAAAGTTTGTCTGTGCTATTGCAGCTTCTTATGACCCTGAGTTACCTGTTGTTGTCCACCGAACTCTACCATGGTAACTAAGATTAAGATGCATTTATTCGTCCCAAACACATGCACAGTCATGCAAAGGCACACTCATGCAGGTAGGGAAATTTAATCTCTGCTTTTGACCCATCTTGTGCAGTACACACAGAGCAGTGAGCAGCCGCGTACAGGCGCTCGGGGAGCAGATGTTGGGGGAGTAAGGTGCCTTGCTCAGGGGCACTAGACAGGGTAGGGAGACTCTTGGATTTTTGGACAGATCAATCCAGGTTCGTCTTTTTGTTGTCTCTCCGTGGAGTTGAACCAGAGACGAACCAGAGACCTTCTCTGCCCATAGTCCAAGTTTCTGCCAGTAGACCACCGTCTCTCAACTACGGCTGCATCAAAGTCATACAAGTAAATATTCAACGTGGTTTCTTTTATCCATGACCGTTCCACAATCTCAAGCACATGTTAACTGTTGTTACCATGACGACAGTGGTCTGTGGTGCCCTGCCACCCTGGCATCAGAGGGACAAGCAACCTGGCTCTGGGAGACTTGTTGGAAAACTCACACTTACAGGAGTGTGCGTTGGCCTCACATCTTTAAAGTAACCACATGTGTGAAACGGCAAGAGGGTGAAGCCTCGTTTATTCATCTTGCCTTTTGTGTGGGAGAGATCATGTGTTACTTATTGTCCGTCCTGGCAAAAAACGCAGCAGATTTGACGGCTGCGCAGCTCGAAGTGGATCAGCGGATGGTCATTATGATGAATGTGTATAGGCCTCGACGCACACAAAGAGCCAGGGGATCGCTTAAACACACAGTTATTCTTCATTTACTTCAGTCAGATGCCTTTTCGGGCGGATTTATAGGTTCAGTTTCTGTTTATTATGTTAAATGCAAAGTGAATCGAACCCATAACCCTGACTTCTACTGCAAAACTTAACAACAAAGGATCATAACAGTGGAATTCAGCATTTATCTGGCTTATCTTCGGTTGACGTACGTTTGACAGTGCGACACTGGAGGCAGGGTGGAGTCAATCGTGCATGCTGGACTGGCCGGACCTGTTGTTGTTATAGAGATGAGCCGGGCTGACAGCTTGTCTCATGCTGTTAGCCAGGAAGTCCACTTTGGAGAGAACTCATCCAGAATACCAGCTGAGCGAAGCACCGGGGGTCCACGGGGGCCACGGCCAACACATCAACAACAGTTGTGTTGTGCTTAAAAATGCACGTAAATGTTGCAGTGTTTGTGTGTGGCCTGCGTGTGCTGTTTGTGTGTTTATGGGTGATGGGGTGTGGGCTTTACAGTGGCCTCATAGTATTCTTAGAGGGAGGTCAACCACGTTGATCCACTGACCTCTAACAATTATTTACTTTTTCCTTATTAGGCGAGTTTTACATTTTTCTTACCAACAGCTGTTAAACACCCTGGATCCTTTAACATGCTCCAGATTTGATAAAATTAATAAAAATGCATGAGCTTGAAGTTATTATGGACTGAGTGACTGAGTTTTAAATTGGATTTATTTTCTAGCCCTCTTCTAATGCCCTGTAAAGCTGAAAACTGAAATGAAAAACTTTATCTTCAAAAAATTCAATAAAAAGTAAACAACCGCGGCAAGAGTTATTCCACATTTCTGTTATTGTCAACAAATCCAGAGAAAACCCCAAACTCTAAAAGGGATTGGTTTGTCTCTCACTTCCCAGCTTCCCTCGCCTGCTTCTCAATCCAAAACACAGTTGTTCTGACTAGTGAGATAAATCTTTGAGCAGTAAATAAACACTAATAAAGTCAGTTAATGAGCATTTACAGCAGTGGTTATCTAAAATAAACTACTGTGCTAGTTTTTATCAGACTGAAGGAGCATGTCAACCAGTGGCAACAACAGATCTCCATCTGGCACAGAGGGACATCACATATCAGGGTTAGGCTCCACAGACAATTCATAGTTGTTCTTATTGCTGGACACATAGGCTGTCACCGGACTGCTCTAATCTCAATGGGAACATCATCAGCCTGCACCTCCGGACTCAAAACACTAAAACAGCCCACACAGGTGCCCGTGCTGTGTGTTGTCGTCGTCAGTGTGAGCTGCCACACCCAAATGGGACATCTGAACCACAACGCGACTGCACGCTGATCCTCAGATCTCCCTGCTGTTCTATCCCACCCAAGCAGCAACAAATGCACTCCGCAATGTGTGTGTGTGTGTGTGTGTGTGTGTGTTTGTGTGTGTGTGTGTGTGTGTGTGTGTGTGTGTGTGTGTGTGTGTGTGTGTGTGTGTGTGTGTGTGTGTGTGTTAATATGCTCATGTAAACAGACATCTGACACATTCCACAGCCTGTCAACGCTAACCCTACTTTCTCTACAGCGTTCGTCCACCTGTTGCCTGGCTATTACACACACACACACACAAACACACACACACACTCACCAACAACCACTCAAAATAAAAACATTACATCTGCTCAAGCGAAACGTATCACAAAAGATAGTTAGTGGAAGTGTCTGTTCATATAGTCCCATGAGTTGATTTAACACAGTGAAGGATGGGGGGTGCAGGGTGAGAGCATTATTTATTATCCTTCCAATCCTTCCTCTGAGAGATCAAAAATATCTTTGGGTGTCCCTCTCCCTGTCTGTCTGTCTCTATGTCTTACCTGTGGATATTGAGCACAAAGGGTCGACCAGACCCCCCCAAAATGAGGACAGAGGATTTGGTGTGTATGTGTGTGTGTGTGTGTGTTAAATAATTATATTTGTAATATTGCCTGTACTCTCTCATTTGTTTAATGTAAGCAGGTTCAACAGGAAAAGATGAAATCACATACTTCACTGTCAAAAACACAGATTTCGATTCAGTTCAGATCAAAACACAATTAAAACCAGTTTGCTGATAAGCTGAATGTTTTTCCTTTCTTTGTTATTTGTACATCAAACAGGAGTCATGGAGAGAGGTGACTAGATATGACAATGTTTTTATTAATATTTTCTATTCAAACTTTTTGTTAATGTCAAATAAATACTTTTACATTTTTGGGAAATGTGTTCATTCGCTCTCTAACCAACAGTTAGACATGACGATCAATACTACAACTTTAAAATCTGTATAAATATAAATGAAGCCAGAGCAAGTGAGTTTAGCGTAGCATAAACAGAGGGTAACAGTTGGCCTGGCTTTTGCCCACCATTACTTCAAAAGTAAAAAAGAATGTGCTTTGACCATGGACTGTAAATATAGACCCATCTCCCTTTTCTCTCACTGTCCATAAATGAAGTCAGTATATCCTGGATAGGAATGCTGCCATCTTCGGAGCCACGACTGCTCAGTTGAGGTTGGGGCATGGAGCCGCAGTAGCGTGGTCCTGCAGATACACATGCTCGACCAATCATGAGTCTGTCTCAGCTGTCAATTCAAACCAATCTTTCAAGAGAAACTTATGTTATGTTACATATTGCATCAGTGTGATAAGAACTACCTAAAATGATTTGAACCCTGTAAGAAAACGTTATTAAATATGACTTTTTTGTTTGGTCCATGTCCCGTCTACTAACATGGAGGAGACATGACTTATGACCTACTGTATACTGCGACCAGCCACCAGGTGGGGATTGAGATGCATTGGCTTCACCATTGGGGAGCCGTCATATCACCCATTTTTCTGATCTATGGTATTGACCAAAGTGAAACTGCTGTTTTGAATAAAAGATCAATTTAAAAGTCAAATGTGTTTCCCAGATAAAAGTTAAACCCCTGTGAACACATGTTGCCATGTATGTTCTCTAGTCTGTTAATGTCAATATATGGCTCCAGTAAAAATGAGCCTTTTGAAGTATTTAGGAGGAAGCACCAGTCAGATGTTGTTTAATTAGCATTTTATGGATCACCACATCGCTGACTTTAAACCAGCTTCCTGAACAAACCCACGGAGAAGGCTGAAGAAAAACTAACACGAAACCAGGTGGTGGAAAGTGCGAGGAGCCTTGTTTTGAAGCCCTGGTTCATGTTCACAGAGGGACTGACAGCTTTGTGATTGACTGTCCGCAGGATTAAGGCTTACAGTGTACAGTTAATAACATACAGTGTCTGAGTCGGAGTATGAACGCAGCACCAGTCTAGACAGCAGAGCCACTGATCCCCCAAAACCAGTCGGTCCAACCTGACGCAGAAACCTGGAGAGAAGTTTCTCTGTGTCAAACAGACACCTCCTCCCTCCAAACCCATGTTTCAACACTTGTTTACAGTGGAACCATCTTAAAGAAGGAGATTATCGTTCCTGTCTCGTTTATGTGACCTCAACCCCTCTGCTCCTAAATCTGTTACCTTCAAAACAAACTCACATGTTACAAAGCTATCAGTTGTCAGGACACCAGACAAATAATCAATTAGCTGATCAACGGAGACTTCACGAGGAACTCTTGAAATCAATAATTCCTTTAACAAATTTTTCAAAACGTTAACAAGCCTTATCTCTCAGATGGCAGCCTTTCAAATGTGCACATTTCCTGGTTTTCTTAATCGACAATGATAGTAAAATAAGAATACCTCTGGGTTTTGGGCTGCTGGTCAAACAAAACAAGTCAAGCACAGACGTCATCTCACTCTCAGGAAAACTATGACAGGCATTTTCCAACATCATATAGACCAAACAGTTATCCAAGACAATAAAGTTCTCATCATTCAGAAATGAAAACAACTGTTAGTTAAAGCTGTGATGTGAATGTGAAGTAAGTATGAGCGCATCCCTCACAGTTTGCCCCCTCTGATTTTGTTTTGCAGTTCTGGATGTAGAGAGAAACAAGCTGAAGGCCCCATCCGCTCACATTCACAGGCTCATTTATCTTCATATTCCTTTCCCTCTGTTTGAATCTGTGCTGACAGTGATGAATGAGACACCACAGACGTTAGAAATGGAGCCACATCGCCACATATCTTATCAAAAAAGGTTTCACGAATAATGGGGCGTTACACGTCTAATCAGGCCTCCCGAAATTGGCCACTTGAGTGTCCAATACACACCAACAGCCCCGGTCTCCCTCCTTGACTCCTTCCCCATAAATGAACGGCAAATTGTTACCACGTCTGCTCAGGGGTCCCAGTTGAAATCAGCTTGTCTCAGTGATCTCTGGTGTAACCTGGAAGTGGCCTCTCACTGCAATTGTTCGGACCTTGAGAACAAACGAGAACAAAAGCAGAAAAGAACATAATTTGTATGAGATCAGTGTTTCTGGGCTAATGTCGTTATCTTTTGGCACATTCCAAGAAGTGATTAGGAAATCGGGGCTTTCAAATGGACCCCCCCACCCACCCACCCACCTCCTGCCTGTCATTGTTATTCACTGTTGTTCAGGGTCATGTCCACTCCACCCATTACACCACTGACTGGATCTGATTGGGTGTATAGGAGGATTTTAGTCAGCTGAGAAAATAAGCAAGAGGATATAACTTGTACTGTAAAGGCCATAACCTCTTACATATGTGGCACATATGTGGAAATATAAACATAATGTGTGGGTTAGGCTTAGGGTATGTATGTTTGGAACAGATGAGTTGTAAGTTTATTCAGTGTGATGTTGATGGAAACTGGTAAACATGCTATTATTACACAAGGTAAGGGAAACTAAAAACATCAGCGTACTTAACTTGAAAACTCAGGTTCAATTGCTGAGTTGCTTGAGTTAAAATAACTTAAGAATATAACTGGTATGAACGCAGGTAGGTATTTTATGTGGAAAATGTGAGATGAAATAATTCAACAACTTGTACAACTTAACTTTGTTTGCTAAACAAGGCTTATCTTGAAGTGAGTTTACTTGTGTTTTTCAAGCAGCACTTGAAGTTTTTGCGTTGAACCAACTTGATAATGTTTACAATTTGTGTATGTAGGTATGTAGAGCTGCTTTCATGTGTGAAGCAAATGTCCAAGTGAGAGGCTCCGGCTGGTCCCCTAGTAAAAAGTGTGCAGGAAGTCGAGAGAATCCGATGTGAGAAGCAGGGATCTCCTGCTGGATGCAGCGACATGCCACAGACGCTAAAATGATAAAAACCAAATCATCAAAATAAAACCAATATCTCCCAATGAAAAAGCAGTGTCATGTAGAAGTGTTTGTGATGATACGAGCCAACAACAGTGTTTGGGTGTTGTCAAGAAAACCAGGTGATCTCCCCAGCGGAATTAATATATTACTTCCTGCCTCCGCCTGCTGCACCACCCCTCGTCTGAATAATGTGGAGGATTTGTTGTGAACGCATCTGTGCAGAGAACCTCCAGCTGCATTGTGCATGTGTGAAAAGCAAAGGCCAGACCCAATTCTCTGGACTTTATCCGCAGTCATGGCTTATGTATGCGTCTGTCTATCTATCATGGATATTTGAAGGTAGGACCAGGGCTGTGTTGCTGCACAGTGCATGGTAATGAGTCCTGCTGCTGCTGCTGGGTATCATTAGGCAAGAGATGCTGCTTCCGAGGGCAGCGTATCTTGGCCAGACCTGAATGTGCTGGGCTCTTGTCCCCTCCGGATGTGGTCGCTCAGGGCTCATCGTCCCTTAGACACAAAGATCCTCTTCACATCCTTCTCTATCCCTTCCATTGTGAAGGTCAGGCGTCGAGGCACGCTGCTGCCATGCCTGCTTCACGACTAAATGCTTCTCCTGTGACTGGCTGGTCCCGTTGCCAGTTCAGCTGCTGCATCAGGGGGAAACGACCGGCTTCAGTTCACCTCCCTCACACGAAAGTTACCTTTGCCATCGGGGTGTGATCCCTTGTGATGGTTGTGGACACATGCTGGAGAATGTAAATTCTAAAATGTAGCAGGTGTGTGTTTGATCCTCCGCAGAAGGAAGAAAATGACATGAGATAACATCAGAAATCAAAACATCTCTAAGTCAATCTGTCCACATCAGCACATGGTAAGCTTTGTTGTTGTTGTATTTATATATAAATAATAAACTTTGATTGTATAGCACTTCTCGAAAACAGGTTGGCTAAGTGCTTCACTGACATAAAAACTGAAAATACATGCAAATGCAAATTGAATCAAGTTAATGAAAGAGGTAATGGAAAAACAAAGAAATAAAACAAGTGCGTAGTAGCGCCCAATATAGTTACATAAACAACAAATACATCAATAAAATAAGCATCTTTTATTTCATCAAAATGATTTAAATCTTGAATCGGTCATGAGGAGGCCACTAGGAGGTTTAAACTGGGAATACGGTGTTGGTGCAGATTGACAGAGCTCTTTTATCGCTGCCTTGTTTACATTCACTTGTTACACATTTTCTTCCCTGGGAGCTGATCAGTCCTCAGCCACTGAGGGGCAGCAGTGTGTGGATTATACTAATTAACTTTCCCTCTGGCTTCTAACTTGGTCTAAGTTACTGACCTCATGGGTCAAGTTGTCTTCACTGTTTCATCACAAATGTATACTATATCATTTATTTATGGTGTGAACAAATCCAGTCACCTTTCGGGGGTCAGCTGTGTAATGTATGAACTGGAACAGGTTGACATATGAGCCCATATAAAGCAACTGCTGCCACCTGTCGGTCAAGAGTTACAATTACCAAACCTGTTTTACCTCAATATTCATGGTCATGACACATGTGCTGTGAACGCTCTAGTCAGTGTGTATGTGCAAGCTGCAAGCATGTCTATATATAGTTATGAGGGCCAATTTCAGTTCAATACAATCATTGTGAGGACATTTTGTCTGGTCTTCACAAATTCAATGGACTGTTTGAGGGTTAAGACTTGGTTTTAGGTTTAGGGTTAGAATTAGGTTCAGGTTAGGATTAGGGTTAGGCATTTAGTTGTGATGGTTAAGGTTAGGTTAAGGGTCTAGGGAATGTATTATGTCAATTTTATACATAGTCTATGATGTTGAGTATGAGTCTGATACTGTTTGATTACAAATATCAGTGGCTTTTATACTAATTTCCAAAACAAACCAACAAAAAACTATAAAGAGACAAAGAAAACATATAACCAATGCACAATAACCTTTCCAGTCAACAAACAGGATCACTAGAGAAACCTACTCTCAGATACACAGTTTAAGTAAATATGTGTGTAAAATGTGTAAATGTTACTCATCAAGCTATAAAACCGCTTCATTGCTCTCTAGAGAAGAAGGAATAGAGGCGTTGTTCATCTGGAGGTGACCAAGGAAATGCTGCCACCTGTGGGCAAGCTTATACAATTACCAAAACTGGTTAATGTACAGAGTAAAGTTTTAATTTGAGATGATTAAAGTTCACATTGAACATACCTAGTAGTAAAAAGTTCCCTGCTCTAAACTCTCAGGGAGACGAGAGGGTCGTCCTCTAACCACGAGGTCGGTGGTTCGATCCCTGGCACCTCCAGTCTGCATTCCAAATTGTCCCTGGCAAGATACTCAACCACAAATCGCCCCAAGCTTGTATGTGCGATAGCAAAAGCTCTGCATCACTGGATGAAGGTGCCTCGAGTGATTCACAAAGAACTAAATACCGTCTATTTGTCTTCACTCAATAATAAGGCCACAGAACTGTTTTGAAATGAAAAGCTGTTGTTTTTTTCAAGCCCAAAAGATCTTTTATTGTTTTTAACATATACAAGTAAATGCATTTTCATTTTGCCAAACTTGCCCAGTGGTGAAGCAGGTACACTAAAGGTCACAGGGAATACATATCAACAAAGCCCCTCTTTATTTATGTATGACAGTTTTCAATATGATGGTCGTGGTTGCAGGTCAGTTGCATGAATGAGTATGATTTCCTTGTTTGGGTTTCATGCTTTGTTTTTGCCCCAGACAGGTTTTCTGCACTGATGGTGTGGTTGGGGGTGAGTCGGGGGCAGCGGCTTGTGGCTCTGATGAGACTTATTTCCTGGTGAGGAGAAGGTCAGATCTCTGGGTAGAAGTCGAGACCTCACGCCCCTCGAGTAGGTCAGTGTTTCTGATTTGGCACGTGGGCCCATGATGATGGGGGTGCACGTTTTGGGGATGATGGTGGTCATGGTCCGAGTCAGGACCCTCCCTCTCCTGGCGGCCAGTGAAGGAGCTGCAGCTGGAGGCTTCTGCTTCCGGTCTGGCCCTTTGCTCTCCTTCTGTTCTCTGGGATGTGCCTGCTGCACGGTGTGGGGCTGCCAGCTCTGCAGCTTGCACTCCATGTCTTTCAGAGCCTTATCAGTGTAGGCCTGCATTTCTCGACACGCCTGAGAAATCTGCTGCTCATACTCTTCCCTCCAGGCTTTTTTACTGGCCTCAAGCTTCTGCTCAAACATTGCACACAGCTCCTGCTCCTTTAGATTCATCTGTGAATGTCTATTCTCTTCACTGTTGACATCCCCGCCCGCAGGTTCACTGCCCATCTGTACTCCCTCCACTTCTTTGTCTTTGACTCTTTGCACCAGCTCCAGGATGCTGCTCTTTGGAGCCCTCGTGCCCCCTTGTGATCTGATCTGCCCACGTACCTGCTGGATAATGGACTGCAGCTTAACCTGCATCTCCTTCTCTGGAGCAGAGTTGTCCTCTGAAGAACATCCATTATCCGGACCACCTGAAGAAATGTGCTCCTCTCCTGCAGCATCGTCTGTGCCCTGCTGTTGCTCCTGCTGTTGTTCTTGCTGTTGCTCCTGCTGTTGCGCCTGCTGACGCTCCGGTTGTTCGCCATTCACCAGTATCTGCGGATTCATGTCGGAGGAAGATTTACTCATGCTTGTTTCTCTTCTTCACAGCTCTACCTTGAGCTGAGCCACTACAACAGTGTGAGGAGTGCTGACGTGGGGAAGGCACTAATTGACTGAGGTGTTTGTCCTTAGAGAGACTGGACACCAGGGGAGTTATGGCTTGCAATGTAATGTAAAGCAGTGTGATGCATAAGGAAATGTTTGAAAACAATGTTGTACAACAGCACTGCAAGTTATGAGAGCAATAAAATCCTGGAATAGCTATGTCCAGCGGCGCTTAAACTACAGCAAACTACTTCTGAGATATCAACCAATTGAATTATCCAATGGCCTTGGTTTTACAATCATCGGTATTTATTTAATCCATGATGTAATGTTCCTCTGTCTGCATGTGTGTCGCTGCAGCCCGTGACAACAGCTGGTTACAAACATGAAAAACAAAGATCTTCAGGGACGGCCGCAGTGGGAGCGCTGAGCTCCAAAGTCTCATTAGTAGTTAGTGAGCTGTTAGTGAAATGCAGCGCTGTAACAGCCGACCAATAAACCTGCAATGCTTACATACGGACAACAGATGAAAAGAAACTGCTCAGCTGCTAGCTCCAGCTCATGTGCAGTATTTTTGTCTTTTAAATAATGAGCACTGACCCTTTCTAATCATTAGGATCAAATAATCAGAGTAATCACACAAAATAATGACCTCAGATAAAAAGAAGATGTTGTCATCAGGGGGTTGGTCCCTTTCTGTGTCTGTTATACAGGGGTATGTTACTGCAGGAGTTCACAGTGGTGATCTGTGGTTTGTGGTCCACACACACACACACACACAAATTATATGTGTAGGCTAATCTCAGATAGCTCCAAGGTCGTTCTGGTTGTCTGGCACCCTAAATTTAAAAGGTTTAGCGCGAGATAATAGCGAGATAATGAAGGAATGTTATGTCATTGTTGAAATCCTCTCTTATCTCTTATCTGGTGGTTTTTGAGTTTTTGGATTACAAATTCATAGAGTCCCAAAAGTAACAAAAAAAAACAATCACGTTTATGTAAACAGTGTTCTGTTGTCTGGCATTGAGACTGAGGGAGAAAGGTGTTTTCTTGCTTCCATTGTGGCTTATCAGTAGTTTAATGTACGCAGCTTTTCACACTGTTGACTATTTGCCACATTACTCAGTTATTGATTCTGAAAAATCTATTCAGTTTTCCTGTTTCATCATAAAGAACTAAACTAAATGTGGATACTGTGATTGTAAATACAGGAAGTTGAGATGTTACTGTAGTGTATGTGGTTCTCAGGGGTTTTGAGACGCAAGAGAAACATATGAGATTTTCTTCTTTTCTGTTTACATAAAAACTTGTTTTTCAAGAGACTGAATCCAACCCTGCTGGCTGCACCTTGGCACCAGCCGACCTCTTTCATTCCCAGCTATCATCTCTCTTATTGATCTGTTTGGTTTCTGATAATTCTCCTGCGTTTGCCTCACTGAATTAGGTTTTCACACCAGGAGTCAATAGGATGGCTTTTGATTCTTTATCAGGATATCTTTTTTTTAAGTCTTTTCTCAGCTGGAGAAATCACAATTAGGAATACTAGAGAAACAATATGGGGAAGATTGATGGGATGGGGGCATTTCACAGCACGCAAGGGTTCACTTGACTCCACAGCATTAAGCCAATGAGAGCGCAGTATGAGTGAGCCTCCTCTCGCCACTAAACGCTAACACATGGCCCTGCTTCTTTTACTTCTTGCAGAAAAATGCATCTGTAATTCTACACCTCCTCAGACAGGTCTTTGTGTCATTTTGAAGAAACATGTTTACCTTTATTCCTAAATAATAAAACCAAAATGTATAATGCACAAAACAGAAGCCATTAAAAGAAAAATCATCCATTTCAGCGTTTAAATTTGTTTTTTATTTGCAAAATAAGAGCTACCAGACATCTCTCGGCGGATATATTGCCTGCTGAGACCTGTTGCATGTCACCATGTTTTCCCCGATTAGTCATTGTGTAACAGCAAAAGTGCACCAAGCCTCAGTACGCTTCCCTCCCTCCTCTTCATCCTCCAATCCCTCCTCCTCACTGGCGGCCGTCGATTTAAACACTTCCCTCTCAGCTTTGGAAGTCATTGTGGATTTCATTCTGTCAATCAGGTCAGGTCACCAGGAGCAACATGGTGAGTTCTCAGAATTGAATTACTTTGACTTGCTTCTCGTTATTATCTATATTATATCATTATTACCCTTTATTCATCTGTTGTGCTTTGTACAAAGAAATCTGAATATTTGACAGTTTATTTATTACTTTTCCTTGTATTATCATAATTTTATGATGTGCTTTCTTGTAGACAACATACACAGACAAAGGAGAAAAGGTAAGTAATATAATCATTGTTAAGTTAGAATTCGAAGAGGTTATCGAGTATATTGACATGAAGTGCGAATTTGCAGCATTAAAACTAAGGTGTTAATGCTACTAATTGAGCATTTGTTAGTTCCATTTAGCTATAATTTCCCCCTTCATCTAATATAGCAATATAAGTTGAAAAATAGATCTTCCATCAGTGACCTATCTATGTAACCATTATGTCTTCATGTCTCCAGCATGAGAAGGGCAGGCTCCTCTGCTTCGATCACCTAACATTCTGGGTTGGAAATGCAAAACAAGTAAGTAAACTAACTCCTGCTCGCCAGCCACTTTTTGGAGCACATACTTTTTCCCCTTAACCTACTTCTCCTGCAGAAGAAGGGGTCGACTATACATTGAGCACGGCTATTGGTTCTCCAAAGGGGTGGAGGGGACCCAGCATCTAAAATACTAAACCTAACCGCTTCTAACTTATTATTGCATAAACCGAGTAAAGGCTAAGTAGTCACCAGCAGGTGGCGCTATCAGACAGTTTAAAGCCAGCCACTTTCGAGCATGCTTAGTTTGAGGTACAAATGGAAAATAAAACATCTCAATGAGTTTTATTCTGCTGAGTAAAAATGATTCTCTTCAACAGGCAGCATCGTTTTACTGCAATAAGCTGGGATTTGAGCCTTTGGCTTACCAGGGTTTGGAGACAGGCAGCCGCGAGGTGGTGTCCCATGCAGTGAAACAAGGCAAGGTAAAAAAAACTAAAACACACCAGACAGAGGATGCACCAGGAGCAGGAGAAGATTTCCTTCAGTGCAATAACAAGAAAAACAAGAATCACTGCTCTGCGGAAGTAGAACGGGAGTTTGAATGTCACTGGTTATTGTCAATGTACAGATATACAAATATATGGTCTATAAATGTAACTACGCAGAACATCTAAAATAATCTTGCAGGTACTCTTGCTTTTATTTTGTTAATGTCGTCACTTTGTGTCCGACAGATCATTTATGTGTTCTCATCTGCGCTGAATCCTGACAACAAAGGTACGACTTCACTGATGCTGCAGTGGGTTCACTATGTGGTCAGAGCTGAAATATGTATTTGTATTTTTACAAACGTGTCACAAAACACGATTTTTCAAAACTTCAAAAGAAAAAGGAAAATTTGTCTTAATATCTTAACATTTACTGCTTTTATAATGAATCATTTGTATATGCAGTCAGATATAAATAAATTTAGCATGATTAAGAAAAACATTTCTTTGATAATTTACATGACTATAAAATGTTACAAAAAGAAAAGAGCAGATGCAATTATGAAAATCACTGTTCATGTACATTGAGAATCTGAACAACATACTGTAAGAAATGTATCCCTCACAATTAATGTTAATACTTTCAGTTAATCTACAAATGTGTGTTCACCGATATTTGAATAGTTTTGGGTAGAAGGGATTATAATTAAACCAGACACTTTAATGTCTCTCATACATTTTGTGATAACTTGCATAGCCTGCTACCGGAAAACACATTCATTTAAACCCAATGAAAAAGATCTGAAGAAAAATCCCATATGCTGATATTTTTCATCTTAATTTATATGCACAAAATATGAATTACCTTGGTATGTCACAAAATGAAATTCCTGCTCATCTTAAAAAGCTATAAAAGCAACCAAAAAACACTACCTTGGCTTTCAAGCATAATCAAATCATGCCTTTATTATGCAGATATTAAATTGTGCCCACAAAGTAATTATCTTGTGCAAACACGTTATTTATAATATGAACATATTTGCATAGCATATATGATCATAGGATAATTATGATTGTTATTACCTTCACACACAAATGGATTAAATTGGTCACATGTTGGGACTTTAGGGGGTACGTATTATTTACTTCAAGCTATAGATTTTGCACTAAACTTGCAAATGACTTCAGATTTTTTTCCCCTCAGAGATGGGAGATCATTTGGTCAAGCATGGGGATGGAGTGAAGGATATCGCCTTTACAGTGGAGGACTGTGACCTCCTTGTGCAGGTAACAAATCACTGCTACATTTAAATTATTGCTGTTAGTTTTGCTCTGAAGGCACTAAGTCTCTCTATTCTCAGAAAGCCCGTGAGCGAGGTGCACTTATCGTAAAGGAGGCTCACACTTTGGAGGACAAATATGGGAAAGTCCGACTGGCTGTGCTTCAGACGGTGAGAGAAGTCGCTGAGAAGGAATCCTATGAATTTACATTCAACATCTTCATATTTGAATATGAAGATGTTGAATGTAGGCTGACACATCCTGAAATTAGCTGATGATAAACTGAAGCACTCGCAGGATTATAGACCCTCTTGTGTTTGCTGCAGTATGGTGACACCACACACACGTTTGTGGAGAGGACAGGATACACTGGGCTGTTCCTGCCAGGATTCCTCCCCCCTCTGTTCAAGGACCCTTCGTTAGCCAAACTGTGAGTTAATGTGTTTCTGCAAAGGTTTAAAACATACATGTTTCTGTCTGAATCCCAACTTATCAATGTTGTATGTTTGTGCGGCTTCGCTTTTGTCTTTCCATGCAGTCCCAGTGGAAAACTGAACTTCATCGATCACGTTGTGGGAAACCAGCCAGACGACGAGATGGTTCCAGTCGTGGAATGGTAATGGACTTAAAGAGTAGAAACATCCAACACGGAAAGAAGCATGTGAAGTTGATAGATAGCAGAGTCAACAGCCATCTGACTCTTGCTTAACTCTGAGGCAGCATCAGCATGACTCATGAGTTTTCTTTTAGAAGGTCCCCACTGGTTTTTCCACATCTGGATCTTGTTTCAATGCGGAATAAGTAGGTTGGAAAAGGCAGTTCTCAAAATGAGCAAGATCATTGGTTGATCCTTCAGACGGGGGGTGGAACACATACCAGAGTTTTTTTGGCTCATGTCTGAATACATCACTCATTTATATGTATCAGGCTGCAGTTCTCAAAACCCTTAAAAAAAAACAAAGCAGAAAGACTGAATTTAAAAGGATTTAAAATAAGGTGCATGTGTTTTAATTGTTCCCGTTTTGATCTGGTTCCTGATCTTACAGGTACCAGAGGAACCTTCTCTTTCACCGCTTCTGGTCAGTGGATGACAAACAGCTTCAGACAGAGTTCAGTGCCCTGCGATCCATAGTAGTGGCAAACTATGAGGAGACTGTGAAGATGCCCATCAACGAACCGGCTATCGGGAAGAGAAAATCTCAGATTCAGGCATGTTAATTTACACCTCCACAAATATGTGGACTAGACACAATTTTACTCCTTTGATAACAGTTGAATAACAGGTGTCCTTTCCATATGTTTTCACTTATAGGAGTATGTGGAGTACTATGGAGGTCCAGGAGTGCAGCATATAGCCATGAACACATCAGATATCATCCCTGCAGTAAGTCTGGGAAATACTGTGTTTGCTTTTGCATGTGGATGCATCCCTGCAGTGGCGAAAACACAACGCCCTGATGGATTCCTTCTCTGCAGATCCGTAACCTGAAGGAGCGTGGGATGGAGTTCATGTCGGTGCCGGACACCTACTACGAGCAGCTGAGGGGGAATCTGAAACACTCAAAGCTCCAAATCACAGAGGACCTGGACGTCCTGCAGGTCAGAGTCTCCGCCATATTCTTTTAAAAAGCATGGAGGACGAATGCTTTTATGCTTTGTCAAAACTTAACTGTGTTTTTAAAAACGTAACATAAGTTAATTTATTCTCCTGTCACAGTGAATTGTTTTCACTTTAGTTGGTACTAAACTGTGTCAACACTTCATTTACAGGAGCTGAATATCTTGGTGGACTTCGACGACAACGGTTATTTACTTCAAATCTTCACCAAGCCAGTTCAGGATCGCCCCACTGTGTTCTTGGAAGTGATTCAGAGACACAACCATCAGGTGAGGGCGCCGCTGGGAAGATGAACACAGGGAGATACATTTTAAAAAAAAAAAACTGCTCTGTGTGTTCAGTGTACTGTTCTCAGTGCATAACAATATATTCTATTTGCTCACAGGGCTTCGGAGCAGGAAACTTCAAATCTCTTTTTGAAGCTATTGAAGCCGACCAGCAAGCCAGAGGAAACCTGACGATCCTGACACCGAATGGAGTTACAAAGAACATGTGAACCCCGTGTTAGTCTCAATAACTATGTATTAAATATGAAAAGACACTTTCTGTGGAGGGTCCTTGTTACCAGATATTATTGTGACCTGCTTGTTTTATTATTCAAATCTTTATTTTACGTTACCTCATCAACACTTAACATTCATAAAGAAATGCTTTCTTATTATAAAATATTAACACCACCAACATTTTTGATACAAGCTTGACTCAAGCAAATCACAGTTGAAGCTCTCATTACCGAAAACATTTAACAATACATTCATGTTATCATTAGGACAACGAGGTCAACAGACATTTCATTGTAACAGAGGCCTTCAGTGTGCTGTTGCACACAACTGCAATGTGTGAACAATTATGTTCATGAACTTAATAAACAAATACAACCAAATGTAGTGTTCTATAATGAAAAAATGTAAAATTATTATTAACCAAGCTGCAGTGCTTTACTAAATTATCGACTGTACTGTCTGAATAGTAATAAAATGGCTTTTTTGACACATATCCCGTGTCTGTGTTTATATTGTGCAGTACCTCAGGCAACTTTGGCTCATGACATAACAAGGACACTTCATTGGAGATCAGTTCAAGGAGCCGCGGCAGTTTTCTGCTCCACACAAGCAAGGAATCTTTGTCTCCTCGATGGGAAATTTGTAGTCGTATGTTAACTCCTCGTTGATGCTTATCGGCTGCCGGGAATATATCACGATCTTCTTCTGAGACTCCACAGTGATAATCTTAGCGTAGCAGTTAGGCTGCAGGACAAAAGAAATAATAATAATGAGTGCAAACGTTTGGATGAGAATGTCAAGAGCGCCACCAGGGGTTGGATCAGGGGGGCACTGGCCCCAGCTGAAATCTGAGTGGCCCCAGGAGCGTCAACTAAACCAATATGATTTTGTTAAGAATTATTTTCTAAACTTTTTTGAAGAAGACGATGTGCTGTACAAGGAAACATTTTCAAAATATGTTCAATGATATGTGGTTTTGCTCAAAGTTATAGAGCTAACAGGAAACCAGGAATATCTTAAATGTGCATCTTAATGAATCAGGAGTTGTGCATATATGTTGGTCAAATAACTGTGGCTCCTTTATAGCCCCTGATTAAAAAAAATCCTAGATCTGCCACTGAAGAATGTGAAGTAACTTTGCATTAAGAGCGACATTAAACAAATCTCTCAACTCTCACTCACATTGCAGCTGTGGTTGAGGAACCTGGCTAGGTTCCCATATTTAGTGGCATCAATGATGGTGTCTTCATCAACCCGGAACAAGTAGCTGCTACCGATGCCCTGCTCCTCATATCTCTGCTCCCTCATGTCAGCAGTGACCTGAGGCGGAAAAAAAACGATAAGTCTATTCCTAACAGTGTTGTTTATCACTCGACTCAGACTCCTGGAAACTACCCAGAACAACCAGGGGTCCCAGTGGAGCAGTGGGTCCATTCATAGAAAGCAAACAGGAGGACGGGGTTTGTTAAGAAGCTTGTTAGGGGGGAAACACTTGTTTCTGAGCCTTGTCATTAGTTTCCATTTGTCTCACCTGTCTGATGATTTGTCCCACATACTCAATCACCATCTCATCTGCTGCTATAGGCTCCATCGCAAACAGGCCCCACTCATGAATGTGACTCCGACTGAAACGAATCCGCTTCTTTCGAAACTGATACAAGAAAATACAAAGGATGGCAATGTTAAAATGAGACAAATACCATTTGTTAACACAGGCTCCAACTGCTGCAAATACAAACACCAAAGTTAACTTGTCTCAGATGATCACTCATATCAGTGTCTAATTTAGACTGCAGTATAGTGGGTACATATGGACAGAGATTACAGCGAAACAAAAAGATCTTATTCACAACTAGTGTTCACTATACGTCTGTAAATACAGCTGCATGCCGAGATACCAATACCAGCAGATCTACAAAAAAGCAAACTAGCTAAGTATCTATAGAGGGCTAATCCGTTTTATATTTAACATAGCATTACCTTTGCTTTACGCACAATTCAGAAAAAGACAGTGTGCGGTTCAGAAAAGCAACAAGTGGAAACTCATTCATATCAAATGCTTTGGACTTAAAGGGTTTGAGTAAGCTTCCTTTTAAATGGAAAGCAGATCTTTTGAATTGGCTGTATTTATCTGTACTGTGATAGAAATTTTACTATTAGGGCAATAATTGATATGAGGAACTACTTAGATGTTTCGAAAGATAACAAATGTTGCCTGAGAGGTCAGGGTTGCACTCAAACTGATGTTATATGACTTCCTCACTGACAGGGTCACCAAAGAAAGACTTAACAGCACGGGGGATTTTGTGGTTGTAAACATTGGGAAAGGGATCTTGAAAATAGATCTTACATTCCAATGGTCTGGGAAAGAGTAGGTGACAGGATATTGGTCACCTATTGCTTAACATGAAAGAGGTTGATCGATAACATTTGTTTCCTCTATAGGAGGGGCTTGGAGATGTATAAAGTGCTGCTTTTCTTGTATGTCATTGCTCATTGTATGAAATCTATTCCATGGTCTTGTACATTGATGCCCATCTGCAGATGTAGAATAAAACTTCCAGAAAGACATTGTAATGACTTGTGCTTGACTATTGAGAAATTCCCATGACAGTACTAATAGTATTTACTATTAACAATTTACATTATACGATGAACTTAGAGCAACACAGATATATCTGTAATAGGTCAATAGCGACCAATAATATCTCTGATAGTGGTATCTTTTTTTACCTTCAGCTGGTTGAGCTTGAGCAGATCACTGTCAACGCTGAAATAGGACATCAGGCGGCGCTGTTCAGACCTGAAGCCAGATCCAGCACGCAGCAGTGAGAGGGATGACTGGGCTGGAATAGATGTTCCCTGCAGACATACATATGTGGACAGTTATCACTGAACGGGTTAAACTGGGCTCTGAGATCTCCACAGTTCCCCCTGTTTACTACCTGAGTACTTGTGGATGGAAGCTCCACCTCCAGCTTTGTGGTTTCCAGATACTTCAATTTGTCCTTCCTGCTGATTTTGTAGAAACCTTCACTGCGAGCAGAGCCGGTCCGGTGCTTTGGCCACGGTTTCTGTTCCTCCCTCTGCTCTGTGGGGACTTTAGTCAGTGAGCAGCAGTCAAGAAGATCAAACATGTCATAAGATAAACAGAAACAATGTATCAATCACGTTCATCTACTGGTTCATCAGAAATGATAACTTCCTTCACCAAGGAGCTTTAGTACTCCAGTGTCTTTGTATGCTTGTCAGCAGGATTAAGCAAAAACTACTTGACAGATTCATGGAAATTTGGAACATGAGCCAAAAAGGAGTCTGTTCAATTTAGGAACAGATAAAAGCGTAGGGGAGGATCCAAGATTTATTTTTACATTGGGTGTTTTCACCAATATCCCAATGTGCTTCACAGAGGTTAGTATTTTAATTGCAGTTTTTTTTTGTAGTTTTTTTCCCCCTCCAATATTCAAATTAAAACATAAATACTTTTATAAAATCAATCAGTCATTTGTGTATGGCCGAGCACAACTTATAAAGATAATCACACCCCCTGTGCAGACATACCACCGACATATGAAATTTGACCTTAAATAAAAAGGATATGAGGGTGAGGTATCCAGAGTGTGTCACTGAGCCACCCAAAACCATTATCCTGCTCTTGCAGCCTCTCAAATGTCGACTGCAGCAGCCTTGCATCTTCTTGATCCAGACCCTCTTTCCAAATACTATGAAGGATTCTCCACTCCTCACACAGTGAGCGCCCCCTATGAGGACGACTGTGGTACGAGAGTGGACCAGCAAGTTTTTTAAGGGATCGCTGACGATGATGAGTTCTCCATCTTCTCCTCAGTCTCTGCAATTGTTTTCGCCTAAATACAGAATTCTCCTCACCCATGAGGCCGAGCATATTCTCCAGTCCCTGCAAAGGCTTCGTTCTCACACGCGAACTGGTCCATGCACCCCTCCCATCAGACGAAGATTCAGAGAGACTGCATGGAGAGATCACTGTGATGGGAGAACCTCCCAGATAGTTGTCACCCAACTGGGGCAGTGAGGTGGCCACCAATTGTGATTTCCTCCTGTGGACTACTGCTCTTCGGGGTAGGACAATGTCTCTTCCAGGAGTCTTTGGAGCGATTATATATGGATTGTTGGCCAAAGCTGGAATTAGTGGGGAGCCTTTAAGAGGTGAGCAGATCACAGTGCTGCCTTCTGATACGTGTGTGTCTCTGCCAGGTGTTGCTGGAGTTCTTCCAGAGCTGTACTGTGTACATCCACTTCTCTCCTCTCTCCCAGGAGTTTTCGGTATCTCCTGGTATAAATGATATGAGGCCGCCCGGAGGTCAGGGGGAGCTAGAATGAGCTCGCTGCTCACTGGGCAGCTGAACAAGAATTCACTGGCTTCATTTGACTCCTCACTTTCCAGTTCAGCCACTGTTCGCTTGCCTGGTGTTTGTGGTCGTTCAACCTCCTCCACAGCCGGAGATGTTGGTTTGCTTTTAATCAGGTTGTCAGGGTCACTCTCCACCAAGAAGCCACTGGGAGTGAGAGGCCTGAGGTTTTCTATGGTTTCCAGAGACTCCAGCGACCATCCAGGGCTCTCCATATCCGAGTCAAGGTAAGGCTCAGTTGCTACACAGATAAATAACAAGGAAGACTTCATTAATAACTATACAGCCCTTTTAACAGGTCATCTGATATCATTGAAATCCTGCATGCCGAATATACAGGCATTTAATACACAGTAAACAGGATCTGGAAATAGTTGGACAGATTTGATCTCAATTAGATGTCAGAAAATGTGGGGTAATTGTATATACTAATTAATAACATCAATTTGATCATCTTGACTGACATGAAACAGTTAACTTCTTACAGTTACATCAATATCTATATGTATAATATATACATATATAATATATATATATATATAATATCATTTTAATCAGTACCAATATAACAACAGTCTAATATTAGTATACTGCTCATAAAGAGGAGTTTAAATCCACAACCTTCGCTCAAATTAGTCTTTAAAAGTAAAATAAATACAAATGTGATATTTACCATGATAATTGTTGATATTGACTCATGAAAAGGTTTATTTTGACATAATTTTTGGTTTTATCACCCAGCACTGAGTAAACTGAATCAATCTAAATCGTGTAAGACATATAACCTGGAAGTCCAAGAGGTGATGGGGGCTGTAGGTTATGGGATGCTCTGGTTTGGAGCTCCATCAGAGCATCAAAGTCTTGTGTGTCTTGTTGACAGTCTGTGCACTGGTTCTCCTCTCCATCCCCCATTTGGAACGGATCTGACCAGTCCTGCAGGTACAGATCAAGCTGAGCACCAGGGGTTAGCGGGGCCGCTGAGCTAAGGGAAGGATCGAGCTCCATTGACTCTTCATCTGACGATAAAACTATACAACCATAACTCCTGTCGTCCTCTTCCTCCTCCTCCATGGCTTCTTCATCTTCAGGACTTAGGTTAGAAGAGGACGAGTCCTCAAAGCTGTCTGGGGAGAACGAGTCAGAGGAGTAGAAGTCTGACGACTCGTACTCGCTTTCCCCGGAGTAGCTGCTGTCTGAGAACAGCTCTGTTATAGAAAACAGAAACAAAAACATGCATTCATAGGCTTTTGACTCTTTATTCACTTTTAAGTGTTGTGGCTATATGACCTTGTAACATACCGCCATCCAAGCTCTGCAATCCATCACTCAGGGAGATGACGGCTAATTCATCCTCTGAGGGGTGTTGTGGCACTTCGAATTCTTCCTCGTTAGGATTACTCCCTTCATCATTGTCATGTTCTCTGTCACACTAAATACAACATATAATATAACTATATTTTGCAGCCTTTCGTTATTAATGCTGCTGAGCTACCTTTTTATAATTTCTTTTCATGAAAAATGGCTATTTACCAGGTTCTGAGAGGCACTGTCTTCAGGCACAATAGCCTCCATCTTGTCTGGCATCATTTCTTCTGCTTCTTTCCCTTCATCATCATCACTGTCCAGCTCGTGTGGCCTTGCATGTCTGCGTTTAGGCTTCTCCGATGCAGCTTTCATTGTTTCATCCCCCTGTTTTAGATCTAAAGTGGAAAGAGGGCAACACAGCTGATAAAGCTACAGTCTAGAATAGACAGATGAAGAAGTGAACATATGGTAAATGAGCATTAGATGAACCAAAAAACACTGACCAGAAATTTCATGTGCAGAGGACAACAAAGTGTCTGTCTCTTTTGGTGTGGCAAGATCACCGTCTCTTTTCCTTTTAACCTGCATAACAATGTTATTTTACATTACATTGAGTTATTTATCACTCAGATGATAAATGCTGGAGTGGTTAAAAGTACAGTGAGCAGATTACTTTACCTTGAAGGACGGTAGTGGAGGTTTTTTGCCCTTGCCACTCAAATGACTGAGGGGATTTATTTGTTTGTTTGTGTCATCCACACTTTCCGGTCCATTTTTCAAAGGAGAAACTTGTACCTTATGAATAAAATAAAAATAATTGAACGTATTGCCATAATCGCGGCAAATGGATAAAGTTAAACATCTTTATCCTGGTGATTTCATTGACCACTGTGAAGAACTTACCTTTGTTTTTTTCTCTTGAGAGTCCCACCACTCCTCAAATGCCTTGAAAGACACCCCTTCAATCATTTTACGTGTAATGTCCTTCTTAATGATTGACTTTAGTTCATCCATGAGGACTTCTAAAACTTTTTCTACTGTGAGTTTATGAGGGTCTTCCCGCACAAGCAGGTAGTCTGGTGGTGGTACAAATGGGTTAAACTTAGGGAAAGGAGGAGCAGGCCAGGGCGGTTGAAGGAAGCCATGCCTCGGGGGATTCCTCCCATCCAAACGGCTTGTCGGCGGCATGGATAAAGGATGCATGTGCACAGGAGGGGGAACAGAAGGTGGCGCCATCAAAGGTGGAGGGGGTCCCAAAAACGTTGTTGTTCGGGGAGGAATAGAAGGAGGAGGTCGTATAAGAGGAGGAGGAATGCAGATACCAACATGGCCAGGAGGGGGAATCCAGCCTGGTGGTGGGATGGGGATGGTGCCATTTGGCAGGCGAGGTGGGGGAAAGGGAGGAACGGGGAAGGGGAAAGGAGGTGGACGGCGGCATCCAGCTGTAATTGCAGGGGGGGGCTGAGGAAGAGAGTCTTCTCTTGGTGTCAGAGCTCCAGACGGTCTGTTGACTGAGTGTTCTGCATTCACTACATGATGCTCCTGAGTATGATGAGAATAAAAGCTGGTTCAGACCATGATCTGATGGGATCACACAACGCTGAGCGACCAATTGTTAAACTTCTGAATCAGTACTGAGCTCTTCTGATGTTAGATATTCATCAATCAAGACTAAGGACCGTAGTTTGGATAATAGATAGTTTAGGAACCCAAGAGTTGAAACTCTGTTGTCTGTTTGTAAATCATCTATCAAAACCTACTTACTTACTTTTAGCTGATACTTTGTTTCTTTTTATCCTTTTCTTTTGTCATTACTTTTAAAAGTTATATTATACAATTTGCACTTGGATTGTAAATTATCTATCTTCTAATTCAGCCTTTTTGCCAGGATGACACACACACATACACACACAAACACACACACACACTAGGGTGCATCAAAAAACAGAGTTCCAGCATATTGATCTGTCTGGGTGCTCAAAGTGTTACCATCCATGCAAAAACAATAAATGCCAAATATTTTTGCGATACGTGGTGATCTAGAGGTGGAACGGCACACAGTTTACTAGCTAGCTAGTATAACTTAGCTATGCTACCTCATTGTTAGCTAATGTTAGCTAGCTAAAGGTTTTTGAGATCATTTTGGCCTTTCCTATGGGCCTTATTCTATCAACGTCACAAAAGCCTGGATGAGGATTGCAACGCCAATGAAACAGCTGCTCCACCGGCGGAGAACGCACCCACCCGCAAGTGTAAGAAGACTGGCACCACAGCCTTCATTCCATCTACAGACATTCTCAGCCGGCCGAGTCTTGTGTCAGTGACTACACCGTTGAAGAGCACACCAAGGCAGCCTGCTGCCTTGGTGTGATCTGTGACCCGCGGCCTGATCGAGGAGTCCATTGGCAATTGGTCTCCACATCCTACGCGACAGCAGACCGAGCACGCCGCCATTCGCTGCAGGCCATCATTTGTGAGGAACACCACCTCCCATGTGCACCCTGCACTGGGACAGCAAGTTGATGCCGATGCTCACCAATGTGCGCCAGTTGGAGGAGCGTCTGACAGTGGTGGTCGGAACTGCTTGGTGTGGCAGCATACATGAAGGGAACTAACAAACCATGAGGAATGATCATCACCCGGCTGACATGCAAGCTGCTGCAGGGGTGGTGCTGCACCAATCAGGTTGTCAACATGGCATTTGACACCACCGCGTCAAACACTGGCTATCTCATGGCAGCCTGTATTGCCATCCAGCTCTCACTGGGTCGACCACTGCTCTGGTCTGGGTGCCGGCACCACATCGGCGAGGTACTCCTCAGCCACATTTTCACTGACCTCAAGGTGGAGACGTCAAGCTCGCAAGATGTTACATTGTTTACATGGCTACGGGACCACTGGGACCTGGTGCCACATAAGGACAGCAGACCATTGTCCCACTACATTCCTGACGAGGTTGAACCACCGTTCCTGGACAAATTTTTGCATGCTGAACTCATTGCGTGCACTGCAGGAGTGCTCGACTACAAGCGAGGCGACTACAGCGAGTTCGTGCAGCTGTGTCTTGTGTATCTGGGTGCAGACGATGCAGCACACACTCCAGTTACCTTCCAACGGCCAGGAGCACTGCACAAGGCGCTCTCAAACCGGCCTCGATGTAGTAGCACATTGAGGCGCTTCCTCAGGAGACCATCACAACGTGGCAGCAGGTGCGGAAGATTTGGACGTTTGCCAACTTCATTACGCACCTCTTCGCAACGTGGTGACTGACCTGTGACACGGCCGTAGATGCCGCATGGAATGACCTCACAGTCTACCATCACCTGTACGCGTACAAGTCTGTTGACGAGCGTATTGCAGCATCAGCGATCAAGGCCCTGGAGCGGCACCTATGGCACCTGACAGGCGAGATGCTGCCCTTGGTACTCTTCAGCACCAAGCCAGCCAACCCAGACTGCTGGTTCGGCATTCACCAGCTGCACGTCGATCCAGTGTTTCTCTCACTGGATGTAGAGGATTGGGCTGCCAGTGAAGCATTCCAGATGGGTGCTGTGAATGTACGTGCCATCAATGTTGTGAATGACTGTGCTGAGCGTGGCGTCAAACTCACATCAGACTTCGTGGCAGCATCCAGGAGCGAGGAGCACCTGCAGAATGTGCTGCAGGCAGTTGAGCATGACTGCTCTAAACAGTAAAATCTGCGCCACTGCAAGTGCAAGCTAGACCAGGACTAGGACTCAATTTCAATGTTGTTCTTTTTGTTCTTAAATAAATAAATGTTGTTCTATTGAAAATAAATGGTCTCAAAAACAATTTCTTGCGTATTTTTGAATTGCCTAGGAAAACACCTAAAACGGCCCACCGTCACATTTTTGACAAGCTGTGTTCCACCTCTAAATCTCAATGAATTTTCCCAAAACTTTGCAAAAGTCATTTTTATGTGTGTCTGAACAAAATGCAACCCCAGACAGTTTGGTATGTTGAGATTAAATTTTTGCATTACAATTTGATGCACCCTAACACACACACACACACACACACACAGACCCACAAGGCAAACACTACCAGCCTCTCTGTTGCTACTGGTAATAACTAGAACTAGAGCTACTACTTTTATTTTCATCGTGATATATATAGAGATCTTAAAGACTTACCTTCGGACATGATAATGACTGGAAACTTTTAGCATCTTTATCATTGTTCACGT
The DNA here is from genome assembly GCF_947347685.1 of Pleuronectes platessa. NCBI lineage: Eukaryota > Metazoa > Chordata > Actinopteri > Pleuronectiformes > Pleuronectidae > Pleuronectes > Pleuronectes platessa. The sequence goes on from NC_070629.1 coordinate 11,970,999, forward strand.
GTGCCCTCCTCTTTAAATCTGTGAACTCTGATGCAGCGGGGGACTGGGCGTTTCGTGTAAGAAACGATACAGCTTGAGTGGTTTCATCATTTTCATTTTCACTGAGAGACGCTTGACTGTCAGGCAGCCGATCCCCGGAGTCATCGGAGAAAGGGGACCTATGAGCAGAGCAAGGTGATTCTGGGCTGTCCTGAGAGTGCACGTCAGCCTCAGAAGTCTGTCTGGCAAAGTATGAGGGGGCAGTGCTCTGGCTGTTGATCAGTAAATTCTCAATGCGGGAGTCCAAACTCTCCACCTGTGGTCGGGGGTTGCTGGAGGAGCCTTTTCCAGCAGATGGAGGTAATTCTGTTATGACTGCATGGTCATCAGATGAGGGGGATGCTGCTGTCTGTTCAACAGCTGGGAAATGAATGTTCAGGATGCTAAAAGAATGACAGGTCGGAGGTAAAGTCCGTGAGGTAGAAGTGATCCCGACTCTGGGCTCTTGACGGGGGGAGGTGAGGTTAAACGAAGGTTGTGTATTATTGTGGGTGGAGGATTGAGCATTGTGACCCCACAGTTCAAGCTGCTGGCTTCTTGTTTGTAGTTGAGAAGAAAGGGCGTGTGGCGGCTGTGGTTGGCAATGCTTCAAATCCAGGTTGACTTTAAAGACGTTACTGGATCTGCGGCGATACCTCCCAGGTTTGAGACGGCAGAGCTCTCGTCTTAATGGTCGGTGAACACTAAAGCTGGAGGAGGGCTCCCCCTGGAGGACAGGAGTCGCCTGAAGACTGGAGTAGCAAGAGTCCTGGGAGAGAGGAGTGGCAGACAGGCAAGGGGTGAGGGGGGTTCCCTGAGAACGTGGCGTGAGCCCAAAGCTGCAAGGTGTATCCTGCCAAATACTGGAGTAGGCTGTGTCCATAGAGAGGGGTGTGGCGGTGCTGGTGGGACTGGAAACACTCCCTTGTCGTTGTGTGGCTGCGCTGCTCTGTAAAACACACAATATACAGATTAATCCACAAAACAACCAACAAGTATTGAATTTAAAAGACACATTTCTTGAAAAGCAGACAAATAAATACTGAATAAAATATTAGTTAAATGTTCAAATCTTTACAAACAGACTTGTGTTTACCAGCAAACCGTCAATCAAGTCTTGCAGAGTTTGCTCACTGCTGCCACCTGGCAACATCCAGGGATTATAAAGGCCACGCAAGAGGAGCTGGAGATATCGGGTTCTGTTTTCGCCTGAGAAAAGTTTACATATTACAATCAACTGATGAACCATGACACTCTTTGTTATTTATATGTGTGAAGTATTCCTGAAATGAGCTTTACCTTTAGGATCAACTTCCACATGGATGATATTTCCCATCACTGACGTCTGATGGAGGTGCTGAGCAGCGTCTCTTGCAGCCTGCACTGTGTCAAAAACCACCTTTGCAATCCCTAGATGCTTATTGTTCTTGGGATTGTAAAATATTTCCACTTCTTCAATACTCCCATATTTGTTGCACATGTTGGTCAGGAAGGCCTCTTTTACATTGTCATTCAACCTGGAGAACGTCACCTCTTTGGGAGGAACGGGGCCGACGTACCACTCATCAACCTGAAACAGCACAGGCAGACAACAACCATAATTATAATCATTATTATTATGATTATTGCTGTTAATATTGTTAATGTAGTTAATATTGTTAATCTAGTTACTATTATTGTTAATAGATAGATAGATAGATAGATAGATAGATAGATAGATAGATAGATAGATAGATAGATAGATAGATAGATAGGAAAAAATAAACAACTAAGTGACTTAAGGATTGCATTTATGTATTATTGAGTCCTTTTTTTCGGTTTGTACCCTCATTTGTTGAATGCACTTATTCAGGAGGAAATTCTCATTCATGCTTTTATATCGTCCCATCTTGATTATTGTCACTCACTTTTCACCTGCCTCTGCAAAACTGTCTTGGATCGTTTCCAAGTGGTCCAAAAAGCTGCTGCTAAACTCTTTACCGGGTCTTCGAAAAGGACTCATGTGACACCGATTCACTGGCTACCCATTAAATTCAGAATCCAATTCAAAGTTCTTGTGATCAGCTATAGAGCTCTGCACGGTCAAGAACCTGCTTTTAAGAGATTGTGCTGCAGCTCTATGTCTCCAGCAGGTCTCTATGGTCCCCTGATCGGGGTTTGCTGGTGTTTCCCTGATCCAGACTAAGGACTAAAGGAGACCGTGCTTTTGCAGTTGTGGCTCCTAACCTTTGGAAACTGTGGAAATCTTCAAAAAGCAGCTTAAGACTTTTTTGTTTAGACTAGCCTTTGTGTAATTGTCTATTAGTTTTTATAGTTTTTTCCTACTCTGTTTCTTATTTGTAAGCATGTATATGATGGTTTTAGCCTGTAAAGCACTTTGTGACGTCTCTGCTCTCGAAAGGTGCTGTATAGATAAAATGACTTACTTACTCACTTATTGTAAGTCGATTTGGATAAAAGCATCAGCTAAATGTTATGTAATGTAATGTCCGTAATCACTTTATCTTATCTCATCTTAAAGCAATTTAAAAGAAGTGGTTTTTATCATATTTGTATTACTTTAATTATTCTAATTATTATTGTTATTATTGATGATGATAAAGAATGTACCTTGAATTTGGGCACTGATAGCTCGGTCTCGCGTGATCTGCTCCACAAGCGGCTGACGCGTGGATCTCTGACAGTCTCCACAGGGAACAGACCTAAGTCCTCCACCTGTTGAAGCAAACACAGTTTAACATCCTGATGGAACAACATGACACATGGTGGAAATCACCAGGCCGACGCCATTGTTTAACGCAGGTGATGAAGAGGAGCTCACGTTGATGTTGAAGAACAGTCCATCATAACGGAACACTTTGTAGAGTCCGTTGGTCAGAGCGGGGTCGATGATCAACTTGCAGCTCCTCCAGTGCTGAGGCGGGGTGTCTCTCTCAGTTCTCTGTCGGTCGCTGTCCATCACATTAGTCACAGCCTGCAGGTGGAGGACACACAGCCATGGGCATTAGCGGAGGGAGAGGCAGTTAGCTAGCGGAGGGCAGCCGTTACTCGGAGGTGAACACGCCCCGACAGGTGATGGAGAGCATCACCTGAGACGCTGCTCTCCTCCCTGAGGCACAATAACAAGGGGAAACCAGGCACATCCACGGAGTCCTCGTCACATATATTAAATATGACATGTTCGCGTCGTGTCGCTCACCTGGACCAAAGTTTCATCCCGTGATGGCGCGACATCGCGGAGAAGCTGCTCAGGTTTTCCGTGTCCTCGCCCAGGTAGGACGATAGATCCATCCGCCGGGCAGGCAGGGACCGAATGTAGGTCCTCGGGGCGAGGCGGAGGAGCACAACAGGTGAGTCAACAGGTGGCTGGTGTGACGCTTCACTGAAGAGTTACGAGTTTATTATCACACAATAATAATCAGACTAATACAAATGAAAAATATTAAGTAGAAAATCACTCAAATTTAAAATATATTCACATTTGTACACATATAGTAGACTGTAACTATAGTAAAATAAACTGAACTGAAAAAAATACACACTTTCATGCCTTTTACTATATACTTATACTTTCAAATAATATCAACAAGATTAGCAAGAGAATATCCCCAGAGGGGGATCAATAAGGTTTATCATAACTTATCTTAATTTATCTGATCTCTCTTATCCATGGACTGTTTATAAAGATATCATCTCCTATACAGTGTATGATATTATCAGGACAATGGGATTGCTTGCAGTCTCTCTGTGAGAGGTGAAGGTATTTAAGTGTCTTTCCTGTTTGTTGTTCTTGTTTACATCCGGATTAGGGTGAAATCACTTTCATTATTTCATCGTTCTTCGTCCCTGAAGAAAAGTTCCTCAAAACGTGGCAGAGGTAATAATATCCTATCCCAACCTATGCATAAAAAACATGTTGCAGTTAGTGCTTCCCTAAAATACCCAAATATGCCTGTGCTAAATATATTTAGTGGTACCCTGAGGTGCAATGCTTAATGCAAAGCAGACCTTAAAAAAAATAAAAGTGATTCTGGTCATCGTGTCAGAATTGTTTCACAAGTATCCACACAAACAATCTCCTGTGGCCATGATTATTTTACCCAGGCTATAGCATGTGTAGATAGTATTATTTTTGATAAGCAATATCTATGTGTGATCACAGGATAAAAACTAATGAAAGTCCCAAATTTGTGAGAATAAGCCAGAGGGAAATCAATGACTTTCTGTAACTGCAGTGTTCTGCCAGATTAAGGGAAACTGTGGACGGCTTAGCAAGATAAGCAGCCTCGGAAACACTAGAGGCCACAAGGCTGCTTGTTATGATGCACAGTCATGCTTACTGGCCATCAAGTGTAGGCTGCACTCAAACTGAATGTCCGGACACATTTCCTGTTTAGCTTCCCCTTTCTGAATTCACAGTATAAAAAAAATTCGGTTTCAGAATAAGTTTGTCTATTTTTCGTGGTATTTCTAAACAAGAAAACATGCTAATAAAATTATGACACACAAATTATCTCAAATGTTGTGTTTTATTCAATCTGAAAACAGAATCCCAAAAGCTTCTTCAGCTGCTTAAACTTAAAATACATTTTCTACAGATAATTCACTTCTTAAAACCGTGCATGCAGAGAACCAGACAACTCTTTATATACAGTAACAAACAAATAATTAAATAAATAAGCCACAAAAAAATGTAACAAAGAAACATGCTTTTGTTAGGATTGATCTGTTTGTAAAGAAGCCACACGCAGAACATTCTCATCAGAAGTGCTTCAGAGTGACAGCAGTTGTGTCTTTATTTAACTTTGTAACAAAAAAGTCTTCAAGAAACCTAATCAACAATGATTTGGTATAGTGTGATTCTGTACTAATCAGCCAGTGAGTTTCTAACCCTTTATTACTCATTTGCATACTTCATGGAAACACAGTAGTATTGTGTTCACCATCATGACTGTGCCAAGACTAAAACTGATGTTGCAAAAAACCACATCATTGCCTTGGTTTAAATACAGCATCTGGTTAAGAGTCCAAAATCACAAAATTGTGAAATTTGTTGAAAAAAGCCAAAATAAAGATTCTATATTTTCTTATATAACTACAACTCATGTTAAGAGGGATTTTACTTATTTGATAATATTTAGGGATATGACACAAGGCATAAATCACCGTTAAAGTCTAAAAGTTCATAATCCTTCATTTGAGTTTTGGCATCAATGAAGACAAAAAGAAAAGAAAATGTTCAAACCCAAGTAAAACATTTCAACAATGTGCCACAGGACAAAAATAACATAACCTATATCCCACACTTTAAACCTTAACAATGTGTGAACATGCTCAAGTCTGTAAACTAAGCAAAGTACAAAACATACATATTTATAACCAACATTTGCAAAAAGCCATTTGAAGTCATTTGGAACTTCAAAAGAGACTGTGAAAGCATAAAATGGTCCTAAAATGCCACAACCATCGGCATAAAATGCTGCCTTTAATATTAACTGTTTCCTAACTGTAACTGTTGCTTTTTTAAGCAATGTCCCTGTTGTCTCATATTGCACATAAAAACTAGTAGGTGTTAACATTTAAGCACAATTTTGGTATTTTTTAATCTGGGTCCTATGTTTATAAATGCAAAGGGGTAAACGAATGGTACTTCGTGGTACTAAAAACAAAAGTTTTTACAAAAAGATTACACTGTAGCATTTTAAAGGTTGCTTTAAGTACCATTCATTTACTTTACATTTGCTTTTATTGTTAAAGACCTAAACCTAAATAAATGTCTTGCATACAGATCTTCAAAAAGATAATTATACAAATGGGAAAATTTCAATTGTTCAGCAGACTAAAAAAAACATAATGGAAAATCAGCAAACCCCTGACACGACCAATAACAAGGGGGAAAGAAAGGTTCTCATGAGCAACCATTAAATTCAGTGAGGATGAACATGTGTATATCAACCAAACCAAAGGACTAATAAATGTTTGACAAGGATACAACTCGTTCTATAACTTTGGTTTTGAAGCCAGCGGACAGAGTTTCTAATGAAACTGAATATCCATTCATTATTAGACTGCTTATCATTTAAGAATCGTTGGGTGAGAGGTGGGGTACCTGGACAGCCTATCACAGTAAAGATAATGAAGAGAACCATTCACACCTACTGGCAATTAGGGACTTGCCAACTAATTTAGCCAGCATGTCTTTGGACAGTGGAAGATAACCAATGTACCCAGATAAACTCAGGCAATAATGGGGAGAGCATGCAAACTCCCCACATAAAAGACCCTGGTAAAGCCTTTTCAACGGAATTAATTCACATGAACACTGAAAAGAATTTCTGGCCTGACAAAGAAGTGCACTTTTACTTTACTGCCATTGTTTTTCTGTGATCATGCATTATCCATAAGGGGATTGACCTGAAATGCTGGACAGATAAGGCTTGCAATTTCAGAAAAAAACAGCTGAGCACAGTTCATCAAAAGCTATAAGAGGAGATTTCACAATAAAAGTACTGCTGTGTGCTGACTGGCTGTGATCAAGGGAAATTAGCAACTGCCTTCAGCTCTTCATTGTCCGGCCGGTGGTCCAGCTGGTCCTGGAGCCGAATCACCTGCTCCAGCTCTCGGATCTGTCGGTCCGTCTTGTGACTAACGAGCGTGCGGTAAAAGTGGACGGCGAACACAATGAAGACTATTCCAAACGGCACCATGATGCAAGTGGAGGCGATGGCTGCGGCCTGGCCAGAACTTATGGTGCCATTTACTTCCGATTTGCTTCTGAGGGGTAAGAACTTCACCCAGCACAGGAGCATCACCTCTGTAAGGAAGAGGAGGGTGCCGATGACTGTGGAGAAAGCCCAGGCCAGTTCTATGTGGTGGTGCATCCGCTCGTGGGGAGACTCGTGGACAGAGTTGAGGTTGTGAACGTTGCTGACAGCCTCAAGGTTAGGGAGGATGCAGGTGCTGATCATGAGGGCAAAGAGGTGAACTGCAACCAGAACTGTGGTGCAGGCACTAAAGGCTATGAGCAGCCCGGGAGGATACTCATGCTCCGGTTCCAACTGGACCTCCACCATAGCAACCTGGTAAAATAAAAACAGCGAGGTATTTACAACATTTTATAAACAGTAGGTTTTCATGAATAAATAAACACAGTGGCAGATATCTGCACCGATCTAACCCCACTGGAATGGTATCATCACTGGTAGTAGTTATTGCTTTATTTTGAAACTTGTCTGTCATTCAGTCCATTTCAAACTTCGATAGTTTGGAAATATAAATTGATTTAGGCTGTTGCGATTATCATCAATGCTGAAAAACAGGATTGATACACACCTAAATTAACTTTACTCCGCCTAATGACTGAACATACATGAAAACAAACAACTGCACGGATACAATTATTTAATATCTTAAATCATTCCACCCAGACTGCTGTCAGTAACACAATAAACACGGCTGTTGTTTACGGTAAATGCACAATGAGAATAATTAATGAGCTGTTTTTCTACAATGAGATGGGGCATATCAATGGCAGCTATTAATCCAATGAAATGTAACCATACAAATCTTCACACAAGTGTTTTATTGCATGTTTAACAATATAAGACCAACTTTTATCTGACGACCAAAACAACATGAGCTAAAAACACTTTTTCCAAAAACAGCATTTTACTTTTTACTACTATTATAATGATGTGTGTGTGTGTGTGTGTGTTAGGTGGTAACATCCCAAGTAGAACTATTATAACACCTTGTTGCACATGATTTATTACTTAAAAAGTGTAGCTTGCTTTTTATTGTATATTAATTGTATTGGTGTAGATGTGAATGTAGCTTAATGGTTTGGATGTGTCAGCACGGTGCTGCTTTGCGGTCTACTTGTTGTGGCGGAAGGTGACCCTACGGGACTAAGTTGGGGGTGAGTTGGCAAACTCTGTGAGGTTTGCACCAACTGGTTACTTGACCAGATCTTCAGATTGTTGCGCTGCTTTGCACCGTGAGATCTGTCTGAAAGCACGGTGAGGGGAGAGTTCACCTTTTGTTTCCTGGAGTTACTTTTGTAAGGAGTCAATAAACAATCATAACATGTTATGACCCAGGAGCGGTGGTTCGGCCTGAGCAGGTTAAAACAAGCTTCTGCGTCCCATTTACTCTGTGTGTGTGTGTGGGGGGGGGGGTCGAACTTCGCTGATGTGTTCACGGGAACAAGAGGCGGTGAACTCACCATGGCGAAGCCGGAGAGCAGAGCCGAAGTTCGGCTGGTGGCCTTCAGCTTGGCTCGGCTCAGGTAGAGTTTCCTCCAGGACAGAGCCTGTAACGAGTGCTCGTTCAGACTCATGCCGACAGAGAGTTGCTCGGAAAGTCACCGCTTTGCCTTTGTCCAGGTCAATCTGAGGTCCAGCTGGAGGTCGCGGCTCTACACGCGGATCTAATGGTCACGCAGGAGAAGAGCTTCCACTCAGTTAACCCTCAATACAAGTAGGTTGAGAAAGTGCCTGTCAAACTATGTGGAGACTTTCCTGCAGCAGCTGACTGGCAGGAAACACGACATACCCACAATCCACCGCTCCTCCTCTCAGCGCACCTCCTTACGCCCGCAGCTCAAACTGACAATCTGCGCCTGTTTTCCACTGAGAATACGTCCCCAACGTAGAGCTGGCTAATGCAATCGTGTCAATAATTAAAGCTTCATCCTTTTCATCCTTAGCAATATAGCAAGTGCCTAATTTCGATGTAATGCTCACGAGGAGGCAGAACACATAACTGATCCACCTCAGATTAGTAAAATATTTTTCTGTTTATCAAGTGTCATAAAATCTGTCTATGATTCGTTATGAGCCATGTTCAACCCATGAATCTGGATTTTTTTGTATCAAATATGTAATAAATGTGATATTAAACCCAGCATTATGCATTATTATGTATTTCATCAAGGAGCAGTCATAAAATAAAAACAATATTTAAAGTGTGCAGTATCTCTTTCAAATAAATAATAATGTGACATCTATCTTGATGATTATTGATATAGACTGATCCTTTTGACCATATTGTCCCCGCCCTTCCCCACCATTAAGCACAACTGTGTAATCCTGTTTTATTTCAACAGGAAATGGCTTAACACTGATGCTCACACACTTCCTGAGTGTGAGCGTCTCACTTCCTGAGAGTAAACCCAGTGAACAACACCACTATACAAACATATACAGTGTTGGTATAGTGGTGTTGTCGTTCACTTGGTTTACTCTCAGCCCTTTTAATGACACTATGGGGACACTGATTTTAGACCTAAAGTCAGAGCGACTTGGAGAAAACACACAGAATCTAACTGAAGTCTGGTTGGGACATTCCTTTCAATCATTCTACAGTTCCTTAGTTGCCATTTTGTCATTCTCTGTCAAATCATTACATTTAAGTTTCGCACCCTTACAGATATTAATGAAAACTGTCAGCCTGTTTTGACGAAAAACCAATGAAACCTACATTTTACATTGTTAACAGCAAGCAAATTCAAAATATTAATGAACTACATTAGTGATGCTCCCATGCCACTGGGGAGTGTGTTCAAAGAAATACAACATGTTATGAGTCATAATATATTTGAGCTAAATGTTAATTAAATTAATTGAAAAACTATGCTTGGAGGTTGAGGTGGTTTGTTAGCCCATATCTCACTGAGGCAAACAACCCATTGTTCCGTGTGTTTTTTTATGTGACCAAATCAGAGAATGTGACAGTCTGGTCCAAAAGTTTGAGTATTTGACACAACATGGCTCGACTGACATCCAAGAAATGGTGTGCATCTATTTCCACCACAGTAGCATCATCATCAGCTATTTATGTTTCCTTTTCCCTACTTGCATCTATTAAATATTACTTGACAACTCATTAATATCAACTGTCTCCACAGCACAATACATACACAGATTTATTTGACAGTAACTGGGGTAAACTCAAGCATACACACATCCACAGACAGACAGTGCATTTAATCAAGGTTAAACACTCGGAGTGTATTTCCGTTGAGGCTCTGCAGCAGCGCTGGAGACGGCTGGCCACAGGTTTTGCAGACCTTCCTGTGTATGTTCACACCTCAAAGATCAAGGTAACCACTATCTAAGACACATGCACAACTTATTGTCAATAAGCATCTTTCTATAATCTGGTTCAGTTTTCTTGGACATCTGCTGGAGAATAAAGAAGCTACATTTATCACTGTGGAATGAGTGGGCAGGGAAAAATATAGTGAGGAACGTCATGGCATTCGTTCACCACCTGAGGGCTCACAATCACAACATATCCTATGGGCTGAATCCCCCCCCCCCCCCCCCCCCAAAAAAAATGATGTTGTTTGGAAATACCTTATATTATAGTTAAGAGCATTTAAACATAATGTGTCTTCCATGCGTGCTTTTCTGTACATGCAAACCTATATGCTTGTGTGCTTCTCATTACCAACGGCAAACTAAAATGCACCGGTTTGGGAACATTCCTCACAGATTAACCATAACAAATGTCTCTCATTGAATCCAATGTGTTGCCTATCGTTTCTAATTAGTTTTGAGTACAGTGATTTCTGATTTCACTGCCAAACACATCTCTGCAGATTGAACACCACTCCCTCATATCCTGTGATACAGCTCATCTTGTTGACTCAAAGCCTCTACTGTGCCGGGGTCTGGATTTAGTCCAGTTTCAAAAAGAATATGAATATGTTTGTATAAGGAAAAAATGAAACACAGTGCAGCCTTAAGAGAGCATGCATACACATAAAAGCATTTATTTCAATTGCACTCATTATGTCAAACCCCTTGAGATGTACCATCTTGTTTTCGAGGGGTCCTAACATAAACCACAATCAATACATTCCAAAATAGAAAAACAGTTATCAAATCAGTAACAGAAGAAGGAAAAACAAACACAAAAACAAAAACAAACGGAAAACAAAACTATTTTATGAATGATTTCAGTGTTTATGCATCTATTTATATAGATGAAATGATATACATATAGCTTCATTGATCTTCAATCTCTAAATGAGAGGACAGGGCATGCCTAACATATCAAGTGAGGAAGTGGACATAATATAAGCAAAGAGCCTCATTTGATCATTTGAAAGGAACACAATGCTGTTGTGAATAAGAAGGATAATTGAAGTGACTACATTTGAACATCAGTTACAACCAGTGACATTTAGAGGTGGACATCCAATTGCATTATGCACAGTTATGAGTGAGAAGAGGACATCCCAGAATAAATATGACAATTTCCCCTTTTATTAAATAAAAAATAATCACTAGTGATAAAAAAAAAATAACCAGTTCATCTTGAGACGAAATCACTTTTCATATAAGGCGAAAGAACACTGACGTTTCCCACGACATTGTGGTTATATAACTGTTTCGCTGCACGAGATGTTCTTGATACGATCCCCAGATGCCGCCAAATCACATCATGTTCACACCAGTATGATATCACACAGTTCACTTACGAGTAAGTCAATGACACATCTCTTGATACGTTGATGAGATCTGAAACTAAACAACGTCAAAGCGCTGACTCACGTTTATCAATATGAGATCATTAGTGTAGTCGGTTCTTTATTTTAATTTTCAGAGGGATTAAATGTATTCGAGGTTATCGTGTTGAATATTTGATGGCAAATCTGGTATGTGACACCGGCTGACATTTTAATTATTGATGTTAAATATATGGCAGCCATCTTCACATCTGCTCCTGTCCTAAGCTAAAACACCTCCTCAGCTGCACTGAGGTTTCTGACTGACTTTTAACATTTTGACCAATGAGCATTAACATGTAAACACCAGGAGTAATCATTACAGAGCTACTAAAGCAACACATAATGTCAGGTAAACCCGTTCAAAGGCCTGTCAGCTGAGTGTGAGACTAACACACACATTTGGGGATTAAGATGTCAAATAAATCAAATGGACCTTTGAAGAATTAACCTGTACGGTCTTACAACACCGAGCAGAAGCCAACACACATGTGTAAGGGTGAATCATCTTGTTTTACCTGCTCCTCTTCATTTCCGGTTGCATCGATGCTGCATTTATAACACACGTAAATACGTAATTTAGTTTATTACAACGCTTTAGTGTTGTAATACACTAATGTGCATCAACCTTATATTGTACTCTTATGTTTGCTATGCCCAAAAACATGCTATGTAGGTGTAATAGCTATTTTTGTGTCAAAGAACCACATGTGTCTTAGATGATGGGAGTGGATTAGGTGAGCATGAAGGTAGTGTTTCCCGCTGTCAGTGAACGCAGCACGGTGCACACAGCTAGCAACATGAGCTAGCAGCTGCCCGTGAGGAGCGGGGAGGGCGGAGCTGCGTTCAGCCATGTTAGTTTTCTGTGCCGTCCACAAACGATGAGACAGAGGAGCCATGGCCTTGTCATTGAGCGGAGACGATGAGGAATATGATTCAGAGTCCGAGCAGGTCAGAGCTCCTAGATTTCATACCGTCACCTCTCTGCGCTGCCTGTGCTGTTTTCGCGATGTGCCGTGGGGCTGAAAGCTCCGTGTGGGAGCTGAATGGCGTGTTTTCTCCCTCACTGGCTTCAGGTTATCGTGCGGCTATCAACCCGCTGCCCCTTCTTGTGTTGTGGTCGCGTGGAGGGAAGGAGGGGAACGCTGTTTTATAAACGTTAGCCCGGTTCCGGAGAGGAAATGCTAGCTGGACATTTAACATAGATAACACGGGGTTAAATTGAGCTAGTCATCAGAGCTGATAGCGCTCAAAACACGCCGCGTCCTCTCCTCCTCCTCGGACACCATCTGTCATGCTTCACCGCAACTGACCCATTTCTGTAGTGACCATCTCTGAGCACCTCCATGCCCTGAACTTCACAGACTCCTGTCCGTGCACAGAGCCTCACTGACCTCCTGCTAGCTGCACGGCTAACACAGCCCATGCTAGCCGAAGCTGTGATTTGCCCCCGTCCCCCCACATCTCTTCCTGGGGAAAGCATTTTGTTGGCGATCAGTGTCCTCACACTTGTTAAAGTTGCCCCACCACTCTGTGTCTTTAAGAAGGCTTTGGGCTACATGTTGTGGGAGCAGGGGCTGAGGAGGGGGATGGGGAGCTGGAACAATGAAGTGGCTCTACTTTCTGTTGGGTTCCCAAACTGGGTCCCAGTGACCCCGGCAAAAAAGTATGATTTGTTTGGTTTGAACAGTTTGTGTTCCACATGTTTTTCATGTTTTTTGTCCACATGTTGCTGTTGTTTCTGTCCAGAGGTCCCACTCCTATAGGACTAACTTGTATAATATCAGATCCATCTGTATTGGGGTCCACGGCATGATTGGTTTCGAAAATACCTTTTATGGGATATTGCAAAAGCCTCCACTGGTCACTTGGCCTGTACTATTCAGGAGAAACATGAGAAGTGTTGACATGAGAGCCAGCTCCTTGTGCTTACACAATGTTTATACCCACACCAGCCATTAACGGTTCCTCATCACAGACAGAGGGTTGTTTTGACCACTTCCGTTGTGACACATTGTTGGAGAGACACTTTTTTTTATCTGTGTCAAGGACCCCACTGTACATGAGCAGCAGATGATGTGAGCCTTGTGACTCCCCACCCCACCCCACACACACACTGAAATCCACGTTGAAGCCGGAGTCAGAAGACTGTGCTCAGAATATAGGCCATGTTTTTGTTCTCAGGCCTCAGAAACCAATCCCAAATTCCTGACATAGTACTGCAGAGAGTTACAGTAAAGACGGGTCAGGTGATAGTTGCTTTGGGGATCATGCTCTGCACAGTGGGCCCGGGCTGGCTCCATTTGTTTGTAGCCTCACTTACTATCAGCTACTCATAAAGTAGCCAGGTAGAGGTCAGAGATTGTTCAGGGAGTGGAAGGAACCTGCACTTAGTTCCTCAGACACAGAAGCGCTTCAAACCTGATCTCCGGTTTTCTGTTAAGAAAACAGTTGTAAGACAACAGCAAAATCATGAGGCAGCTGGACTTAATAAGCAGTTTCTGATGTTGACAGTCACAGAAGCAGCAGCAGTTCTTTTTGTGATGTCACCCGTGTCACTTCTATATTTCCATGGTAGTCAGATGGATTTATGGAAATCTGCCTTTGTGTTTTGATTAAATGCTAAATCAGCATCATCAGGCCAAGACCAGCATATTGTTTTTGAGAAAAATATTCTGTTGTAAACAAACTCCACAATCTAAAGTTATTGTTTTCCTTAAACCTCTCTTACGAAACCCTCCTGAGGAGCTAAGAAGAACAGTTTGTTGGGTAAACATGAAAGAACTTGTTCTGACTAAATCAGGGAAACATTAATGTCCTGCTGAGAAGGCGTTTTTTCCCCCCACATAACATTTAAGAGCATATCATCATTAGGCTTGATGGAATGTCTTGTTCTCTCTCCACAGTGTTATACCTGTTCAACCTGCCGGTAGCTCTCCAGCATTGCTATGCACAAATTAAATCAACATGCTCTTGAAGGTTATTTTTAATACTTGTGTATCATACATTTGAACAATGATAACTGCTCCTATAGCCACTTAATGAGTAGTGTGTGGGTTGTGTGTAGATACTACGAGTAGTTTATATTAATAGATGACACTTTCTTGCACTCATCTGTTCAAACAGTTGCCACCAGCAAGGCAAATGTGTTGCCACGGTAACCTCTCCGGCTAGAACAAGAACCCATGTAATGTTCTATGATTCGTCTTGTTTTCAATGTGCTGCACAATCCTACCATGGCAACAGGAAAGAGACTAAAAATAAATGTGAGAAAATCACATATTTGAATTTGGGGTCATTGATTCAAAAAGCTAGGTGCTGTGTGTTTGTGTGCATGTATGTGTGTGTGTGGGTGGGGGGGGGGGCTGCTGCATCTTCTCCCTTGCACATTTTTAAGAGTTTAATCATAATGTTACCTTCTCTTTCATTTACTCCCATGAGTCACACATACAGTACATGGGCGTGATTCTCACAGAGTGTCAGAGCTCAAGAAGCGGCAGCCGAGGGACAGGTTGACATCTGATAGATTCCTCCATCGTTTCGTTCTTTGCCGTTTTAGATATTAATATTTACAGCTTAACTAATTTGTTAATTGATTACCTGATCAACTAAAAATGATTTGCCAATCGTATTTATTTTGTTTTGTTTTGAAATAATTCGAACTTGTTTGTTATAGGTAACAATTTTCTGTTATTTGCTGATTTATATCTTTATAAACGGAGAATTTCTGTCTTTGAATGAAGTGTTAATTGAAAATGTAATAATATTAATCAAAAATCCAAATGATTGTTTGAGCCTGACAGATATTTCTACCTTAGTATTTGTTGGACTGGCTAATATGACCCAAAACAATTTCTGCCTCAGTAGCTCAATACATATAAGCTGACTTGGCATGTTGCATTATCTTGCTGAACGATCCTTGTCACAAAGGATGAGACGGCACAAATTTGTCCCCCCTCCACGGAGAGAAAGGCTCTGAACTTTCTCACCTTAATCTCACTTTTAGTCTCTCTATTTGTCTTCCAGCAGCGGGCAGCCAACCGGCCAAAGCCCAAGATGGGGACGACGTCAGCCGTTAAGCTGCCGTCCAACCGCAGCTCGTCCGGCGCCAGGCGCAGGAGGACGCGCTGCCGAAAGTGCGAGGCATGTTTGCGGACCGAGTGTGGAGAGTGTCACTTCTGCAAAGACATGAAGAAGTTCGGAGGGCCGGGGCGCATGAAGCAGTCCTGCATTATGAGACAATGCATTGCGGTAAGTCAGTAGTAGGAGAGTTGTAGATTAATAGAAATATTTATAGTGTTTAAGCATTCACCTGATTTTTCAATAATAGGTCTGAGGAGAGTTTCATGAATTGTATACACGCTCCTGGTGTAAATATAAAGTATTTAAAGGGCCCCTTCTAGGGGAAATATAACAATTTGTAATAATAATAATACAATTTAGATAATTACACACTAGTGAAAACATCACAAGGATTATTTTATATTAATTATCTGCCAATAGATCCCTTTAACCTAAAGCCTACATACTGAACCTTTTTAAATGTATTTATTCCTACTATTTTTGTCTGTTCTTAATTCATACAGCCCGTCCTGCCTCACACGGCCGTGTGTGTAGTGTGTAAAGAGGCCGGCAAGGAGGACACACTAGAGGAAGAGGAGGACAAGTTCAACTTTATGTTGATGGAGTGCTCCATCTGCAACGAGATCGTCCACCCTAACTGCCTCAAGGTATGGAGGGTCAGGCTGGGAACAATGGAAACGCTCCACCTCCGTCAAGTCATTCACATAGCGACTCATCTGTTATAAAGCAGTGTGACGGTATTGCCAGCTCATAGAAACGTAATGTGAGTGACTCAGAGGATAGGACTGTAGTCACTGAAGGTAAATGGAAATAGTTTTGTTTACACAACTCTGAACACTCATCAGGTTTATGTGACTCAGTGGTTTTTATGGTTCAGGTATGACAATATCATGTTTGAGGACTTGACTAATTATACCTGGATAAAACGTGTACGTAATGAGAGTTGAGCTCATTACCTTTTAAAAGGGCGTGTGAATGTATCTCTTTACTGAAACATTTCTTCAGATAAAGGCCTAACAAAATGTAAAGCAGCACACACCCTGTTTACAGCTGTTATTAAAGGGTTAAAAAAACACAACAGGTTGTTGCTAGCATCGGCTTGGTCAAACCAGTTTATCAAACATGAACTGTCTAGTTGTTTTGCAGCATGCAACAAATTAGATATTATATAATTCAGACACTACAGCCGTCTAGATTTCCATATTCAAGACCCTAAAGTAGGAGTCTACTTCCCTTTTCTATTGAATGTGTGAGGCAGAAGTCTGTGTTTTGACTTAGGCTGCGGTTAAACTAAGCTGACCTGCCTAACAGGCACCACATCACAGTGTTCGCTTTCACTTCCCTCCAACGGTTTGTGTTAAACTGTACACAGGAATCCTTTTGAAAACTCGTTGTTCTTGTTGACAATCTGTCTTGTTTCCTCGTTGATTTGTCAGGTGAGCGACGCGTCGGGGGTGGTGAACGATGAACTCCCCAACTGCTGGGAATGTCCCAAATGCAACCACGCTGGGAAAAGTGGAAAAGTGAGTGCAAAATGTGTGTGAGTCAGAGTGTTAATATTAAGTAACAGTGTGTTCAGGAAGTATTTCAGTCACAAGACAATTAGTTATACAGATTTCCTTGGATTTGGCAATTCATACAGTTTAAAAGAGTTGATGTAGTATGTGTGTTTTTAGTGTTTTAGTTTGCCACTTCCTGTTTATACTTTTCTAGTTTGTGAAAGTATTTCACATGTGACTGTGTTTGGCACGGAAGCAGGAAACCACTTTTGGTTTCAGCGATTAGTGTATTAAACCTCAGGATTGTAGCACAGCTTATCTTGTCGCCATAGGCTAAAGGTATAAAGTTGTCTCGCAATTTTGTCCCCTTTGGCTTTGAAGCAAAAAAGGGGCCCAGGCTTCAAGTACGCCTCCAACCTCCCCGGCTCTCTGCTGAGGGAACAGAAGCCTGTGAAGGAGGAGGGAGACGTGTCCTCTGCAGCCAAGAGGAGAACAGACAGAGAGGAGACGCCCAGGTACAGACCTGAGGAGTCTCTACACCGACAGCCACCACTACTCTCTCCCAGCAGCCTGCCCAGGCCCAGGCCTGAGGACAAACTGAGGAAGAAGAGGAAGCTGTTTGATGATGATGATGATGAGGATGATCTCAGTGTGAGGAAGAAGGTTTGCATTATGCACAGCATCACTGATTTTATTTTACTGTCTTTTTTTGTAAACCCAGTAAATGTGTTTGTGGGTAATTCCACTTGTACCAAAGTAATCATGCTGTTTTTGTTCAACAGGAAAAGTCAGATGACCCTTTTTTTTCCAAACTTCTGCGCCATATCAAAACAGAAGAGGAGGACGAAGACGCTTATGAGGAAGAAGACGAAGAAGGAAGGGACCCTCAATTCCGAATTGGCGTAGAGAGGAAACGGCGATTAGGAGAAGCTGAAGAACAAGGAGCTGACAGGGAATCAAAGAATGAACTTTTGAATCCCTGCATTAAAACGCCTGTTGGAGACAGTGACCAGTCTCACAGCAGCTCTCCACAGGCAGGTCCGAGCAGTGAGGGCGGAAGTGAGACACAGGAAAAAGGGCCGCGTCCTAAAGCTCGCCGCAAGCGGCGTTTGCCTAACAGGGAGCTGAGCCGAGAACTAAGCAAAGCACTGAACCAGGAAATCCAGAAGACGGAGGACTGCCTGGCGAACGAGAACCGCCAACCCCTCAAGGTGGAGCCAGAGACAGAAAACGAGGAGCCCAAGAGGTTGTTCCGCAACGGTAATGAACTTGGGGATCAGAGGCCACACCTCAAGACCAAAGAGATGAACGGGACCCCCTGGGAGCTGCGGCACTTCTATCCGAGTCAGATCACTCCATTAGGTTTCAACCGGAGCACGCCGACCAACCGCCCGGTGCCGCCACGCTCCCCACCCAAGTGTGTCCAAATGGAGCGGCACGTCATTCGCCCTCCTCCGATCAGTCCGCCTCCCGACAGACTGCCTCTTAAAGACAGTAAAATGCACATCATACAGCGGGAGATCTGGATGAAGATCTTTCCCTACCTCACTCACCAGGAACTGTGTGTCTGCATGAGAGTTTGCAAGACATGGAACAGATGGTAAATTCAAGTTAACATTTGTATACTCAACATTACATTTCAAACATTTTTTTATTGCTACACATAATGCAAAAATGTTTAACTTTTGTTAAGCGTGAGGGAGCAATGGTAGCTTATTGATTCTGGTGCTGTGCTTTGAGAGAGTAACACAAAGACATAACATGCAACACAAACCTGTGTGTCTGATGTTTAGGTGTTGTGATAAGAGACTGTGGACAAAGATCGATCTGAACCGCTGCACCTCCATCACTCCCCTCATGCTGAGCGGGGTTATCCGCCGACAGCCACTTTACCTGGACCTCAGCTGGACAAATATTTCCAAGAAACAATTAAGCTGGCTTATCAATCGTTTGCCAGGTACACAACTTTGAGTGATTTCTGATCTATTAACAACAAAAAAGTATATTTTTTGTTTCACTTGTTTTGCATCTGTAATTTAAAGCGCTGCTGTGTCTTTCAGGTCTGCGCGTGTTAAAGTTGTCTGGCTGCTCTTGGGCTGCTGTGTCTGCGCTCTGCACCTCCAGCTGCCCTCTGCTGCGCACCCTGGATGTCCAATGGGTGGAAGGACTTAAAGATGCACAGATGAGGGACCTCCTGTCACCCCCCACAGACAACAGACCAGGTAACTCAGAGGGCCGGCAAAGCTCAAGTGCAACTTTACTGTGTGAATGCACTGCTGTCCCCGTTTTGTGACTGATTTGAATAGAATTGTTCAACGATGCAACTTTAATTTAGCCACGCCTTCGATAATGTAAGGGTTAGAATCCTTATATAGTAACAAAATAGTTTATGAGAGAGTGGCTGGACTTAATCGTAGGTGATGGATTAATCATTGTGGTTTACTTTGCTCTCCAAAGACTTTAAAAAGGAAGTTAACTGCAGAACATATTGTGAGGGACTCCTTGCACATATCTTTGTAGTTTATCCTGCACCTGTTGACCAAAACTGATGGGTGATATTTGTATGTGACTAACTGACAGGTCAGCTGGATAACCGCTGCAAGTTGCGGAATGTTGAGACCCTGCGGCTGGCGGGGCTGGACATCACAGACACATCTTTACGTCTCGTCAGTCGGCAGATGCCTTTGCTGTCCAGGCTGGACCTGAGTTACTGCAACCACATCAACGACCAGTCAGTCAACCTACTGACAGCAGCGGGGACCACGACCAGAGACTCTCTAACAGAAATCAACCTGTCTGGTGAGAAACGGGAGTTTAAGAATACACAGGCACGATTACAGGAGCTGCTGGGATGTAAATAACATACAGATCAGACAGAGTATGATCCACAAGCTTTTCCTTTGCGGTCAACAACATCAGTTTTTTAGGGAATCCAGATTTATGTTGTTCTGCTTTTCCCAGAGTTCAGTTTGTGGGAGGTACATCCTCAGTAAACACCGAGTCAGCAACAGATAAATAAATAATACAAATAATGAAGCCAAATTACAGACCAAAAATTTTTAGGTTAAAAATTCCTGGATGAAACCACTGACCTGTGTTAAGGCTTTTATTTTGGAGCAAAAGGGTAACTTAATCCTCAACTTAAAAGAAATAACGAGGAATTAATCAAATGAACCCATCTTTTATCTCATATTTACATCTGGACTATTTCTACCATGACATTTAAACTATATTCCAAAAGACATGTAAAAGAATACTGTTCCAAAGATTGTGCTTAAATTGCAGCCTAAGGTGAAAAAATGTATAGTTTGCTACCTGGGAAACTAACTAACTGCTTTGGCAGGAGCAACAGAAAACCGGCTGTGCCCTCGCTGTTGAACACAGTGTTCATGTGGCAACTGCAGAGGGAGTGTTGTTATATGAAAGAAATTGAAAGTAGATAAGGTAAATCACAGCTGATTTTAACCCCTTAATAACCTGAATGCTGTGAGCTGCACTTCATTGCTCAAAGCAAAGACACTCCTAGAATCAAAAAACACCCATTAATTGAGCTTACACCAGAAAGAAGAGTGAGTATTTGAAAGGCACTCATTAGAGTGTATAACTCGCCCAACCGTCCCCTTCAATTTAATTAAGCCGCAACAAATTGCACACACTTATTGGTTTCACCCTCTAAAAACCCTGGATCTGCCCCAAAATTATAACAGGCTCTGTCTTGTCTGTGTCCCATCATTTGTAGTTTTGTCTTAATCCTGCTGACAAACAAATCAACAGATGGGTTTCAAAACATAACCTAGTTGCTGGACATTTTGAAATAATATATCACTTGTCTCGCATTTGTGTTTTTTAGGCTCAGATTTGATAAAACATGTTTTTTAAATGCTGACACATTTCAAATTAAGAGGCATCAAAGATAATTTATTTAAATAATGTACATTCTCTTTGAGATGTTGTACCTTTCTCCTCAAGAAAAGACGAGAATAACTTGCACATCCCTTTTTAAGTATGAGGCTTGTGACTGACTCTTGTTTTCTTCGTTTTCTTTTCAGTTTGTAACCGCGTCACAGACCATTCCCTTAACTTTTTCAAGCGGTGTGGAAGCATCTGTCAGATAGACCTTCGCTTTTGCAAGCAGGTGACCAAGATGGCCTGCGAAAGGTTCATCGCAGAGATGTCTGTGAGCGTGCCGTTCAGACTGAAAGAGGAGAAACTGCTGCAGAAGACAAGCTAGTTCCCAACGGAAAAACAATGATCAAAAAACTGTCTTTGCACTTAATGGAACAATTTTGTTTTCTAGACCGATCCCTATGATAAGTCTCTGGGTCAGTTTGACTCAAAGAGACACATTTGTGGACAGAGACCTGAGATGGACTCATATTAGAAGGTGATATACATTCACTGGATGTACAAACGGCATGCATGTATTTGTGTTGAGATTGTACTTTTTATAAAGACGTTGCTTGTAATTGACCGTTGGGTTGTTTATTTTTAATCTTAAAATATTTGGAAACCCAGTATTTTTATACGAGCATCATTTCATGAGTTTACAGTGTCTCAGGAGCTAAATATCACAGAGAGACTGTGACGTGAACTGAGACGTCCCCTTCCTCCGTTTGCCTTCAAACGCAATGTGTCTCCTTTGTGCCAAAATCGGTATTTGACATCAGTGTAATTTATCAGAATGAGAGAGAGAGAAAAAACATGTACAGTAATAAATATCTGACTAAATGCTCATTCAAATAACATCCCAAATATTTGGAATGTATATCAAGAATAAGAGAACAAACTTAATTTTCCTGTTACACCCTCATGTCTTCAGTTTCCTAAATACTTCTATGAACTGTTAAGTGTTGGTGTTGGATGGGTTTTTCATCAACATTTCAACATTAATTTATTGTTTCTTTTTTTTATTACAGTTTGTATTTATTCATTAATTTAGTCATTTGACACAGAGGTCTCACAGAGCGGGTTCAAATAATGCTTGCAAATAATTTATGGGGTTGCGGGTGGGTGGGTTGGAGTCTGTTGCAGCACACACTTGGTGGGTTTAGCACCCAGAATTTGACAGTCACAGTAAACAAGTGACTCACCTCACACTGATTTTCAGTGATGCGGTCAACCCCACATATCTGGCTCTATATACGTATCTAAATAAGACCATTGCAAATAACTCATTTGCAAACATTTTAAAGGTGAAATAAACCTCCATACAGTAGGTGTTGTGTGTATTTTGGGTGTTGTGCTGTAATCTTATCACCTCAAGTGAATGTGATGTTTATATTTGTAAATCCAAAAACTGAAGTGCTAAAAATGCATTAAAGTATCTCATTTGTATCAACATTGAGTCTGCAGTTTGATATTTATATATGCTTATGAAATTTAGAGATGTCTGTGAATTTATGAGGCATGCACAGCAATGGTTCCCTAATTTTTTGACTTATCACCTCTGCAAAGGGTGTTGTATTACCAAGTAACTCGGTGGAAGGATGTGGCGTGGGTGAGTTAAGAACCTGTAAGAATGTTTTGTTTCAGTCAATGAATTAATCAGGGAGCATTTTACTTTATTCAATATTTTTGATTTCTCAGAATAATCCAGGGATCTTGTTGAAAACAATCTGTAAAGTTTAGGTATATTTGTTAGTGTGAATAGAAAATCAGGATCTAGTGAATTTAAAGGCGGTTTCAGGGGACTATTAAGGCCTTGGAGGCGGTAATAGCTATTGAGCTATAGCTTAAATGTAAAATGCCCTGGACAATGTTGATGTAGGTTTTAATAGTTTTGTCTCAAACCTCTGAAAAGACATGGTTTAAATGTCACATGCTAAAACCAGAAAATGTTGGTGAGGTTTATTGAGATTATTGTTGCCCAAAAATATTTTTGTTAAGTGGGATGCCAAGTTTCAAGATAATGCCGGGACAGTGTATGTGATGCATGAACGTACAAAAACTGAATTTTTTATTGAATCTTTAATTACCAAAATAAAAAGTTTGACATTCCCAAATACGAAGACAAACCTTGCACACATATACCCTCACTAAACTAAAAGTGCAACCTGCTCCTCTTCATGATTGTAGGGGGACATCTTTACTGTTATAGCAGCAACTTTGAATTTGTGTGGGTACAGTAGAGAGATGGAACGGCTAAAATGAGCAGGGGAATGTAAAACCAGGAAATAGAGCTCTGCAGCTGGAGAAGATGGTGGAATATAACATGACCAGCGTCGAAGGGGTTTGGGTTCTTGTCATGCTCTGGTTCAAGAGGGACAGATAGTTCAAGCAAACCTATGCAGATTAAACACGTCAAACCACTTGACAGGTAAACATAACTCTGTAATAATAAACTAACTCAATCCCAAAATCTCTGATTACTCAATTTCAAATCAAATGGAAAAAAAAAAATATATATATATATATATATATATATATACACATCTCATATGAGTCAATATATGCAAATGTACATTAGCATTATTTCTATATACTTTCTATACCACAGGTGTCAGTTAACTCACGCTATATCTTTGAATAGTTAGTTCAATATATTACTCCTACATGAGAGAGAATCAACTGAAAAGCCTTAAGACACTTCATTCCTCTCCCGACAAAACGACGACAGAAAGAACATTCAGTTTCACATCCACAGTTCAGCTGGAAAACGGTAAAGGATGAAGGGATGAGTTAGCACCGGTTGTTGTGTCCTGTCTCCATGTAAGTGCAGAGACAGGAAGGAGGTGACGGCGGAGGAGGTCAACTACTGTATTGCTGTAATGGTAAGAGTTTGCATGATCCTTTCAACATATCATGCATCAAAATAACATCTTTTTAAAAGCAAATCAGTGAAGATAATAAAATTAATGAAATGTGAAGTCGTCATCATCATCAGTCATCGGAATCCTCACCTGCTCATTTAAAGACTGGAAAAGAGTTTAACTTGAAAAGCAAACACAAGCTCAATGATTTCTACTTCTCTTTTCACACTGACTTGAATAAAATGACTGGGTTTAAAAAACACGTGCTACCTCAGCCTCTGCTCCTGGTTTGCAGTTTGTGAGCAGTGGTGCATCAACACACACAGAGTGAACAAAGTGCTTTCTGTTCAAACAACAACAGTCACACACTGGCCCACACAGTCGAGGGAAAAGACAATGGGTGAGAAGCGCGAGGGTGGGACCCATTATTTGGCAACTAACCCTCCTGTGCTCCGGTTCACTGTGTGTCTGTCCTCAGTGTTACTAAGATATGTATTCCCTTGCAGCAGTTGTAAAAGAGAAGTGCTCTAGAGAAAACTCAGAGTTGAGGGCCAGCTACAGTTTATAGGCTGATCTGAGGGTGATGAGTTGTGTTAAAACGTGGCTGCACGTGGCCGAGGGCCACACATTCTTTGTGTTGAAAAATTGTAAGAAAAGCAAAACTGACACTTAGGAATGAGCACAGATTATAGATATGTTTACTTGAGGAACGAGTCACAAGAGGTTATGAGCCTACGCTCTGTCCACTGGCGAAAGCAAAGAGTCAAGTTCTTAATAAAAACACATTTCTCTTAATGTGCAAATAATGTGAATACAAACATGAGACATCCACAAAATGAGTCTTTTGGGGATTCAAAGGTTGTGAGCTGCATGGTTGAGTCAAGGTAGAGTCTCAGTCGGAGCTGCGGTGCATTAGGACTTGAAGACGTGCACGGCCCTCACAACGTACTGCCTGCAGATCGGGCACTCGCTCATCCTCTTGCCGCACTTGGTGCAGGTGACCATGTGACCGCACTCCAGAAGAACACAGTCGATAGATGCGTCCATGCAGATCCTGCAGAGGTTGTCGTCCTGGGTCGTCAGTGGACCCTTCACGCCGTCTACAAGGGACAGAGAGCGGTGACGGCAAATGTTGAGAAACTGCTGTGAACACACTGAAGAATTACCGGGACATTTCATGCACTGTGGAGGGGCAAGGAGCAGCAGCTTGACAAATCCACTCATCTTGGTGAAGTCACGCTCTCAATCACCGGTAAAATGTCAACGTCTGCTCTGGTTATGTGTCAAGATGTTCCTATGACAACCACACAGCCTTTATCGCTGGAGACGTGCTGGTAAGAGAGTGAAGGTACCGGGCTAACACACTGCAGCGCTCAGTATAATTAGCTTCACACATTGAACACGTGACCTTATGGGAGCGACCCCATGGTGGATTAATGTTCAAGGAGCATTGCTTAGCTAAAACGTTTAAATTAAAGTTCTTCAGTGGGATAAGTGAAAAATTCATTTTCAATAAAAACAGCCTTCACAGGAAATGCCATTCCACAGGGAGGGAGGGGCACATGTAGGGATTTAAAAAGAAAGGGGGGGGAGGGGGTGTAAAATGAATGAGAACAGGTTCACAACAAACACAGATGTGGTACAGACACTGCTCACACTATGGACAGGCGGACCATGAAATGGTTAAGTGTGACCATGGCAACGGTGGCAAGGAATCCATAAGCCTTACCTCCGATGGCACCGTTGCAGATGTGAGGGGGGAAGGCCACCACTTTAATGTGGGAGGAGTAAAGCAAGCGAGAGACATTTCATCATCATTCTGGGCGAATAAACTCATTGTAATTATTCTGCTTGTGTCTTCAGTGAAGGTTATTCAAATTATTCATATTTGTTTTGTATTATAATTGTTATTATTAACTAGGGGCGTAGCGGAACACAAAAATCACAGTTTGATATGTACCTCGGTTTTGAGATCACTGTTCGGTACGTTTTTGGTAGAGCGAAAACCAATGTTCTCACAAAAGAGTGAGGCCCCTTATTGGCTGCTAAACAAACACCTATGCCATTTGTTATTAGAGTGTGTATACGCTACCCGGTTGAGCTGGGTTCAGACAGAACGTTTGAAATGATATTCAGCTTTTGAGCTTTCGTTACAAATACATGTACCTTTACACCCCTACCAAATACATACAGGATATAGTATCATCAGAAGTAAGGTAATAGGTTTCTGAGGTTAACAATCTAGGACATTTCAAACAGATGGGTGACAGCTCACCTGTGGTTACAGTACTGCTGTCTTTTTCCACTGCAAGACACAAATCAGATAATCAACAAGTGCACAGAAAGAACACAGTAGGGGTCAATATTTATATCAATCTGTTTTCTACTTGGCTTCATACATACTAAAATAGATAAGGCCATGCTTTTTTCATAGATATCAACTTATAAATAAGAAATCAGTGTCAACTCTAAACACAATATTTATTCACGGTTCATAGTACCCACATGATTTCCTGTTCTTCTCCGTCTCTCTGTACAGTCTGCTGACGCGCTCCACCAGCTCCCACTTCTCACAGCACCCTGAGTAGTTGACAAAGTTCCTTGCCAGGATCTCCTTCAGCTGCCTGACGGACAGCCCCTCTATGTCCCTCAAGCTTGAAATGTCCGAGAGTGACGCTCTGGCCCGACGCCGCGTCTGAGGACTCACCTGAAGCACCAGAAAACCAACAAAACACTATTTGTACATGAAAAGATTCAGGATTTTAACCTGAACATTTGAGAATGTTTATTCTATTAATGCTTTTATGTAAAAAAAATAAGTATTTTCAGTTCTGCATTTCGCACACACTGCAGTTTTTGCTACCGGGGAGAAAGTGGTTACAGATCCAGCCAAAAGATTCTTAGCATTAGTATCTCATTTTCAGCCCTTTCTTGCAAATGAACATTCAGCAACAGAAATTAAATGTGTCTGTCCCATAAAAATGATTTCAAAATCATCAATAAAAATATGATCACCTCAGGGGTGTGTTCACTGGGATCCACGTTGAGGAGAGACACAGACGTCGCGTCACCTACGTCCTGCGACACAACAGCAACAACCATTAGAATGTAATACATGCACAGGACAAGCCAGTTAACTAAGGATTAGGATTAGACACTCTTCAGCCAGCCCATTGATACCCGAGGAGGAACAATGCGTCTTTCCTTCCATTCATAGAAAAGCTTACTGCTCCCTAAGCAGGCCAAGTACAAGTATTTATAGTGGATCCTGGCTGCTTGGCGACAAGCTCCCCTTTTATTGCCAGTTGCAGAACTTCTTGTTCTCTTTTTTACCGTTTGCCTCTCTGCTTTCTAGCATCCAACTCAGTTTCCAATTGGTTGGCTAACGAAACCGAATTGTCTATAGTGAAGTTAAGTGCTTCCCATATAATTCATTTATAGCAGCTCAACAAACAGTGCATTAGGCCATCAATTCAAGGACTCTTAATATCTGCAGAATTAGGTTATGAGTTGGTCCTGACCTGGTTTGTATCAGAGCTATCACTCCTGCTGAGCGGTTCCTCCTGAGACGTGACAAAAGCGGACAGCTCAGAGGCAGATTGTGTGGTAGAAGGGGTATACAGGGAACGTGAGTGCAAGCTGCCTGTGTCAGGGTCCTCCTCCTCAATGCCTTGATGACAGAGCACCAAGTCCACCAAGTCATCCTTTTCCCTGCAGGTATCGATGGGGATGTTGCGCAGCAGCAAGTACTGCCGCAGGTCTTTTACTCGCAGACGCATGAGCCGAGGGCGCTGAAAGGCTGTGGCTTTCAGCAAATGGCATGTGGCACAAATGCGTAGATTCTCCTGAAGCACGGAGCACAGCGAGCAGAAGCTCTTCCTGCAGTCACAGCAAATATACTAGGAAAAAAACAGAGAGAGGAACCAAGATGATGTAAATGAGGAGATTTTTGCATTTTCTACGACGCATTACGGCCAAAAATCCCTGTCATCATCAGGATACATCAAACATTAACAAGTGTATCTAGCCTTCATTTTTATATATACATTATTTATTTTCACTGACCTGTGACATTATAGAATAAGTAAGAAAACAGTCTAAAATATTGACTGGAATATCTATGCCAGTAGACCTTTCCTGCATTTTTCAATCCTTCACATCTGCTTTACCTCTCCAGGCACAGAAACAGGAGGCAGCGCATTTCTTTTATGTGACAAACATCAAATAGTAATAAATGCAAGACATGGGATTAGACTGGCACGATGATGGAATGCAGCATAAGGTTCAGACAGAATGAGACCTCTGAGCCACTGGATCATCAGTGAAGACGATATTACAGAACCAGTATGTTGTCCATCTGTCTCTAGTATGGCACAGTGATTGCAACAACAATGTGTCGCCTCTGGGTGTGAATTCAAATAACTTAGCTAAATTAATTTGAGCTCCACAGAGCTTTAAAATTTACAAAATTCAGGGATATATTCCAAAAGAGAGGGATTTATCACAGACTAACTTCAGCCCTGGTTTTAGGTCCA
The DNA here is from genome assembly GCF_947347685.1 of Pleuronectes platessa. NCBI lineage: Eukaryota > Metazoa > Chordata > Actinopteri > Pleuronectiformes > Pleuronectidae > Pleuronectes > Pleuronectes platessa. The sequence goes on from NC_070629.1 coordinate 11,999,398, forward strand.
CTGGCCAGGAAGCATTACAAATGTAGACATACATAAAAGCATGCACTTAATCTACTCTGCAAAAATTGGATTGCTCAGCTTCAAACAGCCAAACACAGTAAGTAATTCATACTCCTAAGTATTTATTTAATATCTTCATCTGCTTCCACACATGCAGCTGTTTCAATCTCATTAAGTCAGCAGATCAATTAGTTTCTACTGGCACAGATCATCCAAGCACCTACCTTCCTCCTGAAGACCGAGAAGGCCTGGCCACAGGCCTTGCATACAGGATTGGGATTCCCTGAGCTGGTGGGCGGGTATGTGGAGTATCCCGCACTGGGTGCGAATCTGAAGGGTCCAGCACCGGCCCCAAACCCCGGCTGCTGGCCTCGGACGGCCCCTGTACCCATGACCTCATTCAGCAGACCACAGCATGAAGCCCACAAGGACGAGGCCCCTGCCTGACAAGTCATAGAACACCTTGACTTGAGTATTTGCTATGTTCACATGAATCTTGGTGACGCTTTAGATACTGAAAGGACACGGACAACAACATGTTAACAAATGGTGACCACAGAAACAAGTCCAGCTCTTTGAATAGAAACAACATACGAGTGTTCATTATAGACGAGATGACAGACACTGGTAGTTTAATAAACAGAAAACTAGATGCAGGCAGGAGGACGAGGCTCATCCCAGCTGCCACAACACTATCACACAAAGCGCGATGCATCGTTAGAGTGTTTATCGAAACTGTGGAACGTTAACGTTGCAAAACAGCATCAAATAACATCTGAGCAAATTCTTTAAGAAAAAATATCTCAACTCAATTCATGCTTAACAACCGTGTGAGGTGGAAGCTGGCTGACAGCTGTCAGAGGGGCTGTTTGGACAATTAGCAGACGGCAGCTCCCGACACAGCGACGAGATGCTCGGCAATGCACAGCTAATGTTAGCTGCTAGCTACAGGCTAAGCAGAGCTCAAAGAGGAGCGGAGGTAACGCAAAGAGGAAAGACGCACCTTCATTGCAGCTCCGGCGTGTCTGTGGCTGTGGAGGAACCGACTGGCGAGTTAAACATCGCAGATGGGAGCGTCACTTCGTTGGCTGAACTGACTGGTTTCAAGGTAGGAACTGAGATCAAAGCCCGAGCTCAGCGACGGGCTTCTTCTTCTACTGCTCCGGGATGCTGACAGAGTCTGGACGCTGCTGCGCTGTGTTGCTGCGCCCCAGAGGTCACATGAGGAACTGAGGTAATGGCTATTCAATAGTTGAATCATTTGAATCAATAATAACATTAAAAAAAGTCGATACTAGTCAAATGAGATCAGATTACCAGGGACCGAAATCACCCAAAATAAATAAGTGACTTTACATATTATAAATGCGTAGGGCCGGCCGTGGCAATGTTGGCACCCTAGGCGAGATTTCAAATTGGCCCCCCCAAAATGCGCGCAATTCCTGCGCAATGGTCTTCTGCGCAGAATGTGCGCAGTGGTCTTCTGCGCAGAATATGCGCAGTGGGCTTCTGCGCAGGATGTTTTTTAAACTTAATTAATTTAATTTAATATAATTTAATTTTTTCATATTTAATCTAATTTAATTTAATTTAATTTTGTGCAACGACCAGGTGGTTGAAGTCCTGCCAACACAACAGCCTGACCCAGCTCCTGCATCCACTGGTGTCCTAGCGTAGTGGCGTGGGGCTGGCTCATCCCTGTGGCTCAGGGAGCGCATTTCTCCGCGCTGGATCAGGGGTAAATGATGCTGGTCTTCACAGGTGACTGACCTACGCAGGCCTGTAACACACACACACACACACACACACACACACACACACACACACACACACACACACACACACACACACACACACACACACACACACACACACATACACATACACATACACATACACATACACACACACACACACACAGATTGGCTACAGAGGGCTAGCAGTGTGTTGCCAGTATCGACACATATTATTGGTCTATTGTTTGTCATTGTCAATCAGTCATGGGCTGACAGGCTCAGAGAGCCCTGACAGTGCTGTCAATCACAACACAAACCAAGGTGGGGCGGGACCTCATTCCATTTTGGGGGGGGAGTCGCGGGACGGGCTGCTGCTGAGACAGAAACTTAAAATGGATAATAAGAGTAAAAAACGCCCGGGTGGCGCTGAGAAGCATCGGGAAAAAAAGCCTAAGTCTCTGGAGGTGGAGGTTGCTAAATGTGCCAAACTGACAGACCTATTTGGTGCCGTTCACCAGCCCAGCAGCAGCAGGTGCGCCGGGAGACGAGCGAGGAGGACTCGACAATGATGAGCGAGTGGAGGCAGACATGTTAAGTAACGTTGGCCTGGCGCTGGCTAGGCTACATTTTTTAGACATGTCCAAAACAGAGTAGAAAACGTTTTTGATTTGGTTTTAATATGCCGAATTGTGATATTATGGGTTATTATTGTTCAGATGATTTAGCTAAGCTAGCTAAGAGCTACTAACGTCGTTTACTGTTGCCATAGCATCAGTAAACTTTCTGAGCTGTAAATAGAGATGAGAGTTATGTGTTGATCCTTAATGGTGTGATCATGTACACTAAATTATCAATTATTACAGGTTGTTGTGATATATTTGAGGAGTCGTTCTCCCTTTGTTTTATATGTGGACATTTGGGACCACTGTTAGAATTGTAAGTTTATCATGTATTTTTTATGTATAAATTCATACTTCATTATTATAATAATTTTCAAAAGGTTTTAAAAGAAACACACATCCAAAAAGTTCTCAACTCTAGGTTCAGGACAGAGGAAAACATTTTCTTTATTTTTCAGACATTATAATGTATCCATGTCCTTCTCAGGTTGACCACTTGACATGTGAGAGCCTGAGGAGTTGTTCGCCCTCTGTCCATGTTCGAGGACTTGCTCTCTGTCTGCCTCCACTCTCTGCCTTCACTGTACCAAAGTTTGTCTGTTGAGTCTCCTCTAGTCTGGTGAGTTTATCATGTTTTATGTTTTATGAAATCATACTTAATTTGTGATGATTAGAGACATTATAATGTATCCATGTCCTTCTCAGGTTGACCACTTGACATGTGAGAGCCTGAGGAGTTGTTTTCCAGACAAAGGTAGAGCTGGCAGGGGCGTCACCCTGGGCCTGCCCTTTTGGGCTGGGCTTCAGCTGCAGATCTAAAGGCTGCTTCCAGGGGCATGGGGCCCTCAGCCTTTGTTTTTCTTTGCTTCTGCACCTTACAACATACATCACACCTTATTTTCACACATCCAAACACTGTTAACACCACTGACGCGTAACATATTTGACACATCCCACTATGTAGTTAGAGCTATCTTGATTTGGAGTTAAAAACATTTACTTTTGGCATGAGAGGTTTGTGTGTGGCCTCCCTTCTTGTTGCCATCTTTGAGCTAGGTGGTAACAGTAGTATGCATGAGAGAAGACGCCGCGAGATTTGTGGACTTCTATGTGGTGTCCGCTGATAATGTAGTGGGCTGGTCTGGACAGACAATGCCAGGGCTGAATTTTTGTCCCAGTCCACCCCTGCCTTCAGCGCATTTCTTTGTCCATCGGTCATAATGCAGCCCCTGACGTATGAATGTGGCCATGCATATGGACGCTGTAACTCCGCTGTCCCTCCTGCCCTGATTGTGTCGGAGGGATTCCACTCGCTCGCTCTTGGCAGCGCTCCCAGTGGCCTGTGGAGGAGGAGGAGATGTTTTTAATGAAATAGCTTGACCTTTGTCTATTGCACTCGCATGCCCTGTCTATAAAGTACACCACAACTGAATGCTGCTCAGTGTGGGAGGCAAACAGCAGCTAATACAACCTGGGGCGGTGATTCTCAGTATCTGCTGAAACAGCCCTGGGTATTTTTTTTAGTGCAGAGGTTCAACTTTTCTGTTCTGGATTTCCAGAGCTGATAGTAAAATATATAATTTCGACTCCAATTGTATTCAGCTGATGATTCCAGAAGTCTGTGTGTATTTGGAACACGTGTCTTAGGCTTCACACTTGACATGTGCAGTTTTGACACAGTAGGTTCAGTATAAACAGTATAAACAGCGCCTTGCGGTCAGAGGGGCTTGGGCAGCGTGCCTCAGTCTGTGGACCGAGATGAACTTATCTTCTGCTCTGCCAGATCCTTTTGATAATTATGAATTTTTTTTAATTAACAACATCAAACTGACCTGAGCGTTCGTGTGTGTCGCAGATGCTGATCTCCCTCATGGCGACACCATTCACAGAATCATTATCTTAAGCAATTTGTCCACAAAATAAAAGCACATTCTTAATTTTGTTGCTAAAATACTTTATATCGAGCTGAATTACAGAGCTTTTATTTTGAAAACTTGTGTCTGAAGATTGTGTTTGTTACTTTATGAAAACTGATACTCCAGTTTGAGATTCACTGAACGTTGAGTAAACAGGTGAACTGCTCTTTGTGTTCGTCGGACTTTTCTTGCCACAGCTCAATTCCTGCAGGTCATTCTTTCTTTCTCAATTTCAGCAAGATAACGTGCAACCAGCATCAGCACCGGCCCAAACAGCCCCTTCCAAACAGGCAGGTTGAGAACATCCACTGCTTGTGTAAGAACTATTCTGATACTGACCTAAAAATGCAACCTTAAATATTCTTGGTGCGAAACTTTACCTACAGAACCAACCTGCAGAGCTCTTCTCCCTCTACCGGCCTGTGACGGTGCATGTGGGGTGACGTGGCCCCGCTGAGCGATGGGACTCGTCCCCCGTGTCCTCTGCTAATCGAGGCTCTGCCTGTCTGGGTTAATTGCGAGAGTTTAGTGAGGGTGGGACCAGGGGCGTTTCTAGGATTGAAAGAAAGGGGGGGCTTAGCCCCTAAGGATGCTGAATGTTTGCGCCCGCAAAAATTCAGCATCCTTAGGGGCTAAAAGAAGTAGGAGTTCAATCTTGCCTTCTATTTTTCTTCCACAGATGGCGACATAATTCTGAAGACCCAAGCCTCCCCTGTGTTTACGGATGACGATGTCACCTTGTGTTATCAGCATCAGAGCGGCAAACACAAACAAACCAGCTTCTTTAAAAACGGAGCATTGATTGACTCTAACAGTTCGTCCGGTTCAGACCGAGTCATAAAGATGACTCTTAAGAATGTGACACGGGAAGATGAAGGCTTCTACAGGTGTGCGTCCCACGACAGACAGCTGCAGAGTCCAGAGAGCTGGTTATCAGTGAGACCGGACAGAGGTCAGCTGAACATCATCACTCTGCTGTGTGTTCTATAGAAGTGGATCAGTGTCACATATCAACTGTTGTTTCTTTTAGGAAACTTCACATCAGAGGAGACTCCAGCCTCCACTGGTATTTTTCTTATTCATATACATCTACTTGTTTTGGAGGAAATACTCAATATTAATCAACACATTTTCCATTATTGAGTGAAGCCTTTTGGTTGTCTGGTTCTCCTCCTGCTCTGTCTCTTCATCAAGGTCTAATTTCATCAGGAAGATCCCTCAGGATCTAATGAGATGAAAGAAACTACAATGGGACTCAGTAGAGCGCATATTCAACAAGGCCCAGCAGTCCCCTTAAATACAATCAAGCTGCACCAAATTTCACACACTCATAGATATCAGTCCTCTACATACGGCAGATTTTTTTCATTAAGGTCCAAGAATTATTCCCTAGGAAAACGTTTTAAAAGCACAATGTTAAAGAAAGAGTTAAAAAATGACTGGATCAGCTTAATACCAAAATACAGTGGGCCCTTTCCTGACACTTACTACATCTGTCTGCCAAGTTGATTGGAAATCCAATTGTTGTTGTTATTATAACAGTTTTATTTATTTAAACAAGTATTATGTCGTCTTGATCAGGTTCCTGGAAATGGATCATTGCTTCATGTGGGGTTCTACTTCTGATCGTCATTCCTTTGACTGTTTGGCTCGTTTGTCACTACAGGTTAGTATTTATAAAATTTTCATCCGTCTTGACTTCCTACTTTCTACTGCATGAACGACAAGCCCAACAGGTGGTGAAGTAAATGATTCACTGCCTGTTGTATTTTCTTGAAGGTACCAGAAGTTCTGCACTTGGAGCTGCTGGCCTGTTTCCAAACAGGAAGTTCCAGCAGGGGTGCTTCCTGCCACCAAGTTGGATGTGACGGAGGTGCAGTGGGACCTGTCGTGGATGGAGATGTCCAACCTGTTGGAAAAGGATTCTTATTGTGGCACTTAAAGGGAAACTCTCTTCTGAAGCCCAGAGACTTAACTATTGGGTCAAACCTATGAGAAAGCTCAGTCAGTGCTGCAATTTGTAGTATTTGATGGTCACATGTCAAAATAGTGCTACCTGATATATTTTTGAATTGAATTAAATGAGATGTTTAGGATTTATAAGGATGACTACATTTGCTGATGGTGCAGATTTGATAGCTTCCAATACAAATGTTATTGTTTCAGTTGTCACATTTGTCAATGTCAATACTCTTGTACATTTAAACGTCTCTCCTTTGAGTACATTTTGAAACTAAGAATCGTATTTGTTATATCTTATTATCTAATCATTAATATAATTGACTGTTCTAAATCATTTTACATGTATCATTTCTCCTGTGTTTGTTCGAGGTTCCATGTTGTTTGCTCCCTTTGAATCGTTATTTGCTATTTCTTGTCGTCATATAAAAGTCATGGAAATCGTCGTGCTTGTTTTATATCTTTTAAGGCAGAACAAACAACTACCAAGAAACTAGAAATAACTATAAAGATTAACCAAACAAATATTCCAACAGCCTCTATAGCGGTCAAACCAGTTAGGCCTCATTGATAGACCATGTTAGCTACCAATTTGTTGCATTTTGCATTAATAGATCACTACAAACAGTACACGTCTTCTTAAATAGACCTAAAATCAACTTTAGACAGAAAGATGTTAAGAATCTCCAGTACTAAGAATCTAAAACAGTAAAAATTAACTCTGAGATGTTTTTGAAATCCGACCTTCAAAATCATACTGTCATGCCATGTGTAAGGTAGGGCAGTCGGTGGATGAACAGAATGTGTGTCCATTCATCGTTGAGGAAGATATCAGGAAGTCCTACTGACAAACATTGTTGTGCATTTTAAAGAACAAAGTATTTTCATGTGAGAGAACAAGCATTTCAATGAAAACTAGGGCTGCGCAAAATGATCAAAATGTCATATCCTCTTGTAGAAGTCATTTCATATCCAGTTAATCATATGTATTGTAATTGGTCATCCGTCTCCGTGATCTCTTTAGGTTTTGTTTGAGCTCTGAGTTGTATTACTCTCATCCATAGACACCTATGAAGGTATTTTCTGCTGCAAAACACTTGTGCAATGGAATTTGTGGTTGTAGAAAATCGTCTCATCTTAAATATTCTCCATACAGTGTGACATGAACCTCTTGGTAAAATAAATTTAAACTATTTAAGTCTGAATTTTGTTTGGAAATATCCTGGGTTGTATAATGTTCACATGTTCGTTTGTGATGAAATACTGCGGCTAAGAGTTACACGACGAAATGAACAATGTATTTTGTTTCATTTATTACATGCATATGTTAATGTATATAAACATATATGTAAATATATATTGTATATATATATATATATAATATGTATATATATATATATATAAATACTAAGACAAGAACGTGATAAGACAGGAGCCATTCAAAAAATTAAAGATCAGATGCTGCAAGAATGACGCAATTAAAAGTCCACCAAAATGAAACGTCCTGTTTTTATTTACAGAAATAAATGATCGCAAAACTTCCTCATCAGTAGGTGGTTATATCACCATAGCAACCAGATGCTAAGATTTGAAATAGAAGATTATTTTGATTGACAGGGACACTCTCTCAATACCTCCTTTGATGCTTTGATGAACAGCATCAAAGTTGGTATTTTGATAGGAGACCTCTGATTGGCTGTTGATTGCTTTAAATACTGTTAAATTTTAAGACAGCTGCTATTGCACTCTGAACTTGACTGAGGTAAGTCATGTCTCACCCTCTCTCTGTATTTACCCAGCATGCTAACCAATACAATTCAGGCTCATTATTCAAGTTTGAAATTAAACCACTGTATAATATGAAGCTTCTGCTGTTACATGTTGATAATGTGCGCTTTTCTGTTGCTTTTATGACAAATGTGAAAATATTGTTGCTGGCTTCTTTTGTGTTTTCTGCTGCTTATCTTAATGAGTGATATGTGTTAACGTGATGCTAAGTAGCGTTAGGTTGCCGAGGCCAGGCAGAGCGAGGCATTGTGGACAAAACACCTGTAGCACCAGGAAATGTTCCCATTTCACATCTTATTCTACCAAACGATGTGTTTTGTAACATTGGGAAGATTAACCTTGGTGTTTAACTTTAGTATTTAAGATAAAGTAAAAAAAAAACAGCTTCCATCACTGCAAATCAAATTCAGATTCAAATTCAAATCAAAGGGGCTTGGTGCCATGGTGATTGATGAGGGAAGTTTTATTTCCCCAAAAAATTTACTGGTGATTTTTAGGTTAATGTGTAGTTTGAATGTTTTGAAGGACAAGTTGACGGAAGCTTAAGTTAATGCTAGGAGCACATTACATGAGGTGTGTAGCTCCTTTAAGGAAAAAAAACAATCCCTCTCTATTGGGTCTAATGTTATTTCAGAGAGAACTTTTCTGGAAGGAGCATCAACTTGCATAACTTGCTCACACTGTCCCATTTTTTTACTCTCACAAATTTCAAATATATCTGTGTGTCCGGCAAAGTCTTGGAATTCTCCCGATGTCTTTATTTCACAGAGAGGACTTATAGTTTCTGAATTATAGTTGTTTGAGTGGTGCACTCAGAGTTTAGATTTCTCTCTTCCCAGTGAGGAGACAGCAGTTGCATTCAGTTGAGTTTCCATGGCAACCAGATACACACGTAGCAGGAGGGGAGTCTCTCTCTCTCTCTCTCTCTCTCTCTCTCTCTCTCTCTCTCTCTCTCTCACTCTCTCTCTCTCTCTCTCTCTCTCTTTCTCAATCTCAATCTCTCGCTTAAACCAGCCAGTCTGTCTCTCTCCCTCTCTCTCCTTCTCTCTGCGTGTGTCTCTCTATCTGTGTCAATTGTTTTATATTGAATGTTTGATTGATCAAATTCACCTAAATCTTACACACTATTTCATCCTGTCACCTGCAGACATAAAGCCTTTTGACTTCAAGTTCCAGACAAGAGCAGAAACTTCTTCGGAAAACAGTGCATCAACTCATCCAACAGCTTCTTCAAAAGATACATCTACTCTCTGTGGTGAACCATGGAGAAACCAGATATTCTGAAGATCCTCAATGACGAACTCCTCACAGCCTACAGGAGGATTAATGCTCTTAAGGATGAGGTGTGGCAGCTGCAAGACCAGGTTCAAGACAGAGATGAGTTCATAAAGATGGCGGTGGAGAAGGAGAAAGAGAAGGAGAAAGAGAAGGAGAAAGACAAGGAGAAAGAGAAGGAGAAGGAGAAGGAGAAGAGGAAGGAGATTGAGACCGAGACCGAGAAGGAGAATGAGATCCAGGCCCTGACGGAGAAGGTGGAGCAGCTGGAAAACCAGCTGAAAGAGAAAGATGTTGTCATAGCGAAGGAGGTGAAGAAACGGCGCGCTCGCCTCAGGGCCTATCTGGAGAAAGAGAAGGAGAAGGAGAAAGAGAAGGAGAAGGAGAAGGAGAAGGAGAAAGAGAAAGAGAAGGAGAAGGAGAAAGAGAAGGAGAAGGAGAAGGAGAAAGAGAAGGAGAAAGAGAAAGAGAAGGAGAAGGAGAAAGAGAAGGAGAAAGAGAAGGAGAAGGAGAAAGAGAAGGAGAAAGAGAAGGAGAAGGAGAAAGAGAAGGAGAAGGAGAAGGAGAAGGAGAAAGAGAAGGAGAAGGAGAAAGAGAAGGAGAAAGAGAAGGAGAAGGAGAAAGAGAAGGAGAAGGAGAAAGAGAAGGAGAAAGAGAAGGAGAAGGAGAAAGAGAAGGAGAAAGAGAAGGAGAAGGAGAAAGAGAAGGAGAAGGAGAAGGAGAAGGAGAAAGAGAAGGAGAAGGAGAAAGAGAAGGAGAAAGAGAAGGAGAAGGAGAAAGAGAAGGAGAAAGAGAAGGAGAAGGAGAAAGAGAAGGAGAAGGAGAAGGAGAAGGAGAAAGAGAAAGAGAAAGAGAAAGAGAAGGAGAAGTACAAGGACAAGGAGAAGGACAAGGAGAAGGAGAAACTTGTGACGATCTACAATGTCGAAATCCTCCGAGCCAACAGGAACCTTTTGATTCTTAAGGAGGAGGTGTGGCGGCTGGAAAACCATCTTAAAGACAGAGATGATATCATAAAGATGGCGGTGGAGAAGGAGAAGGAGGAGAAGAAGGAGAAGGAGACGGAGAAGGAGAAGGAGAAGGAGAAGGAGAGGGAGATTAAGATTGAGACTGAGACCGAGAGGGAGATGGAGACGGAGAAGGAGAATGAGATCCAGGCCCTGACGGAGAAGGTGGAGCAGCTGGAAAACCAGCTGAAAGACAAAGATGTTGTCATAACGAAGGAGGTAGAGAAAGGGCATGCTCGCCTCAGGGCCTATGTTGACTGCTTGGCCAAGCTCACTGACTGTCAGGCCAAGGCTAAAATTCTGGAAGCAAGTCTGCACAAGTGAGCAGTGAGGTGGAGGTCAACATGGAGAAGGAGAACGAGAAGGTGCTTGCTTCAGGGCCGAAAGGAAACGAAACTGCAGCAGGAGAAAACTCCAACTATGGGACTGAGCTACAGAAAGGAGGAGGCCGAGATGAGCTGGAGGAGAGAGAAGAGGTGGAGAAGCCCCCGCCCTCACCCTTTTTCTACTCCTCAAAACAAACCCCTCCCCTGTCCCCCTTTGTACATATTTGAAATGATCTAATGATGTGTTGTAAATATGTTAAACTTTTTGAATAAAAATAACGAGTATAGTAACATCTACCTCTGTCTTTCTGAATATACACACAGGATTCATTGATCAATTAACACATTGTTGGAGTGAAACAAATCAGTGTGATTCATTTAGTTTGCTACTGGAAAACATGGAATTTATTTTTTCATTTTCCAGGTTTGGAAAAGTCATGGAAACTGAGCAAAAGTGAACAATTACATGGAAATTGAAACAGTTATCCTGGAAAATTGTATTGGATGATGTGTAAAATAGTAATAAAATGAAACTATTGAACACAGAATTAAGATAAGTTTATAAAAACCCTTTACATGTGAACAGCTCTTACTGTAGATAGAAATGGATGATCCCATGTTGTAGAACATGCTCTTGGAATCCTATCTGGTGTATTGGATGTTGGAATTTGATGAGGCAACCTGGTGATATGGACTTTAAAAGTATAGTTTCGGATTGGTGGACTTCGGGAATAATAACCGAGAAACATTACTCGCGATCTCAATAGAAGGGTCAAATACATGCATTTCCCAGCCAACACAGGAGCCTTGACATCTACAGTGAAACTTCTTATGCAAGTTTATCCTCAAATGTAAGAAGCTGTGTTTCAACTGTGTGATAAACCTGGGTTTATCAACGTTAGTAACCTGTGCAATCTTGCTAGCTAGCAAGCTGCAACTTGCTAGCTTCAGCTTACACTAGAATTGTTGACGTAATTTTTACCTTGCTTTTAAAATACTTGAACTATGTTCGATCCCCATATGTATTTCACTCACTGACTTTTCCTAAAACCGTGTTATTCACCACATTTAGGGGAGTTTGTTTTGAATTTGGATTCATTAATGATGGTTAGCAAGCACATGCAGTGCAATCTTGCTAGCCAACATTCAGCTTGCTAACTAACTAGCTAGTGTTGGCTAGCTTGCGTTGCTAGCTAACTACCAATACATTTTCACATTAGGCTGTGACATTACTTCTATGCTAGTTGACATGACCAGTCTAGTCTTGATAAATTTTGTAACATTCATTCTTATATCTACTTTTAGCTATTTTGTGATTTTTCGTTTTTTCTTTAAAAAAATGATATTACTAAATAGGAACATTTGGGGTGAGACATTTTTGAGGTTGCTGTACTGAGGAACCACAGGGGAACCAGCCTTATGTTTTTCCTTTTAGGTTCATTAGTTTGATTTACAAAAGCTTTTACAGAGTAAGGGTAGGCATATTACCTCTTCTACGTAAGACTCATAATCTCAAATGTGTGATGCATTACAGGAGTGAGTGACAATGACACGCTGTAGATTCAGGATGAGGAAGAGAAGAGGGGAGAAGATGAAAGAGGAGGATACAAGAGTAGAGGATGACAGAGGAAAAGGGAGAAGAGTGGAGAGGAGTTGAGAAGAGTAGGAAGAGAAGACAGGAGCGGATACGAGAGGGGAGGTGTGGAGAGAAGAGGACAGGATAAGATAGGAGAGGAGTGGAAGAGAGAACAAATATCAATCCCTCATGTGCTCATGTGTCTCAAAGTTCCCGTTCAATAAATTGTTGTTCATCTACAGATTGTTGCATTATTTCATGCATTGATATATCAATAAGACATAATCTCTAAGCATTTACAATGTAGACTTGACTGGCACATCTTTTAAATCAAGTTAGTAGTCAGGTGTCCTAGGGGGTTGTGTTTGTGAGGGGAGGGGGGCGCGGAAAGCTTCAGGGGCCTATAGATCATTACTTAATATGGTACCTGGAAAATCAGGAGGTAGCATGGAATTTTTTTCAAGGCAAGCGTGGGAACCCTGTTTTACATTGCATGTGTCACGTCATGATAAATAAGTCTCTTGTGACGCCCTCTCGGCATTTTGCGCCCTAGGCAACCGCCTATATATTATCAAGTTTTTTATTTGTTTCTTTATTCATTTTTAATTATCTCATTGAATTAAGACAAGCTATTCATGTATTTGTCCCAATATAGCACGATGTATCACGTTACAGCAGCTGAAAGGAAAGTAAAAGTGATAAATAAGTACAAATGAAAAAAATATAAAATATATAGAGTTTGAAAGGCACAGTTGAATAGTCTTGTTTGTACTGCTGGTTGTTAAGAATGTGGTTATCAACAAAAAAATGTGATACAATGTACAGTAAATAAATTATTAGCGTTTTAACGCCCTTCCGGAAAGATTTTCTCCCTCTCGCCAACAACAACCGTCGCCGGGTAGTGACGTTGATTGACGCGTCATCACGGTGTTTTGACTTTTAGCGCGTTTCTTGTCCAGGTAGTTTGAAGATGGAGACCGACCCCAGTGTCAGCTCGATGGTCATGTTGGAGGACGAGTCGGTGGACGTCCGCTACGTGAACGGATCCCAGTTACAAGTGTCCCCGTGCGGCGGTGAGTTCCTGCTGGTGAAAGCCTCCCACCCCTCCCTGCATCCTCTGCAGCCCAGAGAGAGGGTCCGCCAGAGGACGAGGTTCACCATCAGCTCATACAAGGTACATGTCAGGACCAGGCTATCCTCTGCAACACAACAGCTGACCTCCGTGTATTCAACGTGCTGGCGTCACTTTGCAGGAGTTGATGACAGCTGCTCTGGCGTTTAGGAATAAATTTGCAAGTCGACCATACCTGCCACAGGAACTCGTCCCTGCTGAACACAAGACGGTAGCATACACCACTTCCTATCCCACAGTTGGTCCCTCAAATGGCTGCTGTCTTAATCATGTTGCCATCTGAATTTTCTACCTGCAGTCTTGCAGTATTGACTCAGATGTGATGTGGCCTGAGTTCTCCTCCTGTGAAGCTGAGCTCGGACCTGGAGGTGAAACCATCATCCGGTCTGAGGAGGGACGAGCTACGCTGATGCTGTCACCCTCAGGAGAAGAATTCTCCATCGAGTTCCAGTGCAGACTCAGCCAGGTTCAGAATCATCAGCACAGTGCGGAGAGTTGCAGCAGGGATGCGGAATGCAGGGCGAGCAGGCAGCAGCATGTAAGCGATCTTATCTGCCAGAGCACTAAAGACCAAAGAGGTTGAACTGGGAAGAGGAAGCAGAGGGGATGAGTCAGTTAGATCAGTTGTTCTCTGATTGTCAGCCCTTCTCAGACAAAGGTCATGCTTCTTAAAAACCTACTCCTGCTTACATCTCATCTTTGATGAACTATTTAATTTCTCGTCTCTTCTCTTCCCAGCCGGGGGCGATGTACCAATCCACCACAGTGGTCCAGCATCACTCGTGTTTTGCTTATGCCCCCATGTGGCGCTACCCTCTCTCTTTAGCTCTCCACCACTGGACGACGCGTGTTTCCCAACCTAAAGAAGTCGCAGCGGTTGGATCCGATTATTCTGCCCAAGCAGACAGGAAAATAAACATGTCTGACATATCTAGTGAAGAGAGAAGGTCTTGTCTACCTCAGGCACTGGCTCTCACATGTCTGTCCCCTCACAGACACAGGTTTGCTGATTAAGATGGATCTTGTGCGTTATTTATTGATGCTCTGTAACTGATTTGGGCTTCTGGCCTCATGTGTTTAAGGTGGAAGAGTAAAGATGAGGACCTTCCAGCAGAGCTGATGAAAGTGATGTGGTGTCAAGGAGTCACCTACAGGTAGATGTGCAGGATTTCACGATCCTTAGAGAGCTTTATTACTTTGTTTATCTCTGAAACGGCATCTCCACTCCATAGTCATAAAAACATATGCCTTTGCAGTATGGTCTCTTGAAAGAGCTTGCAGCTGTGGTCACAAATGCTTCATCTCTTACTGCTTTTAAATCCCTTCTTTAAATAAAGGTAATTTTTATTTATTTACTTAACTAAATTAGTTATAATTCTTTATTTCATTGTTCCTGTGAAGTACTTTGTTCTAATAAAAACAAAGAATATTATTCGGACTATTATGAATTAGATGGTATAATAATGAAATATTATAATTCTAAGACAGTAGTTTGCTTTGAATGAAAGAAGCATTGAAATTAGTGTATATGATAGGAGATATGCAAAATATGTTTTTCATTTAGCTTGACTTGATTTTGTAAAGGCAAAAAAAAGCGGTAAATTTTTTCACACTTAGGTGTTAAGTGTTATTTTTGTTCTACCTTGACTTTTCCCATGTTTAGCTACACAGTGACTGTGTTAGCACTTGTCTCTTGTGCAGGATACTGAGTGGAGCTGTCTCAGTCATAGAGGTTTCTCCAGGAGATGGATCAGTGATCCGATCTAATGGTGTCCTCAACACTTACTTTACCCATCACCGCCCTGAGCTCCAGTCAGGGCGGGTAAGTCTTTCATCATGCAGCTTTCATACAGTCTCATCAACTGTATAAAAAATGGCACGTTGTTGATATGGAAGCTAAACACAAAGCCAATAGAGTTTATTTTATTTTTCCATAAATGCACAAGGAAAACTTATTTGTTTGTATCTATTTTCGCAGGTGAAAGAGATATCATACCATCTGAATAACCTTCCACCAGTTGTAGTTGGACAGGCCTACTCCATATGCTCTATTGTGAATCGTGCAAGCAGGTGAGGAACCGTATGTAACCATCAGATAAATGTCATCGCTTTATTTTATTTAAGTCTCCAACCATCACGTCATTGTTTTGAAGGATCCTCACCTGCTATGACCAGGCCAAACAATCGCTGACGCTCCCTGCAACACTCAGCTGCTTGCAAGGGACCATAGAGGTAGTTGCTCATATCTACGGTATTTCCACAATATACCAGCTTCTAAAATATATTAATATGGTATCTTGTTTGCAGAGCAGATATTTTTCTAAACCTGCAGTGCTTGAAGGAAATCTTGCACCTGTGGAGCATCAAATGATTGTTACAGAGAGACAAGAAAACATGTGAGTTTAATTTTTCTGGTCGCTCGTTTGGTATTTGTTGGATTGTGAGTTGGATACTTTGTTATGTGCCTAATGTGATCTGTTCCATGTCCTTCAGGTCAGATATTGTAGCTGCAGAAGTGGAGAAGATACAACGGTTCAACTGTATCCTTCAGCACTCAGACGACAGCACGAAGAGCGATTCACACAATAGCGATTCATTTAGTTGTTATGAGATTTTACATAATACACATGTTTATGTTGGCAATAGCTTTTGTTATGCACTTTAACACTGTGTTCAGTTCTTCTGGAGAATAGCCAGCTGCAAAGAGGTGAGAAAGCATGTTTGGAGCAGAAATGTCCTTCTGCAGAGGAGGAGACTCATGAACCACTGAGTGAGAGCTCCATTGCTGAAGCTCTTCAGAGGACATCCAAGGCCATACAGGAGATTGATGCTCTCGTGTCTGCAACAACACTGACTTGACGGAGTGACGGAAAGGTAGCAGGAACCCCTGCGTTTGATCTTCCCTGGGAAGATGTAAAGCAGTTTAACTGTTATGTACAAACACTTGCATAAAATCACTAATAACATAAAAAAAAGACATATGCATCTATGTTTCATGGTTTGGATCATTTTGACCAATAAAATGTTGTGAAAAGGACACCAGCAAATCACATTGTCAACATACAGAGACAAACAACCATTCATCATCATATTCAATGTAGAGTCTCCAATTAATCTAACCCCAATCTGCATTGCTATGGATTGTAGGGGGGAGCTGGAGTAACTGGGAAAAAAAACACATAGACACAAGTGACAGAGAGACAGCTGCTTGATAATATATATTGCAATTGATGCATCTATTGATTATTGATTACCAATGGTCAATTACTAGCCATTTCATGTTGAAGACTCATTTATACAAGTCAATGGCCTGTAAACCAACATCCTCATAATCTCTTACCATTGTTGCTTTTTTTTATATAATGAGGTTTTCTATTCCAGATGTGATAGAAGTTTAATGTGTTAATGGTCTTTATAGCTTTTTTAGACACAGGTATACACATTAAAAAAAATGTATAATATCCATCTCTCTAATCTTGATTTACATTTATAATTTTGCACAAAATGTTCAGAGTTTCCCTCAACTCAGCATCTTTTGAAATAAGAAATTCAAAATACTTGACTGAGGTATAATGTGGGTACCATATGCTGCCACAAGATGGCAGTAATGAATAGCTCATTAAAGAAATAGCATTTTCTCAAGTTCAGAGGAAAACAAGATGCTTTTAAAAAATGAATGTGTTATTACATTAGCTTTAAGTCAACATTTTTAAAGGCAAAGCATTTTCATCCATTTGGTTTGTCATGACACTCAATGGCTCACTGTCCTGCGTCTACTCACAAGAGTGATGGTGGAATTTGGCAACCTTGTGTTAAACCCCTGTTCATTTAAAACCTAAGGGAACACTTAGAGAGTGAGCTGTTAGTGTCATGATAAAAGCATCTGATGACATATCTTAAATCATCTGCAGAACCGGTTCAGATGACATGGGGCTTCGTGGGCGAGATCCGTTATCTTTGTGTCAGTTACTGTTCCTGAGGAATGTCGACGTCATGGGTGACGTCAGAGCTCTGGCATTGAAAATGATTATCTATACACACTATCTGCTCTTCTTTATAAACATAAATTAGAATTTACACATTTGGATCCATCTATATATCTATCTATCTATCTATCTTGATAAGTGCCTACAAGTGTCCCAAGTTTTGCAGATCCCTAACCACAAGAGTGGGACATTTCTAGGCATTTTGCCTCAATGATAAGTGCTTAGAAGTGTCTGGCTCATTCTGATTGGTCGGGACATTTGTAGGCACTTTTGTAGGCACTTTACATTAAACAGGGTTTATACGTTCATGAAAAACCTGGAAAAGTCATGGAATTGTTTAATGTTTATTTCCCGGCCTGGAAAATTGCATGAAAAAAATGTAATCCCAAAAGTTTTGGAGAAGTCGTGGAAATTTGTTATATTCATAAATTCATGTTGTTCATTTACCCTGAGTTTTAAATCATTCGGATGCTTTTAAAAGAAATACGCTCAATATATAAGCAGGCATACGCTCTCAAACCAATTGAAAAGTTCGTTAGGGAAGCAGGCGGGATAATGCGCTATAAAATCATGGAAATCCATTGGTCAAAATGTGTATGAACCCTCTATCTATCTATCTATCTATCTATCTATCTATCTATCTATCTATCTATCTATCTACTAGATTTACTACATATATTTGACAGCTTTACTTAAAAGTTATTTCAATTTAAATAAAATTTCAAGTCAATGTTAAGTTTGCTTCTTTAGATGATTTTATTAAAAAGTGATTATGTAAGTTCAAGTTGTATGTACATTAAATATAGAAAAATATATTTATAATTTCACACACACACACACACACACACACACACACACACAATGTAAATCATTTGTAATTGGACCTGTAAGAGCTTTTTGGACCAGGGCTTTTGGGCTCGAGAAAAGCTGGTGTTGTTGTAGCGCTCCCTAAACCCACAGAAGATTTTTTTGGGGAAAGATCTCCTTCTGCCAGGTCTTCACTGTCTTCCCCTCCTCAGCGGTGAGTGACTGGGAGATGGAGAAGTGGAGGATGGACAGGCGCTCTGTGGAGGTGAAGAAGCACTGCCACGCCCTCATGGGGGAGCCATAAAGTGGCCCTGGTTTACTATTACATTTTATATTTTGACAGTAACAAATTGGATGAAGATGCTATTTTCTTTGTGCAATTGATTTTATCATTAGAAGTATTTCACATTGAAAGAAATGTGAGGACATGGACGAACTCTTAACCGATATTCAAAATTGTCTATCAAGAAAGCGGCCCTGCAATGGACTAGCGACTTGTCCAGGGTGCACCCCACCTCTCGTCCATCACCCCATCACCCTCAAAAGGCTAAGCTGGATAGAGGGATGGAGGGAGGGATGGATGGATGGATGGATGGATATCAAGAACTTCATCATAGTATCAATAGTATCAATTACAGAGGACTTAAGAATAAGGAGACACTTAAAACCTACTATGTGATTGGCGAACACTTATGGACAGATGATGCATGATTCAGATAGTTTCAATTTTTACTGACTTTTGTTTAAATGTTATTTTATCTCATTTTATTTATTTACCTCTTGTCATTGTCATGATTTCTTCAGTAAGGTTGGAGATGTACCGTGGGCACAGACAGTTTGTGTGTGTACATCTTGTGCTTGTATAAACTATAAAGTTATCAATCAATCATCTCTCCATCGACCATGCTGCAGTCGCCGGGTCAGATGCGTGTTTTCTCTGCCGATAAGATCAAATGGCGACGGAGGACGAGCCAGCTGATCTGAGATCAGATGAAGATGGAGGAGGACTCAGCGGATCTCAGGTCTGCTGCGGTGAAGCGAAGTCCCCCGTTGTTCGTCTATTTTCTCGCGAGAAGCCGCGAAGTTTCCGGTGTTGTGTATGTTCCTGGAAACATGGCGGCCAGCTTCCGCGGCCGTCCTATCCGGAGTCTTCGGATGCGAGGTAAGCATGAAAAGCTCGACTGGGCGGCATGTGTGATGTCGGCATATTGCGAAAGTAGATGTTCCCGGGCATGTGATGAGCCGGGCGGGATCCCTGACCATTTGGCCGCTGTGTGTTTCTGACAGGTCGGAATGACAGCGGGGAGGAGAACGTACCGCTGGATCTGACCAGAGGTAAGCATCATCACCCTGAGAGCGATTATTGTTCAAGATGGATGAGGCGCGTTTGTGCGAGCTGTGGCGCCGGGGAGTGAAAACCTGGTTCCCCGGGGCTCATGTCTCGTCAGTGATGCTGTTCACTCCCCCCTCTCGGTTTAGTTTAGCCAGCTATACCATAACAACAGGCGGCTGCGAGCTAACTAACTAGCCGGGTTAGCATTAGCTAGCTGCCACAGCTAAGCAGCCATGGCGACGGTGTGTTGTTTTGGTTCGTGCCAGTGGACAAAACGGGCTCGTATCAAGCCGGACAGGCACAAGCGCTGCAGCAATGCTGAGGGTGTAGCTAGCTGCAGGACAGGGTGTGTTTAGCTGAGCAGCTAAATAGACAACACAGGCTGCGGCAGGGTGTTTTTTCTTCGAGTTGTTCTCTGATACATCTGCTCAGTTATTCTCCTGCAGCAGCAGCAGCACTGTGCACCACCCATCAATCCCTGTGTCACAGCCAACACTGGTTTTACCACTGCAATGCAAACCAGTGTTAATCAGCATCTGGAATGTCAGATGAATAAACAGTCACAGTGTATCAGTCTCATCGACATGGGGAATGAAGTGGAGGGGCATTCAATCCGCTGTTTCTTCATGGAATCCTAAAGCATGCTGTTTGTAAGATATTGGACCTCAATGCTTAATTTCAGTTCAGGGTAAGTAGATCATAAAATTGTGGTGTTGTGTTCACTCCTAATCCTAAAGTGTGCCTGCACCCACGACTTTCAAGGTCATCAAACTTGAAATTCTGATGTTAAGACCATGACAAATGTTTTTTTGTCCTATCTATCCCAAAGGACGGCTATTGCACATGCAGATCATTGCTGCATTAGTCTCTGGAGCTCCGGCAATGTCTGATACAGTTAGGCAATATTATATTCTACCACAAGTTTTGCAGACAATGCTCATCAGTGTTTGTTTGATTCCATCAAATCTATCACAGAACTAGTGTTTGTTTTTCTTATGGACAAAATAACATTTGTACATTTTGTACTAATTTAGGTATAAACTCCGCTTTTACGTGTATTTTAATGTGTCTGCTGTATCTGAATCTGCCTCAGCGCTTGGCTAACATTGTATCTGAGGAGAAAATATTGTATACAATTTGTTAAGCGCTTGTATTCTTGGTTTCTGCAGCATTTATCTGTTTGCTTAAATATAGTATCTGGATGTTTCTTTCCTTTGTTTTTACACAGTCGCTGAAAGGAACTGAAAATGGAAAAAAAAAACACTTCCCTGCTCAAGTCTTGCTTTCACAGTCTGGACCTTGTTTAGACTGTACACACTCCTTTAGTTTGACCAGCTAAACCAACTGCCTTCCTGCAACATATCAACTACAGTTCATTGGATGTTATTGTGGCAATATGGTGTAATATAAAGATTGTCTTGGTTACATTGTGTTTCCTTTTTGTTCTCCTGCAGAGCCGTCAGAAAACTTCCGTGAAATCCTCCAAAATGTGGCCAAATCACACGGAGTCAGTAACATGCGAAAACTGGGCCACCTGAACAACTTCATAAAGGTAACTCACACATTATGACGTTTTCACCCCAGGGATTTATTTATTAGTTAAGACAGTCCTGAAATCACAGATAATTATTGAGGATGCACTTACAAACATCAAACCTTTCAAGACTTGTGACTCACTCTTTGTAAAGATGGACTTCCCATCCTCTGTCATGTCACCACTGACCTTTCCTTGATCTTCTCCTCTTGGGTGTTGCTGCCACTAGGCCTTGCTGTGTCTTGTCATTGTAATGCTGACAGTGAATGTAGCAGGAGCTCTAGGGATGGTGAAACACTCCTGACTTAATGTGCATCAAGAGCGGCACCCTGACCTTGAAACTTGAGATGTTAAATGTCTGGTTATTGTTTTTATGAAACTGGCTGAGACACTGTCAGGCTTTATTATATTTTATATTGTTGATGGTAAAAGTGAAGGTCTTCCAGTATAAACAAATGTCGTGCTTCTAAATCTCTTATATGTGAATGGGACCAACAAGTTTGACACAAAACAAGTGATCGTGGATTGCTAAGAGATTTATTGGGCTTTGTGTGTCCCACTTATCAGTAGTCGATGGCCAGGATGCACAGATTTATTGTTTGCAAAAAAAGAAGAGGGAATAAGAGATTTGGTTGATTTTCTATTCGTTTAGCGTTTTGCTGCAGATAAAGGTTCAGATGGTGTTTTTAGATATTAGTCTTTTTATTTGTGTGGACAAGGCCTCAGTGATGTACTAGTGACCTCTGCAGGATGTTTTTCTGCTTTTCATCTAACACATATAAGAATAGTCTTGAGCTCTCTTGTAAGTGTGTACAGGAATAACATTGTGTTCAAAAGTACTTGCAACGCTGAGTACCGTCTTGTTGTTGAGGAAATGTCCAATTCACCAACCTTGGGCACCAGATGTGTAAACGTTTGCTGATTTGCGTTGAGCCACCCGCGGTCGTAAACCACCTCTAAGTGTGTGTCATGGACATGTTTTGTCCAACTGTTGGTGGCCGTGCAGCCAGTTTGTGCTGGCCTTCAGAAAACCTGTGCAGCTGGCAGTGCATTCGACTGGAGGCTAAGTGTGAGGCTGAGTTGTGCGTCTGTAATCCGTACACCTAACTCCCTTGTTTACAACTGACAGGAGGGTGATAGTCATGACGCGTGTGTATACGTCTGTTCGAGCACCATGCCCCTGATGCCTTATATGGGTTCCAGGACAGCGAGGGTGACCTAATCCCCCCCGAGAGTGTCACATGCCCCTCGCCCCATCTCCTCTCCCCCTTCCTCCTGCCTGCCTGGACTCTGACATCACAGCTGGTTTAAAACAACCCCTTACTTACCATGCCCCTGTTCACCCATCCTGTTCCATCTCCCCTTGCTCTGTGGTTTGTAATGAACGAGAGAAAAGAGGATTACTTTCAGCTTCAAGACACGATTCACACATAAATTACCCGTTTGGTTTACTCATCGGCTCCTCTGCTGCTGCTGCTGCGTCACTATAGGTGTATGTAACCTGCACTTCTGTGACCACGGCCTGGGCGCCTCAGGGTGCTCAAAAGGTGGAGGCTCCTCCCATTGCTAAGGGTGGGCGATTCAATGATTTTCATAAGCTTGTGGTATGATTTATTTTTTGTATTAGGATTCCCGACCCTTACTCATTGCTTTGTGTGTATGATGACCTTTTAAACTGTGCTTTTGTTAGCATTGGCCTCCAAGATAGTAGTTGTTCAATATGAACTGCTTTACTTATTATGCTCATTATGGACAAAGTATTTTGTGTACATATAATTTGAATGTTTTATACACCAGCAGTGTTTTGGCCCTGGTTAATTATTGAGGAACTGTGGTGAAGGAGCTGGAGTCGGCCTGGTAGAGTACACAAAACCGAACCAAATAGTCGGGTTGAAAGCGGAGGTATACAAAGTAGTTTTGAGACATCAACGCAGGTGAATTTTTTGGGTCTGGACCTTCTCCGGAGTTTGCCTTTCTCATATGAACAACGCAGCAGAAGGTTCCACGCTCAGACACGTTCACAACAGCACAGAATTCTCCGGAGTGTTCTTGTGAGGGGTGGTGCAGCTTGCACAGGCAGGATGAAATTGACTAATTTCGCTGCGGAGATCACATGTTTTTGTTTACGACACACCGTCACCAGCGTCGCCTCTCATCACCAAAATCTCTCTTGACATCTTTGTCTGTGTCTTCTGTTGCATATGCTTTTTAAAATCCTGATATATTTGTATCTGTCGCGTCCACAGAGGTTTTACTAGGGGGCTTACTAGAAAGTCTAGAGGCTCTCGCATTGAGATCAGTGCCTGTCTGAAAGCAGCTCAAAAATAATCATTCAGCCTGTATCTTACTTCCTGTTCTCACCCTCTATTTTTATTCATCAAACATATACAAGCGCATGTACTCATAAACAACAAATGCTGGTGACAAAAGCCTGCGCCAACTACATGACCTGTGAATGTGTTGTCCCAATGCTTCTGTGATTGTAACTACCACCAGTGAAACCATAAGATTATCCATTCACAATTGTGTGTGTTTGGTTTTTCTTTGACTCAAACATTGTTTAATGGTGAGTGTCTCAGGTGAAGGATTGAGACCCAGAACTATCATCTGACTATCACGATGTTCCATTGTGCCACCATTATGCCTGTGCTAGGATAACTTTTATCCATGAAGTCATGTTAATGCAGTCCGTTTATAGACCTAAAATATGATGTCTTGTCTGTCTCTGTGTTACAGCTGCTATGCAGCATTGGTTACCGTGAAGAGAACTTTGGGTTTACACACGAAGAAATCATTGTTTGGTAAGTTTGTCAGTGACACTTTATCAGTAGTTTCATGTTTTTTCAGCATGTGCTCTTTTTCCAGGTCATACGCTTGTTATTTATGCAGCCAAGTAAAACCCATAGTTAGCAAGGACCAGTGATTAATATACATCTGAGCTTTTTAATTTGAAAAGGCCTTTTAAATCCATCATGCATATGAAATATTTCAGGAAATAAATCAAGTTTGTAAAGTATACTAATTCTGTTGCCATGTCCATTTTCAAATTTTTCACCCAAAGTCTGCGACTAGCTCTACTGAATGAGGCCAAGGAAGTGCGTGCAGCAGGGTTGCGGGCGCTCCGCTACCTCATTAGAGACACCGCCGTGCTGCAGAAGGTCCTCAGACTACAGGTGGACTACTTAATAGCCAGGTGAGATTCTGTTTTGACCAGTCAAATGGAAACAGCTGGGCACATTCTCATGTTGTGGGTTCATAACACATATTTCTGCAATTTGCATGGTACTTTTGAAGTGCTATGCTTCAGTCATACTTATTTGGTCAGGTTTATTTTTCTCTCACTAGCTGGCTGTGTTGAAACGAGAAGGTCATGATTAATGGTTCCTCTGTGTTCTTGTTTCAGATGCATTGACATCCAGCAGAGCAATGAGGGCGAGAGAACTCAGGCTCTGAGACTCGTCCGAAAGGTAAGATATGTATAGAACACAGCATTATTATTTTTGATTTCCGTTCCTCTGCAGCCATTCAGTTGTACATTCAGCGTCACTCACAAGGAGTTAGCCCTCTACGCTCAACATAAGCTTCAGCGCCAGCACAAAGTGCCACCAGAAAGATCCTTGGGTTAGCAGCAGTGTCAGAGTGTGGACACTTGGTACGAGTCTGCAGGCGAGGTTATTTATAGCTCTTTCTGTAGTTTACTGTAAACCTTCCTCACACACACACATAGAGTCAGGCTCTGGTTTCAGTAGAGGAATACTTTGCCATACAAGTAGTAATATTACCCCTGTGTTCATTACATATAGCCTGGCCTCTTATTAAATCTATTGCCCCATCACTTACTACGTTGATACTCTTAGAAAAAAAGGCAATAAAAACATTGCAGTCATTTTTATGCCTCTATTTGTCCAGCCTTGTTGATGACTCATGTTTCTCTCCTCTCCCTCTTCCTGTAGATTATCACTGTCAATGCAATGTTGTTCCCCACGTCTATCACAAACTCTCTAATTGCTATCGGCACGGATGGACTCCAGGAGAGAGACCGCATGGTCCGCGCAGCCATCGCCATCGTATGTGAGCTCGGTGAGTGCCCGGCCTCAGAAAGTTGCTCGGTTCATGGACAGAAATTAACCTTGTGAAATACCTCATTTGTGAGAAAGAAGAAAACAAAGCGTCTAATATTTCTTTGTTGCTGACTAATTCCTCGCGCAGCCCTAAAGAACCCAGAGGTGGTGGCCAAACGAGGCGGCCTCAGCACCATCCTGAAGAGTGTGATCGATTGTCAGTTGAGTCGCATCAACGAAGCACTGATCACCACCATTCTCCATCTTCTCAACCACCCACGTACCCGCCAGTATGTACGGGTGGACGTCGAGCTGGAGGTATGCACAGATATGAATTCAGAGTCCGCTGCCGTTCATAAATGAGCCAGTGTGCCGCAGGATTAACAGCTTCAGGTTGTACGTCTCTTTCCCATGGAGCTTAGAGTAATCGATTACAACGTTTCTCTAAAGCCTTATTGTCTGTAAACGGGCACCTGGGACAGAAGCGTCTCATCATTGCAGTCATTAGAGCCACCGGGCTGTCATATGAGATCTATAGCTAGGTCATTATTACTGCAAGATGTTTGGTGGGTTAATAACCCTTAATAGAGCTGTTATATGTTGTAATCATCCATCTTTTGTGTATGTGTTTCTGTCCTCCAGCAAATCCTCGCCCCTTTCACAGATTTTCACTACCGGCACAACGCAGACACGGCTGAAGGGCAACTCAAGTGAGTGTGTGCGGCAGTGTGTATGAAGAGTGTTACTGTTACATCAGACACATAACAGATAGTGTTCTGACATTTCCCTCTGTTTAGAGTTTGCTCCGTTTCTATATTGGTAACACCATGCGTCGAGAAAGTTGAGGGCTTGTATAGTGTTTTTATGATATGACCCTTGTTATCAGGGCTTCTTGACTCCACAATGACATGCCCCCAGGATGTGAAGCAACCATCCTTTAAGTCCCTCTGGAAGATTTGTCTTTATATAAAAATATCTTTTATTGATTCTTTTTTTATTTTTATGATTTTTACGTCTTTCAAGTTTTACATTGAGGGTGTAGTTTGAGCCTTGGTGAAAGGTTTTTCAGTGCTCTGTGCAAAAAGAGACCATAACGATGTCGCACGGTGGAACATGGTGCCTTGTTTATTAATGTGCGTGTTTTCATGTTCTCAGGGAGGACAGAGAGGCCCGTTTCTTGTCGAGTAGGATGGCCATAGTGGCAGCCTTTCGCTCCTGGTCTGGTAAGGGCTAAGACATAGTTACATTGTTTGATAAGTAATGTGTTTTCATTTTAAGGGTATCATGAGTTAAATGTGTCTCTTTCTGTCACTCAGGGATTATCAACCTATGCAAGGCTGGAAATTCTGGTATCCAGTCTTTAATTGGTTTACTTTGCATACCAAATATGGAAGTTAGGGTGAGTATTGACACAGCTACATTCCAAATATTTACAGAAAATGTTTGAAAGAACAAGGAAGTTAGCAGTTATAAATGTGGATAGCTCTTGTGTTCCTTCCCTAGCAACCAACACCTCAATGACGTGCAAATCTCCTGTCTGTAGAATGTCTGCCCATTAGGTCTTTGTTTTACTGTAGCTGTAGTAAGATGAAGAACCATAGCAGCTCTCATTAGTTTTGGTTCCAGTTGGGGTATTAACAGAGTCAGTTATCTGAGTCATATATATTATCTGATTAAGATATATGTCAGATAAGATATATGACTAAAGCAAAGTCCGTAGCTTCCATTAACATTTTATTGAACCGCATCCCCTAATTTCCCCTAAGTCTTTATGGGTCCTTGTGCTTCAATTTCTGTCACAGGGTTTGCAATTTTATATATATATTTTTTTTTTAAGTGTTTTATTTGTGAACGACTTATTAACAACATTTATGTATCTGATTGCTTCATTGTGATCTCCCACAGAAAGGCTTGTTGGAGGTGTTATATGAGATATTCAGGCTCCCTGTGCCCATTGTAACTGAAGACTTTACAGAAGGTCTTCTAAGTGTTGGTGAGGATCATTTTTTGTAACTTGAGAATTCATTTTTATATCCACAGTATCTCGGTACTGTAATTTGTTTGGCTATGTGACTCTGTATAGTCATGGCAAAAAGCTTTCTAGTTTTTAGACCCCTAATATATACGTTCACATTATACTATAAGTTATCTCTTCTCTTATTTGTCATCAGACCCTGCCAGGTTCCAGGACACCTGGAGACTGTCTGATGGGTTTGTTGCTGCTGAGGCCAAAGTCGTCCTGCCCCATCGGGCCCGCTCCAGGTGAGAGAGAAGAACATGGAGTCAACCCCTGGGTTGTGTGTCCAAACGTCCTTTAAACCCATATCGCTTCTGTTTTCATTCACATTTTTTTAATCTGCTAATAAATTAAGCTGTCATAGAATAAAATGAAGAAGTGATGACATTTGACATCCTCCAAAAAAAATCAAAGGTCAACTTCACTGGGACATCATGTTCTGACAACAAATTTTTCTGCTCATTAGATCGAGACCATAATTCAAATTTTGTCTTCCTCTTTGCTTCATTAGGCCTGATCTGATGGACAACTACCTAGGATTTGTTCTGTCTGCCTTCATCTCCAGTGGGCTGTTAGAGGTGAGTCAAGGAGAATCATACACCTTGGTTTCTCTGATTGGATTGTGTTACGATCTATTACACCGCATGTTTTATTTACCTTCTACACAGCAGCATTATAGTGTGCATGTTTC
The DNA here is from genome assembly GCF_947347685.1 of Pleuronectes platessa. Taxonomy (NCBI): domain Eukaryota; kingdom Metazoa; phylum Chordata; class Actinopteri; order Pleuronectiformes; family Pleuronectidae; genus Pleuronectes; species Pleuronectes platessa. Next base: position 12,027,162 of record NC_070629.1, read on the forward strand.
TTTTGGAGCCGTAACCTTCCTTCTTTCCCTATCGTTGACTCTGCAGGGTATTGTTGAAGTTGTGACCAGTAGCGATGACCAGCTCGCTATCAGAGCTACCATCCTGTTGGGAGAACTTCTGCACATGGTAATTAAGAAAGTGGGGAAATAATACGCGGCATAATTGTAATAGAACACAATTTTTCCCATTGCGTTCTCACAAACTGCAAAAGTCCTAAATGTTTCCTCTTCTGTGTCACTGCTAAATAAACAGAGATATTTTTCATTTGAACAGCTGCCCGTTACGACTGAGTTACTGTGATTCTAATTCAAAATGCATCTCGGCTTTTTCTTCTACCCGCTTCTCTCATGTTTAGGCAAACACCATCCTTCCTCATTCCCACAGTCACCACCTGCACTGCCTTCCCACCCTTATCAACATGGCAGCCTCCTTTGACATCCCCCAGGAGAAACGACTGTGAGGACACACTGTCACACCAACAAGTCCCCTTTTCCTCACAATTTTTTTTCTTTTCTCACTATTCTAACTGTGAATCCAACACAATTCCACAAATCAATTATAAATAACATAATCCCAAATACTCTGGAAGCTGAATTAAATCGCTATAATTAATTGTGTATTTTTCAGTCGAGCGAGTGCAGCTGTCAACAATCTGAAGCGTTTCCATGAGAAGAAGAAGAAAGGTTTGAAACCACACAGTCTGTACCTGGACCACATCATTCGCAAGTCGGTGTCGTCAAATAGCCGCAGAGAGTCCCACTCGCGTGTCTACAGGGATATCTACGTTATTAAGGTAAAGACAAACACAATCCTCACAATCTACATTAAATTTTTAGACGTCCTCTATGTAACATCAACATATATAGTTTGTTTAGAGGAGTACTTTTTTGTATATATGCTTATTTGCCACCCTACTCTGAGCAGATATCAATTTCGTCTCTTTGTGTTCACTACAAACATTTGGGTTGTGTTTAGTTTAGCTTCGCACAAACACTGAAGAAGGGGAAACGGGTACATACGTTTTCTTCACTAATGAAAATAAACCAAGTTGTGTCTCACTTTGTATAATGTAATACTCATAATTGCAATTTTGAGTACTGAAGTTTATTTTTACGGAAAAATATGACAACATGCATACTTTGCACAATATGTTCCAGTATGATACTTTCAAATCAGTCAAAAAGTGAAACCCTCAATGGTCCCCATCCTAGTTATGTTGTAGAAGGGGAAAGACAACAAATGTATTTTCACATTTGCTGCCAAGAAAGGAAAACACGTTGTCAATTTTAATCTCCATGTCATGTGACAAAGGGGCCACTTGCAAGAAAGTATAACGTTCATTTTTAAGTCAAGTCGTCAAAGCAGCTGGTGTTTTGGTGACAGTGATGGTCGTGTGTTGTAATCGTCATTTTCGGGGGAATGGAACACAACTGTGTTTGATTTGGGGTCAACACTAGCCTGTCAGAATTCACACACTGAGCCGGTGTCTGATTTGAAAAGCATTTGTTTCACCTGAAAAATGGTTGAATTTCCAAGTTGTTTTTTTAATCCAAGAATACCCCGAATGTTCTTTGGGTGTAAGATTGTGTAACGTTGCTTAAATATGTGAGATACAATGTAAGAATGAGGTGCAACAGATTTTGAGTTATTATGAAATGCCTATAACAAAGTTAGGTTTCTTTATTGAATAAATGAATTAGTTTTTCACAAGGAAAAGAATTGCCATATAACATGTAAAACCAATTCAACTGGTATGTGTTCCTATTTCAATGTTTCAGGACACAGAAGATGCACTTATGCTGAACCTGAGAGACAGTCACATTCTCAACCACAAGCACAACCTGGAGTGGAACTGGCTGCTTATAGCCACCATCCTGAAGGTCAGGCTGTTCTCATGAAGCACCATAAACTCCATTCTGAACTTTTTCTCCCTGTCTTATATTAAAATGTTTGTTTTTCTCTCCCAGTGGCCAAATGTAAACCTCAGGAACAACAAAGATGAACACATGCACAAGTGAGACCCCTTCATATCCTCAAAAGCCCCATTGCAGCATGGTAAATGACGTGTTTATCTGACCAAATGTATAAAACATTTTTTGACAGGTTTGTGCGGAGGCTGCTTTACTTTTATAAGCCCAGTAGTAAATTGTATGCAGGACTGGCACTGGATCACGTGAAGGCCAGACAACTCACTGTGGTTGGTTGTCAGTTTGTTGAGTTCCTCATGGACTCAGATGAGGTGAGAGAAATGTGCACAAAGTCACAAACCTTATATTCCTGTTTTACCTTTGGTCATTTTCTAATTTGCAACCTTCCCTCTGTCCTCTCTTCTCCCCTCTTCTTCCTCTTGTCACCAGGATGGCCAGGGTTACCTGGAGGAGCTGGTGAAGGACATGGTGTCGTGGCTCTCCTCGTCCTCAGGACTGAAGCCTGAGCGCTGTCTGCAGAGTAACGGCCTGCTCACCACACTCAGCCAACACTATTTCCTCTTCCTGGGGACGCTCTCTGCCCACCCACAGGGAGTCAAGCTGCTGGAGAAGTGTGGCCTGTTTCAGTGGTGAGTAAACAGAAAAACCTGTTCCAGGCCCATGAACCCATCACAACGACTCATTGGATTGAGGACCTGCTAACAACTCGTCCAATTTGTACTTGCAGCCTGCTGAATCTCTGCTCTGTGAAGAACCAGGACGCTGTGCTCAAACTTGCTGTAACCACACTGGACTACAGCAGAGACGGTCTGGCTAGAGTGATCCTCTCCAAGATCCTCACTGCTGCTACTGATGTGAGACAGCCACAGGAACACGACTCACACAAACATAAAAATACCTTCTGAAACGTGCAATTTCCTTGTATTCACCTTTGTCCAAATAACTGAAGCTAGTTGGAGCTAGATTTTGCAACTGCAGATTATGCAGAAAAAAATCAAGATTGAATGACTTTATTGTCATTTTGTAAGTGCTACAAAATTGCAATTGAAAATTAGAATGCCACGAAGTAGAGCAAATACCACCATGGGTAAACCTTAATATTTGATAAAAATGCCCTACTACTTAGTGTGAAAGGAAGTGGCAGAAGAAGGCTTCCCAATCAACAGGATCTAAGCTAAGTTTACTGGGTTCTTCTCTGGCCTACTCCATTGCCAAGTGTGATGCAAACCAGTTCACAGTTTTTTATGTAATCATGTTTACAAACAAAAAACCACCAGACAGACACATTAAAACAAAATCTCCTTGGCGTCAATAACAATGACGCCCCTTCCTTTTCCCACAATGCCTCTGGTCTCACCGAGCAGACGTGTAGGCTGTATGGCACCAAACACCTCCGTGTGCTGCTGCGTGCGGGCGTGGAGTTCTTCAGTAGCTGGGGCATGGAGCTACTGGTCACGCAGCTTCATGACCACAGCAAAGCCGTGTCCATGGAGGCCCTGGACATCCTGGACGAGGCGTGTGAGGACAAGGTGACGTGAATCACTCACTGACTACAGTCAACACAGTAGAGCTGTTAACTCTGCTGTGAGAGAGCGTTAGAAACTGAATGAATGTAAAGCAGAGCATTGCAGCAACACTGTGTAATGTTACTGAGCAACAGCGCCCTCTGGAGCTACTAGTGTTTAATTCTGCTGGGCTCCATGTCTAAGTGATGAAGTGGTTTTCATGTAGAGAAGATCAAAGCGGCTCCACTCTCTCAATTCCAAGTCATTGATCCACCAAACTAACTTGTATAGTTGTATAGTTGTGCTTTAAGTTACCACAGAAACAAAGATTTAACTTGAATAAGTTCCATTGATATTGTAAGAGGCAGAGAAAATATGGATTTACATGGAATTAAGCTGTGGCTGTTTTTCTCCTCTGTTTACATGGTTCTGTAGTGTGTTTGTGCTTCCAGCGGTCTGACTTGTTGTATTGTGCTGCTTCACAGGCCAACCTTCATGCGTTAATCCAGCTAAAACCAGCTCTGTCCCACCTGGGAGATAAAGGCCTCCTGCTGCTCCTCAGGTGAGTTTTATACAGCTTGTATCCCCCCCCCCCCCCCCCCCTCTCAGTTCACATAAAAGGCCGCTCACTTCCCACTGAGGTTTGGGTTAGGATGGAAGCCTTGGTTGTAAATTCATCTAAACCTAAATTGATTTGTTTTATCATCCAACTGATTTTACGTCTCGTCTTTAAATACCCTGTGCATCTTGTGTCTGTTTAGGTTCTTGTCCATTCCTAAAGGTTTCTCCTACCTCAATGAGAGGGGTTATGTGAGCAAGCAGCTGGATAAATGGCAGAAGGTATTAACAGCATAATCCATTTAATAATAGTTTGCTATAATCTGCTTCTAAATCCTGATAAGACCACAAGCTAACAGAAGACTGTTTAACTCTGTGACCTACATGTCATATGGATTGCAGGAATACAACCTTAAGTATGTGGACCTGATAGAGGAGCAGCTCAACGAAGCACTTACAACGTACCGCAAACCTGTTGATGGAGACAACTACGTCAGACGCAGCAACCAAAGGTGAGACCCTTGACTCTTAAATACTGTCGGTATATCTGACAAACCACCGGGGGTGCTCTGCAAACTGTAGTATTCTAACTTTTCGGGTTGTCTACAGGTTACAAAGACCAAATGTCTATCTTCCTGTGCACTTGTACGGACAGCTGGTCCATGATAAGACAGGCTGTCATCTTTTGGAGGTTCAGGTAATTACTGTTTATCGGTTCAACATCACACAGCTTCCATTTCTCGTTTTCAATTTCCCATATTAGTTTTTCTGGGAGCGAGTGGTTTGTCCAGATGCAGCTTGTCTTTGTTCTTACCATCTGTCTTTTGCAGAGTGTGGTTCCTGACCTCAGCTACACAGTTCGCTCCCCGATGCTGGACACCTGGGAGGGCATTAAACAGCTGAAGGCTGCTCTGTGGGCACTGGTGAGGAACACTTTCACTGTCATCGTAATACTGAGAGTTAGAAAGAGATGGTTCTGATGGTGTGTGTTGTTTTCCGTGCAGGGCAACATTGGCTCTTCAAACTGGGGTCTGAATCTCCTGCAGGAGGAGAATGTCATTCCTGACATCCTCGCATTGGCTCAGCACTGTGAGGTGCTCTCAGTACGAGGGTAAGCTGATCCTTTTTTTGTTTTTTACCACTTTTCACTATAAAATACTCAGATTTGACTATTTAATGTCTAATTTTGAACAGACACTTTTAAAAATAATCATTTCACAGCTAACCCTTAAAGATCTTATCAACAAACCCATCAAGTGGTAAATACAGCACAACATCGTATTTTCACTAACAGTCCTTTCCTGTCCACAGCACCTGTGTTTATGTTCTGGGCGTCATATCCAAGACCCGGCAGGGCTGTGATGTGCTGAAGCATTACGGCTGGGACACGGTCAGACACAGTCGCAGGACGTTGTGGCCCGTCACTCCAGACGAGGTCGACACACACTTAACCTCTGAACTTTCCTCAGTGCCAAGCACGCTCAGTCTGAACTCTGAATCCACCAGCTCGCGCCACAACAGCGAGAGCGAGTCTCAGCCAAGTATGTAGGATTTTGAGAACATTTTGAGAGAAAGTCTTAATCATTTTGTACATAATGCTCCACCACCATAGTAATCTGGTATTTTTGATGGCAGTTACGCCAGACATTAGCTTTTTCTCCTTCCGCTGTGGTTTTGATCAACTCTTTGTGCTTTCAGACATGTACATACTGGAGGATGACAAGTGTGATGTTCTGGACCAGTCAGATGAGCCCTTCCATCTTCACCCCAAACCCATCAAGGACCGCAGCCCCTTCACAATCCTGGCCTCCACACGCTTTGTTCGCACCCGTTTCCTCAACTCCCTGCCCCTTCCCAGCAAGAAGCTGCGCTCCACCAGCGACCCCAAGACCCCGTCAGGCTCTCGTACCCCTACTGAGCTCAAGACAGGGAGTATGAGGCGTAACAGGACAGTGACCGAACCCTCAGTGTACAGCCCAAACCAGGGGGATGTCTTCACCCCTGTGTTTAATGGCAGAGGAATGCCAAAGAGTCCCACAGTGAGTCTAGAGACGTCCTTTGTTGGTACCAGGGGCGGCTCCGAGGAGCACCTTGTGGATGGAAGGCTGACAAGGGGAGGAGGCTCAGGCCTTGGATTAAGTGGTCTAGGAGGGCAAGGGACTGTGGAGCACCCCAACCGAGAGCGGGAGCAGAGCAGCCGAGAGCGTCTGGCAGGAGGGGATGGTGGCTCCTCCTCTAGTGGAGGCAACGTAGTAGGGGGCGGAGGAGGTGGCGGCGGAGGTACTCAGTTTAAAAGCCGCAGTCAGAGCTTTAACACGGACACCACAACCAGCGGCATCAGCTCCATGAGCTCCAGCCCCTCTAGGGAGACCGTTGGAAACCCTGAGCATCCCGAACCTGAACCAGACTCTTCTGACTGTGTGAGCCTCAACACAGTGGTGTCTGCCAAGACTGTCAAAACACTCTCCTCCCTCACACCCCAGGCTCAGACCAACCATATTTCAATGTCGAAGTCGTCCACTGTCTCCCTGGTACCGCCCGGCTCCTCGCACACACTCCCTCGCCGAGCTCAATCTCTCAAGTCTCCTTCAGTCGCCACCATCAAGAGTTTGGCTGACTGTAGCTTCATGTACACCAGCCCAAGAGACGCCCTGGGCTACGCTACGTTGAAGAGGCTGCAGCAGCAGAGGATACACCCATCTTTGTCTCACAGTGAAGCCTTGGCTTCGCCTGCCAAAGACGTACTCTTCACCGACACCATCACTATGAAGACGGGCAGCCTGGACTCCAGATTAACACCTCGCAGGTAAATCATAGTGACAGGGATTGATCGGCCGAAAACTAACACTGCTGCAACATTCATTTTGTTTACATGAACATATATTCTTCCTTTTTTTAACAATTTGTTTTTCTTTGCAACATGAAATATGTGTTCTCATGTCCTAGTAACAACTCAACTAGCACTCTCATTTAGCATAAGCAGCTCTGTGCCTGAGGTAGAGTTTTGATTTGTGTCCGCCTTAGCAATGACAGATGTGATAATGTGTTTTTTGTGCACCTTCTGCTATGTCTGTCAGAATATCAGACAGAAGGCTCACCTGTCCAGAACCCAGCGTCTTAAACCCGTACCGCAGGCTGTCCAGAACACTCGCACCGTGGTGGGTGGAGCGACCCAGTGTCCTCCTGAGTAGACAAATAGCTTCTAGCACCGATCTAGACAATTATGTCCTCGTTGCTTTTAGTTTAGTTGCAACTATGACTCCTTGCCTGCAGTTGTTTTACAGTTGATTTGACTCCCGTAGCCCTGTAGTGTGACCTGTGTAGATTGGTCAGTTGCTGGTTGTTCCTGCCTCTAGGAGCTGTGAGTCTTCTTAGAAGTAAACAGCGCAAAGGTAGAGATACTTGCCACAATATAGATATTATAGTAGAGGTACCAGCTATTCACTCCAACTGTATATAAAACTCTTCACATTCACTGTCTATTTTACAGATATGAGTTGTTTTATTATAACATAAAAATATAGGTGATGGATCATCAGTGTTCCAGTGTCGACATTGTTTTTATATTATATTTCTTGAACATTATCTGTCGTGCCTATGAGAGGCTTACAAGACCTCATTATTTAGAAGAAAAAAAAGAACAAGGAACCAGAGTGCAGCATCAATAGCTATTAAAAAAAATCCTGAACCATTTTCCAAGATTCAGCAATTCATACAAATTAAAAGCTTGAACCAATGAATGTTTGGTCAAATGATTAACCTATGGTCAATAGTGCCAATTAATCTTCTGTTGAAACAAAAAACATACATAGTTTAATCTATATTGGTTTCATCCAGTCTTTAGATTAGGCAGGTCTATAGATTGTAAGCCATACTGACACATTATTCTTTGACCCTTCATATACATTTTAGTCTCTTACTGGATATGTTTCTTTTTCATTGGGAAGCTATGGACAAGTGGTTATTGGGTACTTCAGTGCATTTTAAAGTTTTTCTATGCCTGAAGACTGCATCACACTTTGATGTCCTGTGCTGTGAGTTTATCTGTAGCTGCCGCCCTGATAACATGCTGGCATTAGAGCCTGTTAGGACCCCGACGTCCTTCTCACTGTCTGCTCACTGAGTCTCTGTCTCTGTGCTTTTATCCAACATTTGTTTCACTTACTCCCCACGTTCCTTTTCTGTCCCAGTCTCTCCCCCCGGATCCTCTCACGTACCTCTCCTCTTGCCCTCCCTAGGTTCCTGAAAGCGCTGAGCTTTGCCTCTCTGGATAAAGAGGAGCTGCTCAGCCCCATCAACCAAAGCACCCTGCACCGCTGCTCTTCAGTGCGCTCTATGGTCTCTGGCATCACCTATGGGTGCAACGATGACTACATTGGCCTCGCACTGCCCATGGACATCAATGATATGTTCCACATCAGAGACTTGGCTTACTTTCAGCAGAGGATCAGCCCCCCGTCTGAAGAGCGTAAACGCTTCCTCTTCGGCGATGGAGATGGTAAATACAACTTCTTGTATAATCAAATAACAATATATGATTTTGAATCAGACTGGTGGATTGTGTTTCTTTGTGCTCACCATGGTTCTTCCCTCTGCAGGTGACCGCCCGGCTATCCCGCTACTAAAGCAGCAGTTCAGTATCTCTGAGCTGATAGTGTGTCGAGGTGACACCCAGAACCACACGGTGGGCTTAGACGAGACGGGACTGCAGGATCACTCCGAAGAGAACTGCCTGTACTGTGTGGGAGCCATTGTCCTCGGGTACCCGGCACAGCCACAGTTCAACAGCACACAGCCTTGCACAGGTGAGGCCCCCCACACGCACACACACTCAGTCAGTCATGGACATACTTTAAAGTCAGTACAGAAAATAAAAGATGCTCCGTTTGTTTCCCCTCTGACAGACTATGTCGACTTTCCGTCATGGGGAGGCAAGAGCGGCCATCGTCTGGAGGTGATGCCTCAGTCCAAGTTCTCTGGTGTGTCAGGCTGCAGTGATGCTGCTGTGTCACAAGGCTCCATCTGTAGCACGCCCACACCTGCTGACGTTGTCCTCGGTAAGAATCACCACAACATGCAGGATATCATCTGAAATACCAAAACAACCCTTAAACTAAGTACTGTATTGTTACTTTATCATTTTAATAAACTGTATTACGTTGCATTTACCACCATATTAAATTCCGCCTCACTTTTACTACCACATGATTAAAATGTGTGACTGAAATATTATCAGGAAAGACTTCTGAGTCAAATCCATCTTTCAGTCCCATGCTTTGGTCGTTTGCCCTTTATTTGACAAGGAAAGCTTCCATTCTATTAGTCCAGGATAAAGTAGAGAATGAGAGACACCATCAGAAGACACATGACCCAAAAATGAGCCAGTGTGACCCTGTGTGGCTAAAATACAACCAGTGCTTTGTATTTGATTGAAGTATAAAAGAAGTAGCTCAGAGCATCTGTTGCTGTCTGTGCTTGATGGTAAATGAAATACAATTATAATGTAGGAAAGGTAATACAGAGGGGGTGGAAGCACAAAGCAGCCCAGATGGAATAAGGGAAATCTTTTTAAAGCAGTTGCACAGCTTTACATTTATTGTATTTTCTTATTTATTGGTGTGTATTGAGTATGTATTTATGTGTGTCTCAGGCGGAAAGGGGATATCAGAGGACGGCCCCGCCTCCCGTGTCTTGCTGAGGAAGGAGGTTCTCCGCCTCATCATCAACCTCAGCTCCTCTGTGGGAACCAAAGGCCACGAAACAGGACTACTGACGTAAAGCCCTTTTACTTACTTTACATTTTTTAGACGCATGTTTATTTTCAGAACAAAAGAAGTCGTTTTTAAAGATGTGTTAAATCCCCTCTGTTTCTCTAGGATAAAGGAGAAGTTTCCGTATGCGTTTGACGACATCTGCCTGTACTCCGAGGTGTCTCACCTCCTGGCCCACTGCATGTTTCGCTTGACCTCAAGACGTTTCATACAGGAGCTCTTCCAGGATGTGCAATTCATGCCAGTGAGAAAATAAACCAACCCCCATTCCATTCTGAATCTCTACGTGTATCCCATATATCCCAACATTTTTCCTCTTTTCCAGATGTACGAGGAAGCCGAGGCAATCCTGACGAAGCTACCAAAACCTGTCGAAGAGGACGATCCCCCTCCTGCAGAATCCTGATCCCCCTTCCCTTTCGTGTTCCTTGCACAGCCCCGGTCCTGCCACCCTACAAACATGGAACAAATGCGAGACTGAGAGAAATTAAGTTATGGCTCCAAGGATGGGTAAACGTTTGGCGTGTTTCTGTTGCTCAAAACAGAGTTCCATAGCCAAGGACATCAAGGAAGTGGTCACCACTCACCTTTCTTCTAGCTAAATCAAGCTGGGAAACGGACATCCGTATCTGTAAACTAGGTTTAACCTGACATGCCTAATGCTGTCTCAGACTTTATTTTCTTCTTTTAACAGGAACAAGGGGGAGCAGTTTAACCAAATACTGTTTTCACATGGGTTGGCAATCTTGGGCAACATTCAATAATCTGAAAACATAATGCTTAAGGACAAGCTGAATCATTAAGACTCACATTGTGTTCAAAACAGAAGAAAAAAAGAAAATGAAATAATTCTACCAACATTTTATCTCTTTCCAGAGGTGGTGTTTTTTCTGTAATGAAATGAATAAGGCATGTTGTTGTGTCTAACCAGTGATTCCTCGGACCTGCGTTCTTTTCTCCTTAACAAAACAAAACACTACAGAGGAATCCTGTTGTTTTAAAAAAAAAAACGTATCTGGAGCCTTCCTGGCTCATATCCCACCCTGACCTGTGATCTGTTCTAGCCAGGTAGGCTATTTTGCTTCTCTCACCTCAACGCTTCCTACAACCCTGTAGCCTCTCATCAGCACAGGCCGCTAATTCCTTTTCTATTTCTTGTATCTCAGACAATCAAACATCACTAGTATCATATTTTCATAAGCTCTATATATATGCCACCCTTACTCGGTACATGAGAATAGCATGTAATTGAATGATAGTTTATGCCATCCTTTACTTCTGTAGGACCTTTAATGTATTTTCTTCAGCCATTGCATTATAAGTGAGCTTCTCAGGAAGCCGCTGGTCTTGTGCTCCGTCGTACAAGTTATCTGTAGAATGATTAATTACAGATTTAGTACCAAGCTCTGCTCAGACGATTGCAGAACCTGCATAAGCCCAGCAGCTCTACCCGACTCTGCCTTCTTACCTCTGTGCTTCACCTCCACTGCATGTGCAACAAGCATGGCAAAGTTGTAACGTCACCGTAACGCGTTTCTCGCTTAACTTTATAAATAGGTTGCCATTACATGCTGCCATCACATTGTAGGAATATAACGACCCCCTGAATCTGTTTCCACAACGCAATATCACTGTCTGTCATTGGCTAAGAAGGGGGGGGGGGGTGTGTGTGCTGACTAAAGGATTTTTAAAAGGTTTCCAGGGAAACAGGGATCTCTGTTTCCATTGGCTTGTTTTTTGCTATAATGCTGCTACAAAAATGGACTCGTAGAGAGATGATTCATAGATCAACTGAGTGATGTCAGATCCGATCTATTTATTATATGTCTGTACCATAGCGTGAGCTCAACAAGAGAAGAAAAAAAGTTATTTATATTTTTTCCTCAAGACTGTATTATAATTTAAAAAGATTTTTTTTTTCTTTTTTTTTTGTTGCCTGAATCGTGGTTTCCCTTGTATAATGTGTACAGTATGTCTTTGGGACATTGATGACCTAAAGAAACATACAATCCTATCAAAGGGATGCATTGTTAATAAAACTAAATTTGAAATACCCAACACGTTTGACACATTTCTTTTTTCTCATTCTTTCATTTGTAACTTTTTTCCTCTTCTTTGTTGGGGATGTCATGAGCCCCTTTTGTCTGGAACCGCAGAAATATTATGATTCAGCAGAAACCTTCCTGTCTGGAATGGTTGAAGATATTTAGAGGTTTTTAGAATGGAATTACTTCTGCAATAGGATAATTGACTCGCAGTGAGAAGTTTCTTTCAGTGTGGAGTTTGAATGTTCTCCCTGGGTTTTTGTGGGTTTTCTCCGAATACTCTGGCTTCATCCCACAGTCCAAACACATGCAGATTGGGGCTAGGTTGATTGGAACTCTAAATTGAACAAGGTTGTGAATGGCAGTGAGAATGCCATTCCTGTGGTGTCCTCGGCTCCAGCTCGGATACAGTAAAAAGCACAAAGCTCTGTCAACTCATAGATTTAATCTTAGTATTTACTACTCACAATTTGTTGTTAAAACGTTCCATGCTCATCTGTCGGAAGCCTAATGAAATTGTTTTATATTTCTCATTAAAACAAACCTGTTGCAACTTAGAAAAATGACGTTTTCAACTTGAGAGCAAATTGCTCAAGTGTAGCTAGAAAATGAACAATTTTTTGGAGATCAGTTAAATTAGTGATAAGTGAAACCATTTAATTTCCACTTCCTGAGACTCACAATGATATGAAGTACTTTCTTTGATTGGTTTTTATTATTGCCTTAGTAAAGTTTTGATCCAAAACTAGTTATTTAATATTTGTATACTTGTAATTAATTATTAATGAACATTTTTATATTTCTTAAAGTAATAAAATACAAAATTTTAAAGAGTATTAAGAGTCCTAACAGACAATATATGAGACGGGTATTTCCTATCTTTAATTTATAAGCAGTGATCATGGAAAACATGTTTTTAATAAGGATATTTACTTAACTAATACAAATACTCAACGTTTTCTCACTGATTGCACATTTTACAGCAATAGCAACATACTGCAATTGAATAAACTATCATATGAAATGCTGGGTAGTTAGTGAATCACTCGAAACAGTAGTTATGTGTAGTCTTCACATACAAAATAATTACTCAATAAAAAAATAAAAATATTACTCATTCAAGAACATTTAGTCGACCTCCTTTCCTATCGCACATTTCCACAACCTGAAAAACAAACCCTGCCCAGCTGCAGTGCCTGTAAAGAGAGACTCATAGTTTCTCTTTCGACGAAACAGGAGGGTCGATATTCATTGCAGCAGTCCGATCTTGCTTTGCTAAGAAATATTGCACAACTGTATGTTGTTGACAGTCCCCTGGTCCATTTCTGATTGAGGTACATAGTTAAGTTAATGACTTATTTTACTCTCTCTGTCCATTCCCTTGTCCATCCTTTTGCAGCTTGTTACGGAGGTATTTACTCATCAGGGCTGATAGAAACCGCTCTTGATGTCAGCGCTCAGAGACAGTCATTTATCTCCTCTTTTTCTATAATGGTTGAAGGTCCGCTTGCAGCTGTGACAGCATTTGAGTCTGGCTCCGGTTTTATCTCAACGTCTTCATAACTCAGGTTATCATAGACACTTCTCATGTGGTTCCCCATCTCCAGCTCCTGGCTGGCCTTAGCTTTTTCCTGTTGCAGCTGCAGCAGCACTGCCTTGTTCACATTAGGACCTAAGAACAGAAAACAGACAGATTTTACTCCTCACTCCCAGTTTAATTGATTTTCTCAGGTGCATAGAAGAAAAGTGCTGAAATAAAGTGCCTACCAAAGTAGCTAAGCAGCACAGGGAGGAAGATGAGTCCATGAGCCAGCCCCAGAAGTGTGATGACCAGGTTTAACCGGAAGAAGAAGATCTGGATGAGCTGTGCTTTGGCAAACGCCAGCACAAGGATGCCCGGCAGGTTGGTCATGGCAACACCAGCAACAACCTTCAGGGTACAAAATATCCATGTTTAACTCAGACAGCAGCAGATGATCATGGATGCTCATACAATTAACTGTGTGTGGCACTAAAAGTGAACCTTTATTAACTCTTCTTTCCCCCAGGTCTGATTGTTTGTTTATTAGTTAGTTTATGTATTAGCAAGATTACGCAAAAATCCCCAGAACGATTGCCTCCAAACGTGGAGGAGGGATGATGCTTAGGCCTTGGAAGAACCCATCTCATGTGGAGATTGGGGGGCAGATTCTGTCATTTTTTAAATATGTTTATTAAATCACTTACGTTATCTGTCCGTTTACATTTTCTACTATAAGAAATAAACAATTGTGTAATATTGATAGCCTTGGAAAAAGTATATCTGTGCTCTTCGAGTTTTCTTGACATTTGTGCTTTAAATTTGTGAGTGATTCTGCACTAGCTTGCCTTATACTGCCGTTCACTTACCGCACTGCCCATATTGGCTGTAGCCTCCATAGCTCTTTCCACATGTGTGGGCTTGGTGCTGAGCGCAAAGGCTCTCGTCATATGTGACACAAACTCCACAGAGATGCCCACCGCCTGCAACAACATGAAGAATGTATATGTAAATCTGTATGTACATTTAGAACTTAACTTCCTGGAAACAATGTTTCTGTCAATGTTTTCATATCATAATTGTATTTTTTATAAAAAGGAATTATCACAGAGAAGTTTGCCTACAATTTTATATGTACAGTTTCAAAAAAATAATAAAAGAAATCACAATGAAACTGTAATGGTAAGGAGATTCTAAATACATTTATATATGTACCCGTAAAATGGAGGATTCAATATACACTCAAAGTAAAGATGACATACAACTGTCTTCACAGGCTGAGCAGCACTCCTCATGACAGGTAGAATGAGCTTTGTAAAGTGGATGGAGTGCCCCTTTAAGCCCCATCACAAACATGAACTCACCGTGACCAGATTGATAAGGGCCACCGCGTTGTAGTCTATGTTCCACAGTGTCATGACGCCCACAGTGTCCACGATGATCATAATTATGGTGATCAGGTTGAGCAGGCCGGAGCGCAGGTCCAGACCCAGAAGCAGGCAGCACACCACGAAGGTCGGCAGCAGACACAGCGAGAGGTTGTAGAGTCCCTCCGGCACAATAGTCAGGTACTGCTCGTAAAACACATTAGTTACCCTTGAAGACAGAGAGGAGCAAAACAATGGTCAGTGTCTGTCCAAAGTGCTGTAGATGGAAGGTGTTATATAGGAGTTTGGGAACTGAAAGTACATACGTGTAGGGAAATACTTCAAAGTCAGGTGAGGTGCCAGGGATATTCCTCATGCCCATGGTGATATTGTGGGCCAGCTCTCTGGACTTCAGCAGCGCAGCAGTGAACTCCTGAGAGTTTGTTAAAGGTGTGTGGTAAGCCATGAACCGAGTGGCTGGGACCAAGCAGGAAAAAAAGAGGATCACTCATTATTTGGATTTCTATTTACAGCGTAACATCTTTGACTGCTTGGCGATGACTTACCTATAATTTCTCCGCTCGCATCTCTCACCACGGCCTTGTCGTAGGCCCCAAGACCACTGTGAAAAGTAAAAAAAAATTAAGCCGTGACACTGTTGTTTCCGTGGTGTGATCTTTTTGTGTGTATGTGTGCAACTATGATACACACCCTTTGGGGCACTGCAGGTCAGGCCTGTTACCCAGGAAGTCGGGGAGGAAACGGTTGAATTGTTCTACACTTGGCCTGAGGACGCCATTCGAAGGAGGAAGCATACATTTACGTCTACAAAGGTTAGCAGCTATGGAGACATGGGGGGAGAGTAAGAGTGTTGATAAAGTACAGGTAGAGTCATACAAGGGAATTCTCGGTAAAGATTGGCTGTTTTCTCAGCCGTGATTCTCACCTTCAGTTGCAGGACAGAAGTTTCCATTATTTGCACTGGTGGTGTACAGACGACAACATTTGGATCCAGGGTTCAGCCAGTCAATGAAGTCATCCACCCAAGAGTTAGCAGGAATAGCCAAGTAGGATCTACACATCAAATTGTAAAAAGACAGCAAAGGTCCATGATGAAAGGATAAGAGTATATATATTATCTATTTGTTACAGCTACAAATGCCACGAATAGACCAAATATAACAATGTGTAAATCTGTTACAATACTGAGATGTAAATATTTAAATCAGCTCTCAGTTATATAATTTAATTTGATGCTATATTTGTTTAGTTTGAAACACACTTATCACTGTAAATTAGAAGAGATGACGCCCCTTGTCTGTATTATATTTTTTGAAGCTACAGTCAGCAGCTAGTTAGCTTAGCATAAAGACTGGAAACTGTCAAAATACAACTGGAAGCTCCACATACTGTAAGTACAGCAATTATAGGGAATACTTTGAGTGTTTGCTATCTGCATGGCTAAACGTGTAAGAGGCAGCTTTTATCTGCTCAGTGGTGTTCATATAACTCAGTTTATCATTAACTGCTCTGATTGGATAGTATAAGAGAGACAGGGGTAATATCGATATCAGGTACAGGTCAGCCTTGAACCTTGGTTCAAGGATGTGTGGGTAAAAAAAATGATGATGATGATGATGATATAAAGGATAAAGACACTCTTCATTAATTTGATCCAACTGATTGTTGCTGAGTTAGGAAGCAACCGCTCCTACAAGCCTGTTTCCTTGCTTTGAGGTTATGAAAAACTCACAGATCAGGGTCATTGGTGGCATACTGGATCTTCTGGGTTAGTGAGAATTGATCACAACCCACGCTGGAGCAAGCGCCATTCATGCCCTCCACAGTGGTGAAGTTGAAGCCCCTTTTTGTGACAAAGTAAACAGGAACTCCAACTTCAAAGTATTTGTACAAGTACTTGAAGTAGTCCAACATATAAGAGCCCTGCACAAAAACAAAATGTTTGTAAGGTTACATTAACACAAGACTGTGCGAGCATTCATTTAAGTTTATGTAAAAGTGTGTACGGACCTGGGGCATAGCCAGCTCCTGATCCAGACCAACTGTGACATTAAACATGAGGAATATAGATCCACAGAGCATGAAGATGAAAACCAACATCTGCAGAACACAAGAAAAATATGAACCTTTTAACTTTTTTTAAAAATATATTTTAGTCACATCAGAGGCCACAGCTTGAGAATCTGTGAAATGTTTACGGCTGAAGTGTTAGCTTTACCACTAAGATCCTGCTGTAGCGGCTCAGTAGGACTGGCGCGTAATACTTCCTCATTAAGGGCATCAGAAAGCCTTCATTTGGCTTGTTGGGACGCTGCGTTGACACTTTGACACAGCAGAGCAGTTCACAGCGGTTGTTGTCTTGGCGCCGGGCATCCAGGGACAGCAGCGCCACAAAGGCCGTCATCTGCAGGATGAAGTCCATGAGCACAGCCAGAGCAGCGTACAGAGCGAAGGTCCTGACTGCTGGCATGGTGGAGAGGGCCCCTTGGGTAACCGAGACATGATCACAGGTTAACACATTGTATGGAAACGCAGCATGATGCCCTTCAGTGACACCTTTTCATAAGTCACTGTTATCGGTTGTTCCTACCTAGAAAGAAGCAGATAGACTCAGACAGACTGCACAGGAGCATGCTGGGAGCTACGTTTCCAAGGACACGTCCAATCTGCTCCTCTCTTTTTTCTCCAGGCCTTCGTGCATCTCTCTGCAAGGATGCATGTATCACATTACTTGAAATTTGTATTTCTTAAAATCATCTATATCCAACAACTAGGGTGCACGGTATGTACCTGGTACTCCAGAACAAAGATGAAGATGTTGTCAGCTCCTACAGCGAGCACCAGGAAGGGCACAACCTGCAGAATGACCAGCGAAGAGGGGATGCCGATCCAGGAGTAGAAGCCAAAGGAAGTCAGGACAGAGCAGCCGACCACCAGGATCCCACCCAGACCCACCAGGAACTTGGAGTCCACCTTGAGGACAGAGCGATAAGAATCCAGATGTGCATTCAACTCTCTGAACCATGTTCTTCCCATATCTTTGTCATATCATGCTTTCTTTATTGTATAACTTTGAGGCCAATGTACGATGTGCTCCACTGAGACGTTAAAGCACTTTACAGCTGACATAGCAACACTGCAGTTTCTCCTTATCACATGTATGATAAGTACTGTTTCATAAATGTTACTTGCAGACTTCCATTTTAAGTTTAAAAAAAACAAAGTTGTGTAGCAACATCGTAACTGCTGCACTATCGCCTTTGTGTAAGGCTGGTCTGCAGTCAGGCACAGCAGGGCAGCAACATATTGCTGCATGCTTATTTTAGTATGTTTTTTATTCTTTTTTTTGTGACTGTGTTTATAATTTTTTAACCATAATGTCAGAATGCAATGCATGGAATAACATAATATACATAGACCCCTTTATATATACCTACATACACCTATATACATATACATACCCACTGAAAAAAACATACATATCCAAACATCTGCATAAATAACACACACAGACACAGACACGCACATACATATATATACTTACATACACATACATAAACATGCATACAAACATACTAATTAAATTAACATTTCGTAAATAGCCCCTGACACAAAGTACAGCTGAGGATGCTAAAAAGGCCATTTGCATTGCAGGTGTTGGATCACAAATAAAATATTGAATATTCTCCAATTTAAATATAATGAGAGGAACATTTTTAACCTGTGGTGGGGCTAAAGTTATGAGCAGAGAAAAATGACAGCCATTATATTTCGTTATCTGTTGACCATGAAAGTCTTTATAAAGATTTCTGATAATAAATCCAGTAGATATTCGGCCCAAATTGGTTAATTGACCATTTGAGTACATTGAAAATATAGTGCGGACAGTACTATCTGTGAAGTCTTACCAGTATGCGTTTCCATGAAGTGTACTCTCCCAGAGCAACAGAAATGTAAATAAAGATGACAGCATAGCTAATCATAAAGATGGGGATGTCCTCTGCCGTGGTCCGATTTATCTCGTCCTCCAGGGACCTCTATGGAAAGAGAAGAGGGTTTCAGGTGGGGAGTGGTATCAGAGATAACTCAAAGATTAGGAGCTAAAGAGTTAAGATAGTGAGGTGAAAAAGAGGTAAGGATGCCACCCAACCCTTGGCAAGCTGTAACAGCAGGTCTTTATCAACATGGCACTGATTATTGCTTTTTTTTACATTTTTGATTCTACTAAATATGAGATGACGAAATAGGTGGAGGGATTTCAAGAAGTCACAAGCAATAAAGGTCCCTGGTCAGGCTAAGGTTACCTGGTCATGGTCTTAAACACTGTTCAGATCTGGAATTAAAGGTTCAGTGTGAAGAATTTAGATCCCTTTCATCTAAATCTTTGACACTGGACCTTTAACATCCATCCTGAGTGATCCGATCTGAAGTGGGAGACACAGTCTGGATGCATTTGAATCCCAGGTGTAAACAGACAAACTGTCCACTTGAGATCTTATATCTCAGGACAGCTCAGGAGATCTTATATCTGAACAGCGTTTAGGTCACTTGGGGATTGTTGATAATGTGAAAATATGCATGATGTGATTTGTGAGTTTACCGTACCTCTGCCATGTAAGCAAAGGTGAAGTTGTTGGCAGGGTCTTTCTGGTACTCTTGGACAATTTTAAGAAACTCTGTTTCCCACTGCATGGCCACTTTAAACTTGGGGTTGGTTCGAGCGTAGTTGTTGAGGGAGAAGGTCAGGATTAAAGCCTCGGCATTGGTGAAGTCGTCATCTGGGGAAAAGCGGGAGGATTAGCATTGAAGGAACGAGTTGGGAGTGCAGTCTAGTGAGTTTCTGTGTAAAGGATAATGCTGAAAGTCACTAACTTGTATAGCCTCCAACTGCTAGAAAGGAGAAGACTGGAGCTCCGTAGTCAGCCATGCAGCTCATCCCCAAATCAGTGATGTCTTTGAAGGACAGGGGAGAGCTTGAGAAAGGACAGGGGGGGGGGAAAAGGAAAGTTACATTTGAGTCACTGTGAAGCTGCAAATCAGTCGCCAATGTTTTCAGTTTGGGTTGAAATCCTATTTGCTGAATCCTTACTTGAGGCAGTAAAACAAGTGGTCTCTCCAGTCCACCTCTTTGGTCACCCCCAGCTCTGTCATGTTCACCTTAGCGTTAATGTTGTCCAGGCTGTTCTGGAAGTACTGTGGCAAACTGTTGGTTGCACAGTCCATCAGGGAGACATTGTTTGGGCTCAGAGGCGCGAAACACACATCCTTCAGACTTGCTGTGCGGTTCAGATCTTCTGACCAGAACTCAATGTTCTGGAAAACAAGAGGCATCATGGCGTCAAAATAATATGATGAGGTTTTTCAACTCTTTCCCTTTTTGCCCTAAGGTATTATTCATGGATTTTTGTTTAAAAAAATCATCTAGAGCACATTTAGGAAACTGATATCTATGTGGTGGTCAAATTTGGTGCAGCTTGATTAAATTCAAGGGAAATGTTGGGCCTTGGTAGAGGTATGCACTCTACTGAGCGACATTCTTGATTCATACCTGAATTCGTGTCTGGAGCTCCAGCAGCTGGATGATGAGATCCTTAGATATGATCCCACTGAAGTTCTGTCGACCAAACAGCAAGGAATCATAAATGTAGCCCTCTCTGTTTGGCGCTGTCAAGATCAGCTGGTTGGTTCTGAAGAAGGGGTCAAAGTATGTGTCGTGGAAGGTTTTCTCCTGGCGGGCCCGGCTTTCGGGAGCGGACCACAGCTCCACTGGGTCAGTGGTGAGCTCGATGGATTTGAGGCCGGCAGCGAAAACAGCCGTGACTGCAGCCGACAGCAGGAGCACCTTGAATGAAGATTCAATATTAGCAACAGAGGCAAATCTTTTTCATCAGGCTGACATTTGTTTGGTTGGAAGCCACTGTGACTAAAAACTGTTGTGATGGTTTGTGGAAAAGTTTGTCATATGAAAATGTGGTTTCTGTCCATTTTTAGCTACGCCAAGGAGGTGATGTGTTTGTTTGTCTGTTAGTTAGCAGGAGAACGCCAAAAACCACTGGACAAATTATCATGAAATTTGGAGAACGCATGTGGCATGGGTCAGGAAAACACATTTTTGTAAGAATTTGTAACAGGGAGCAAATCCAGGAATTTTATTTAGATAAAATTTCCGTCGCTTTGTAAGATAGGACATTCATGGATCTGACATATTTACAAAACTGATATTCACAAGTGTGTAATATGGAGCGGTTTCATAAGGGGACTGTTTTGCTTTGGCCGAGGTACACGGACTGACTTTTACCTCAGTGATCTGTACCTGCCGTCATGTGCTTAAAAATACTTACTATGAGAGGATAAGTGGCCATGAGGATTCCCCATTGACGAAACCATGAGCTCATGAGAGCTTGAGCTGCCAGGCTGTTCCTTTCAGCGCACGTCACCTCCGACGGGTCAATGAGTCGCTGAGTCACATCATTACTGTTCTGGTCTTTGCCGTTCGCCTTCCTCATTCCTTTCTTTTCATCGTCTCTCTTCTTAGACATCACCCAGAAAGAGACAAAGAGGTACAATAGGAAGGAAAATAGCAGGAGACAGAGCAAGATGATGGAGATCACAAGGAAGCCGTCTGTCCCCAAGAGTCTGAAGGGACCCGGGGGCCGCGATGGAGGAGGGATACTCGGGCACGACGCTTGGCAGTCTAGGCAGGAGCAGACTTGGCCTCCTGAAGGCGTGGTCTCATTACACTTCAGTGCACGTCCGTTGTAGGGAATCACACCCTCTGGTACTCCCTCAGTGTCTCCCTCCTTTATCAGCTTGAAGTCGAGGTCCAGTGGAGCCAGGCCGTTGCTGGAGTCTCCCTGGAAGTCATACCAGCGCTGAGCGTTACACAGCTTGGCGCCGTATCGTCCACACATGGTGCCGATGGCGAACCCCCCTGTGGCAGGTATCCTGACATTTTTACAGGACTGGAACGACCCGTCTGCAAAGGTGTCGCTGAGGAAGGCCTGGTAACCCACCACGACCACCCTCGTCACGTTTGACTCAGTGAGGTTCATGACCTTTGTGATTTTCACTGTCTGGCTCTGGTTGGGGCTGCAGGTGTTGATGCAGTGCAGGTGGGCAAAGTTCTCAGCGCAGGAGGGACAACGGTTCAGCACGGCCTTGGACAGGACCAGGCTCATATCAAGGGATGTCAACTGTTTGGTTGAGCAGCAGGCGTAAGTGTTGCCCTCGCCACGGTCCAAGACTGGACACACCTAGGGTCATAACAGGTGCTTTTTTAACACAAGACAGAACTACACATATTGTGGGGATGGTCCGACACTACAATACTTTATTAATTCCTATGTTCTTCAAACTGTTATTGACATATACACACCTTTTTGAGTTGAGTGTAGTGATTTCCTGTGACTAGTCGGGCTCTGCTGTAGTTTAGACAGGGGACAATAGCAGGAATAAGGGGATTTTCTATGAGTGGGTTAGATCCGCACTCCTCATAGAAAGAACAGTAGCCAGGCTCATGCTGGGCCTCGGACAGAACCTGTGTGGAGGACATAAGTTACACATACACGTTAGTTAACTGGAAAAAAGAAGGGAAATCTTAAATGCAGTTTCTACTCAAAACTCAAATATTGATGATGTCATTTGTATTCTAGATCTTTGGCCCTACCTTGCATTTATCTGCATAATTTATAGCAATTCACAGGTAAAAATTGATGATTTTAAAAGCGGCACGAAAGGTTTAGGATGTCCACCAGTAGTGTTATTATCCTAATGACTTTACAGCTGCACTGTGTCCTGTGTCCTCTCAGCTACTTAATGTCCGCTGGCAAGATAACAAAAATTGCAAATTGGAAAAGTTGTTCAAGGTTGATTACAATATCCATAGCTTATAACAAATAAATGAACAACAAAATAAATTATTATTCAGTAAAAGTGTTAAATATTGATGTTTCACAAGTTTACGAACATAGTATGTGCATTATGTAAAACATTTATGTAAAAGCGCTATGGCTGGCAATTGTTCCAATGCACTCAACTGCATAAATAAACTTAAACTTTAAACACATATTGTGTGTATCCTGACCACATATGGTCAGTGTGGTGAATAGAGGACATAGTTGAAAGGAGTTGTGGAGCTGCTGTAAACACCTGACGTCAGCGGGTGCTATTTGAATTGTGCCAAGTTTCACTCAGTTTGATTCCCTCCTTCTCTCTGTGCTCATACATTGAATTTGGTCAATGAAATGTTTAAGAGTGCAGCTTCAGAAGTTAAAGTTGACATCACTTCAAATATAATAACCTATTTCAGTTGAACTTTAAGTCTACAGAAGATTTCAAATGCCTTAATAAACACAGTTTAAATATATCAAGAGAACGGCAGCAGACACTGTAGTTTACAGTATATTTCCTTTTGTTGTTTTTTTAATTCGGCTTTTACCATCTTCAATAACAGTGAACTCAGACGGCACTTTATCTTTGTTGCCTGTGTGAAAACTTCACTAACTTTGGATGCTTAAGTGTAAGCAAGCAGGGAAACACTGTTTTTGCTTTGACATTTATGGTCCTTTATCCAAAAAAAAAAAATTTAATGCCGTCTTTTGTGACTGCAAATATCAATTTCTTTCCCTGAAATGTGTAATTGATTAAATCTGTTATGAATTTAAATTACAAAAGAAATCACATACCTTACATTCTATTACTTTTACCTTAACCTAGTATCTATATTGCGGTGCACCTTATGAAACTCAATTATCAGGTATCGACTGACTAACAGAGAAAAATGACCAGATCAACTTACCATGCAGGTCAGAAAGACGACCAGGCTCGTTACGTGGACCATGATTCCTGTCAGGGTCCTCGGGTACAGTAAAGAGGAGTGTATATTAATCAGTGTTGGTCTGCTGGATGATACATCAGACAATGTAAGACAGTGACCGAAGAGCTCTGGGGTGTCCTCTCTCTCCTATCACCTGTGTTAGGGTTTTGGACAAGCCCGATGTCACCACTCCTGTGACGTCTCAGCTTTCTTATCTGGTCTGGTGATGCAGCTGTCCAATCACAGCATTGAATGATCAATATCACTGTCGATAATTAACATGGGAGGGATTTTGATAGGGTTGCTGGGGAGAGCCAAAGCACAAGGAAGAAACTATGGGAGACACCAAAACAACAACCACACCCGGATCTTGACAAAGGAGTGTCTCTCCTTCACCTGAAAATGTATCAGATTGTCGCCATTACTGTTCCTGTAAATGTGTTTATATTAAAGACATTGGTTTCTGCAAATCAGTGGCATTTCTGTTTGTTTTGTTATTGTTGTTTTACAGTTTATACTGTAAACAGGCAAAGTACAGTACACCCCACCACAGTAAGCCTGAAGATGACCTTTAGACCATAATCTAAGTGACACTGATTGGTGCAGTCCATCCGATTTCCAAGGTGCAGAGTGTAATATCCCTGAAACCTTTCTTTCTGATATTTAGTTTTTTTATTCAAACGTCACCCATCGAATCCACTAAAAGACTGATGATAGTCGCAGGTTGTCATGGTGCCAGAATACCATGACCAATCACTTCCTACCCCATTTATGTTTTATAAAAAATGGTCTTATCGCATGTCAAGGACAGAGTCGAGATAAAGCTCACAAGGAAGGCTCCACGGTCGTGCCATGGAATTGTAAGGCCATCAGAGATATCAGGGCGACGGTTTTTTTTATGATAAACAGATATGGTAAAATAAGACAATGAGCAAGATGTCTCATGGTGTTGTTCTTTGCTCTTAATAGATTTGAATTTTGTAGCTTGGCCAAAACAACAAAAGATTATGAGACTCTGCAGTGCACGCCATTCAGATTAAAGGTAAAATCATGTGGTTTATCAGCACATATATTCATCAATTTATTCCCCCATCAATTTACTGACTTTTTCTATACTTTCATTCAGTAAATGAAAGGAAGAATTGCAGTTTTATAATTTTTATTACTGTAAACACTTAATATTTCAACTGCACTATATTCATTTGTATATAACTATGTATTTATGTCATCATTTGTACTCATTGGACAGAAATGTGATAAATCAAATGTACATTAATACCGCTTATCAGTGTCTCTTGTCAAAGTTTATTTAGTTTGACATGAATATTATTTATTTATGCATGCAAGCTTTTAAATATTATTCCATTGTAATTAAAGAAATACGCACGTTAAATCTATCAAATCATCCCGTTCGACAGCCTTAGATTCACGATTAATAGAAAAAAGTCTCAGCTTTCACAGACAGAGCTGTGGGAAAATGTCTTGCCGTGTGTCCTCCAAGGTACAGAGTGTTTAAGAAGTATCTGTAAACTTTCACCGAAGTCAACTCCAGATAGCTCACACTTTCCCCCCTTTATGACATTGACAACCATTATCTATTGTGCTGGCTGGATGCTGGAGAAAGCTGGTTATCTTGACTTTTTGGACTCCGGGTGAAGGGTAGTTTCCTTGAAAGATCTTAGCTATCAGCTGAAAACTGGCTCAGAGGATAAAACCCCTCTTTGTGATGGAGATACCGGGATCCTCAAATCTCTGCAACGATCATCGCCCTCTCAGATAACAGTGAGGGGAACAAATCACCTGAGAACAGATAGCTTGACATTCAAGGTGATCACCTACAAGGACCTTAATACTATAGCACCATCATACCTTAAGTAGCTCATAGTCCCATATCACCCCACTAGAGCACTTTGCTCCCAGAACTTGTCGTCACAAAAGTCTCTAAAAGCGGAGAAGGAGCCAGAGCTTTCAGCCATCAAGCTCCTCTCCTGTGGAATCATCTCCCGCTTTCACTTTGGGATTTCAACACATTCCTGCCTTTATCTGTATAGAGATTCATACATAAATTACATATAGATTTTATGATTAATTTCAATGTTATTTAAATTTACCCACCTTTTTAGTCAGGCTGTCCTCTAGTATTTTATCATTTCTTAAGGATTTATTGTATATTTGTACTATTGTTATTTGTATATTACAAATATTTGATTATCCTATCTTCTTTTATTGTTGTGATTTCTAGTATGATCGCTTTAGTATGAATTAGTCTCTCAATCTGAATGTTTTTGATTCATATTTAATCATATGATTTACTATGTTATGTAAAGCACTCTGAATTGCATTTGATTGGTTTAAAAGGTGCTACATAAATAAAGTTTGAATGATCGATGGTTGAAAAACTGCTGATCGTCCTGCACAATAACACAAAGTCAACCAGCTCTTTTCACTGCACTAGCCGGGCACATGCATGTTTCAGCTGTTTACCCATTGTGCAAGACCAAATGTTTCAGCCTGCTTCCATCAACTTAGCCTTTGTTATCAAACCAGTTTCTTTTCAAGGTTTTTATTTGGGTTTCATAATAGCAGGTTACTAGATGAATGAGTTCCCTCGTGAAACTCAAACACGTGAACCTGATTCATGTGAAGATTCGCTGACATTACAGATTATTACTGAAATCTCGACAAGGCGTCAAACAGCCTAAAACCTTAGATGCATGTGTATTACTGTGCTGAAAACCATGTTTCCTTTAAATTCACAGAGCTGCACATGAAATTCTGGCTTTTATCGATATGATAATTTATCATTTGACACAAAATATTTTTTTCTGTCTGAGAACCTGTTCATTAAACCAGAAACAAAGAAGAAAAAAAGACAGTCTGAATCAGATCAGTATTATATCACCTCAACCCCCATAGCTAGTTATAATCAATCTTGACATATACAGGACTCTGTGTTGATATATGCAGTGGTTGTTGTCACTTTGCAGGTATGCAGGTATCAGTGTTACGTTACATTGTGTGGGCTTTATTCTCATTCATCGATCCTCTCTGCTTTCCTGGTGAATGAGTCACTAAAAATCAGTCTTGTTTGGCAGGTGTTGGATTAGAGCTGCTCTCTTCCGGTTAATAATATAACGTATAAAACAAACCTGCAGCCTACTCGGATTTGTGAGTGGATGAGATATCACTGTATGGCCAACTGACCCTTTCCACTGAAGAGTCACAACAGCTAATAAACCATTCGATTATGCACATGAATTATAAACTCAATATTACTGCATAATGTAATCAATGCATAATTGTTAACTTATAAGACTGACTAGTTAACCTTATTAGCAGCTATGTTGAAAAGCCAAGTATGAACTACAACTTCACACGAGATGTTTGTTTAGTTTATTCTTCACTTTCATTCACTTTGCAACATGTGGAGTCTGTGAAGCAGGTTTCAGGTCAATACCAGGGAGGTGAATCATACTCTGATCTCTGCCAGAAA